>NW_009650064.1:8354093-8382291 GCF_000708025.1 Charadrius vociferus
CCCCCCCGGGCATTCTTAAATTAACATAAGTTTCCTTTGTTTCCTTTATTTTTCATTAAGAAAATTGTAAAAGTCTGTGTAGCACTGTGGAAGAATGTTTCTTGATATCAGGTTTCCACAGAATATATTTTCATTGATTCTTCTTCAATCAGTTTAACTTCTATTACACAATTTTAAAAGTTAACTCATTTAACACCTGATACTTCTATGAGGATTAATGGGAGTTGCATTTCTTTTTAATAAAGTAACTGGCACCTGCAGAGTCCACTCACTTAGACCAATAAATTAAGAATACTTTCAAGAAGATACAAAACGAAATATGCAGTCTTATTCAAATGTTGGAATCTGGCAGCATGGTTCTTGTTTTCAATTGTCCTACAACCGATCCAGTCTCTAAATTTTCTACATTTAAATTTATATATTTGTATATATCATATACCTTATTTCATTGCTTCCATGCTGTATCATTGCAAACTCACTTTTTCTGTACTTTGGTAATATTTTGAGACAGCGGTTTCAAAATGATCCTCAAGTGATTTTTATGAAATCACCCTTTACTATTACTTACTTATTTTTCCAGTGAGTAAAAACACCTGCATGAATTTACCCGGACTTCAGTAACGTGTATGCAGGTGTAAAACATGAACCAGTCCATGCTCTTATTAGTGGTGTTATTTGTGCAGTTCCAGGTATTTAGAAGGCTTTCTAGTTTTGCAAAATCCTGCCCTCAGGAGTTTATTACCTTTAGATAATAAGGATGTTAATGATTATATAGTTTTAACTGTTTCATGAATGGATTAAAATATTTATAAACTATTGCTGTACGCCATACCAAATGTTCTATGTTGTTGTAGACCGTATCCCATTCATATCCCACTTGGTATTTTTAAATGAGTGCACAATGAAGAGAAAACATGGAAAGTGTTAACTCATGAGAAGAATATTATGCTCTACCTTTTTGTCACAGAAAACATGGAAAGTGTTAACTCATAAGAATATTATGCTCTACCTTTTTGTCAGCTAGGCAGATAAATAACTGACTCACTTTGATACAAGTGGGAGATTAATAAATAAAAAGAGGGAAGAAAGAACCTTAACAAAGTTTGAGAAAAACTTCGGGTGAGGATTTGGTTTTTGAATGATGGAAGAACTGCAAAGTAGGTCATCTCATCTCAGACTGATATCAAAGGTAGTATTTAGGGTGTTTCATATGTGTGATGAGTATCTGTGATTCTTAACCAAACCATCAAAAAATTGGACATCCTCTCAGAATACAAGAAATAGCTTACAAAGTTGTTAGTATGTTAAGCTGGGGCACTCCAGGCATCAGAATAATATAGTGGTTAGAAATAGTTGTGTGAAAGCAAGAGGTGTCTATGTCTAAGATTTATGTATGTATGCCTTCCATTTCATACAATCAAACAAAGATGGGGACTGTATAAGCAGAGCTGCATAGAACTAGTTTTTATTATTGATGTAAAAATATGTTGGTGACCTCTCAATGATTTAAAGAAGAAAGGCTGCAAAGCAGATTATTTTATAGGAGAAAGAAAAAAAATATGTTTAAAATTAATGTTAAGTTGTACACTTAGAATGGGAATCATGTTACTCAAATTTAGGGGAATGTGAACAGAGCCACACAATGCCATTGGATGCCCTAGCATGCCCAGGATACCTGCACAGCTTTGGAAATGTTACGCAGGACTTATGGGAGGCCTTCACCCTTTGGAGGGGGTAGTTGGAAGCCAAATACCATACCTGGTAGTGTCAAATGTGCTTGTAGACACCCCTGCTGAGATAGCTGAATTCCTCCTTTGATGCCTACGAGTTAGATGTCTCAGTCTGCTGACTAAGTCACTCTTAGGCTCCCTTCAGGGTCAACAGGGACAAATTGTGATCTCCAGAGGTCAGCTTTTCTAATCCTAAAATAGGTCAGATATATTTCCATCTGAAGCTCCCTGTTTGTCTCCACTGATGATAAGGAGATTTCTAGAGTGACTAACTTGGACACTTAGACACGTAGAGCTCAATTAATTTCCCTGCCCTGCCTCTGAGCTCTCAGTGTCATGTGAAGTGCCCCAGCTCTCCCACCTGATGCCCAGCTACTACCCTAGAAGGGTCCCTCCCTTGGTCCCGCTAGCCAGCCCCATGCAGTGGCCTTGGCCCTGTGGCAGGAGGTCAGGCAGGAAAGCCTTGAGCAACCTGAAGTGGCTCTAGTCGCCTGTGTGCCAACAACTGAACCAAGCCTGTGGTATCTACTTTAGGATAAGTCAAATGACTCTCTAGGCCCTATTGACTGTACTGACTAGATTTCCATCGATTTTAATAGTGGCTAACACCTAGCTCACATGTAAATATTGACATGTAGACATATGTAAGAGATCTGAATCTTATCTTTAACTTTTAATTTAAGTGAAATTTGTCCTGGTCTTAAGAGCTTCTTTTAACAAAGAGAATTCCAAACTTAGTTTATGCCCGTGCTCAAAAGAGAGGGTCCAGACTGGAAGACATTGCAATGACTTCTTGAAAAGGTGGAAAGTGAGTGAGAAATGGTTGATGCCCCAAATGACCCTGGGCTTCAAAATGAGAGCTTCTGTAGTTTACTTTAGTTGTGCTGAGTCATATGATTTATTAAAACCATGTGAAAGTCCCCTGTCAAAGCTTCATGACAGTCTAGAAGGACAATGCTAGCAAGCTGATCAGAGAGAGTTTTATCTTTCCTTTTTGCCTTAAAGAACAAAGCTATCGTGTCACTGAACATCTAAGCTAAACTCCATTTAGGGCACTTGGGGACAAAGGAGGAAAGGAAAGAGTCAAACTTTCAGCAAGAGCACCGATACTTGCAGAAAGCAGCAGTGTTCACAAGTTTTAGTTCAGAAAATGTTTTTTCTCAGGCTCAGGATGACTATTGCACATTATGGAAGGTTGGCTGCCACATTGGGAGATAAAAAATGTTGAGAAAGGTGTTGGCAGGGAAGAAGCAAGCCTAGTGAAGAAGGTGGTGTGACCAGTCTGATAGGGCTTGTCTTAACTGAAGCTGTGCTGTGTCAGCAGGGCTGGGGTATCGGAAGCTGCAGGGTTCTGCTAAGTTTTATGCAGTGTAAACCATGTAAAGTGGTCACACTGGTATGACTGTTCATGCACTGAAAGATAAATACAAGTAGAGGCTATCTCTACAATCGCATGAGGGCTTTAACTGCTGTAACTTCAAAATAAAGTAGCAAGCACCTCCTCTTCCAGAAAGGCACATCAACTTAAGCAGCTATACGAGTAAATCTTTTATATATAGGCCATGATTTAGAAGAATTTTTGATCTGGTTAATACAAGCCACAGTTAATTGCAGCCACAGGCCTGACTGCAATAAATTACATAATTACTAATTTTACTGAGTTGTGTAGTACAGCGGAAGTCCAATAGGACTGCTAAAGACTTCCTTGAGTGCCTCTAAGACTGAAGAAAGAAATGGAAGGTTTATTTTTCTGTAGTTAGTTTTTTTTCTGTTCAACTGCTCTGAGCTTTAAAAATCAAAAAGTATCGTTCCTGAAAATATTTTGTGGTAAGACCAAATTATCTTTTCCCCATGAGAGCTCCTGTGACAGGATAAGGGGCCCAGAGTTTTCACTAGCTCTTCCAGAGTTTTTGTCACATTGTTTCCCTAGAAGGAGAAACGTGCCATAGGTCTAAAGGGCAGGTGAGACATACCACCCTTCACCAATTCTTAGATACAGGACACTAGTCCTGAAAATGTTTGGGTTCTGTTATTATGCTTCATCTTCAGGAGCAGAATTCTGCTTATGGCTGGAGAAAAAACAAAGGCAAACTGATGATCTGGCCAGATCATCTTCTCACCAAAAGATACAATACCAAAACATACTGAAGTACAGTTACTCAATTTCCTTCCACTTCCACCAAAATACAATTATTCCACTTGTAAGAGTGGAAAGGGTATTCAGGACCAAAGTTGCTTCATTTGAAAAGTGAAACTTTATAGTCCTCTATGCAAGCTGAGGAAGATAATACTATAAATGAATCACAGACATGAATTAATAACAAACTGAAATAAAAATAAGTGAATTAATACTAGGCTACAAAAGTTAGTCCAGTATTGTCCTAGTACTGTATTGAACAAATGTGTCTGAATCATTGGGCCAGTTCACTGTTTTAGTTCAGCAGCATTATGGTCCTGAGAACCTCACTTTAACTCCAGGTTATTTCTTTTGCAGTGGCTGATGAACTGAAACAGAGAGAACATAGATCATTCTAATTCATTCTCAGTACTGTATAGCTAACATGAATCTTAAAAGTCAAAATTGTAGCTGCAATGGCAACCACTTACTCTCCTACAAATTAGATCTCAGAAATATCAAGCGACATTCTACAGAAAGTTTGGATTATGCGATGGGAGCTCTGTTGGCAATGGTAGAAAGAGAATTTACTTTTTTCATGATGGCAGTTATATAAATTACTGATATCCAGGATGCTCCAGGTAGAAGGACAATGTAACCTCCTACTACACACCCATGACGGCACCATGATGCCTATGCTGTGACCAAAACATTCATCTCAGGATGCTCCAGGTAGAAGGACAACGTAACCTCCTACTACACACCCATGATGGCACCAGACATGTGCCTATGCTGTGACCAAAACATTCATCACAGGACTGTGAATGTTTCCTCCCATATGGCTAGATGTCTCCCCCTTCAAGTGCTTCCTGAGCCTTTTGAGAGAGAAAGCAGCATGGGGCAAATAGGTCAAACTGGTCAATGCACTGTAATGGCAGGCTGGATTTGGTTTATTGGCCATTCTTTGGCCACCTCTGGTCTAACCTACATCTGCAAAACAATCACAGGTCTTTTAGTTCCCTTGCTGAAAACCTTCTAATTCTCACCCTATATTTAGTAGAGGTTTATAAAGTTTATTACAAATGAATGCTTATTCATTCCAGATCCCTTGTTGAGGAAGGGAGTATATGGAATTACACAGGAACACTGTCTTGCTTAATGCTGCAATACATGAAGAAAGTGAAACAGTAAAACTCCATAGGTAAACTTTAATTCAGGTGACTCCTAATGTTTTAGTTTATTTCCTTATTGTCTTGCAGAATCCTAGGTGCAACTGAGGCAGAATACACACACTATCCTTTCAGTGACCGGTTGTTTCTGCTCTACCTGTTTTCCATGTTACCTCGACAGTCTCAATTAGGGGAGGCACCCATAAGCTTCCTATGGGGAACTGTGGCCAGGACACTTTGAAAACAACATGTTACATATTCATTGCCTCAGTGGCACAAGCCACATAGACCAAAGGATAAAATCAAACTCTAAAGGACAGTCTAAAGGACTGTGAATCTTGGGCCCGTTTTTTGCTTTCAACTTGTTCTGGTGGGAAGAAAGAGAATGTGCAACTTCTAGTTGGCTCACTATAATATTGGATTCTGTTCCACCCAACAGTCCTCAGCAGACAAGAAGAGCGCTTGCAGGTAAATGCTTTTGCTCCTGCACACATCATACCGCCTAGGGCACAACACACAGTCACTCAGTGGGAATGATTCATAGCATGTCTGGTTGGCTTGAAGAAGCTGAGAAGGGATGAAACATACTTAGAACAGATGGTGTCTCTGGAAACTGCCAGCATGTAACAAGTCTCTACTGACTGTACTGAGATTTTTCAAAATCTTCTCATTTGGTCATATTTGGGTGGGTTTTTGTGGGGTTAACAAAGGGAATATCCCAGACACCAGGAGGATTCTTGTCAAATGTCAAGTATGTACAGAGCAGCTTGATCTTTTCAGCAAACCATCATGAATTTTAAAAACCTTTTAACGTAAGTGTAATCTGTTTCCTCTAGCTACAGCAATGGTTCAGTCCTTCTAATGGAAACTTTTCCAGCAAAATCCAGCCTGAGGCAGGACCTGATATGAAACTTTTGAGTCTGAACAGTTAAAATTTGCCAGGCTTATAATGAGAAGAAAAACAGGAGGAAAAAATTGCATAGCCAACTAGGGGATTCACTATCCATAGCATCTGTAAAAGTATTTCATAACATTTTTTAAAATGTGCAGATGTATATTTTGTTTTATTAGGAAAACTTACATGTTGCAGCATCTGCAAATACATTTATAAGATCAGAAAACAACTGCTGAAATTGTGTGTGGATACGCAAAATGCAGCTAAGTTTATTACTGTTGGATTCCCTTCTTCAGCCAATTATTTCAATTAGGAGTGACATTTGTGTCCAGTAGCCAGAAAAATACAGTGGTTGAGGCTCAGACTTCCAATATTCTTGCACACAAAACAGCTACAAGGGCAAACAATAGAAAAAAATGCTCATATTAAAAAAATAGAAAGGTCACTTTCATCTCATATTCAGAGTTCTTGATTGTTGTCCACTTAGGATGTTGTTAGGTTAATCTTGGATAACTCTTTGGAATTTTAAACAAATCTTAGTCAAAAGTTAGCAGAACTAATTTCTGATAGTGTCAAATCAAGAAAATAAACTAATGATTTGATTTAATTAAGAAGCAATACGTCTACCTGCACCACTTGCAGAGCATGCTGTTTCCTAACTGAAATGTCTGTCTCTATCTCTTCAAGATTTTCCTTTTATTGGCTGTTGGTGACATGACCTCTGGCAATAAAGTATTTAATAGTATTATTTCCATCTGTTCACCTGGCTCAGTTTTGTAGTAACATGTTGGAGTTTGGGGGTTTTTTGGACACAATTTAAATAATGACCTAATTGTTCTTACAGTGTACACTAACTTTTTTATCTATTTGGAAATCTTAAACATAATTTAAATAATTGATCTTATTTTATTTCTTTTACTAAAAGTCAGTGTAAGGTCATAAGCACTTTCATAGTATTTTTACTTTCTTATCTTAACGGAGGGGCTGTAAAGATCAGAATAGGGATGAATTTATACCTTCCTTACAGTAAATTTCAGGATTATTCAGAGGACAACCAAAGCTTCCGAGTGATTCTGGATCACTACAAATTCAGAGCTACAATGAGCCTTAAAAGGTGATCTATCCCGTCTTTCTTACCCAAGGACATTTGAATTATCTACGAACCAGTGGCAGGCAGATGGTTGTGCAACATTTTGTTAAAACTATTGGCGATGGAGATTCCACAGGCTCTGCAAGCAATAATTCCAGTGTTTCATCACCCCAACAACTAGAAAGTTTTTTCTTGTGGTTTATCTAAATCACTTGATTAATATCCATTGATATGGATTGAAGCACCATGAGTGCTTAACCTACTAGTATGGGCAAATACGGGTTTTTTATTGTTTCCATTAATATGTTGGCTAGAAGATAGTCCCGATAGTAGTAAAGCTTGCATGGGTTTTTTCTCACATCTTTTTCTTGGAAAAGGATATTTTCTTAGTAGGTTGGAGCTTTATAACTTTTGATCTATTAAACTGGTTACACTGTGTTACTACAATAAAAATTGAAGGAAATAATGCACTTGTTTGTCAGATGGTGCATACAGTAGATCAAGCAACAGTTCTGAGTTCTGGGGACTAACTAGGTGCTGGTCATGTACGAGTCTTCCTTGGCCATCCTGACTGGCAACCTGAAAAAAGCACTCATGTCTTAATCAAGACAAGGTCTCAGACACTTGTATAGCTAATCTGATAATACTGGGAAACTTCATTTTTTAATGTGAGAAATTTGATTTGTGACACTATAATTATAACAGGTTTGGTTTCTCATTTTTAAAATATTTATTAATATGAAATAAGAGTATCTAATCAAAACATTATTTTTATTTCATGCAATTGCCATTTTCAGTTTTTCGCCATTAAACACCTGCTGAATTTTCATGCAAATGGGGATGCTCAGGTACTTGGGAAGTTTTCCTGGACTAAGCAATTTCTCGTTGACGATTTGCATGTGTCTTATTGGCTTCTTAACTTATGAGCTATTGCTATTGTGATTAGACAAGTCTAGGCTTCTTGGCAAAGTTCATTAAAAGGAACTATGTCTGTGGTCATAGACCAAAACTTATGTATGTCTAATGGAGTGTCCTTCAATCTGATTTCCGACATCTCTGTGAAACAGGTCTTTATGTTTCAAGTAGGCCTATTTTTTTCCCCTTAAACCGAAGAGCTTCTGCTCAAAATGTTATTCTGTCCTGACATAATGTGTTTGATATCCAGATGGAGCGGGAAAGGTGACACTATATTATGTATTTTCCACCTTCTTTCTTATTTTCCACCTTATTTCTTCAAAATATTCTGTGGCTTTGCACCTTAAACTGCACTGTGAAATGGAGTTCTGACACAAAAGCAGAACATTAGCTTTTGGGAAAAATTGTACCATTTTCTACAACACACACTTTCCTAGATTGTGCAGTTCTTCAGGGAAGAAGATCAGGAGCGATATGAGGTGGGTTTTTCTCCCCTTGAAGACATATAATATTATTAAAGAAAGTTGCCATATAAGGCAATGTAATTGCTGTAAAGTGCAATTAATCTGGTGGTGTCCCTTGAAGAATGGCCAGTCACAGATGCTTCAAAGAAATATGTACAAGCTTTGTCATAAACAGAGGTCATAAATTCTGATTTGTCCTGTTCTAGAAGAGTTAAGAGTTTGGTTTAGGATCTCCATCATGAAGGTTAATATTTCTTCCAGAAGCTCATTGGCATAAGCTATTAAAACTGTTTGTTAGCAATACAAGATGTTCAAGCTCCTTCTAAGTTAAATTAAATTCCTTTCTTGAGCAACTTCCTTCAGATACAAGTTTCATGCTTTATGCACTTACTGTGGGTAAAAGTATTTCCTCGTACCAGTTTTGATTTAGCAACAATGGACAAAGTGTTTTCCAAATACAAGAAAAGCCACAGCTCTAAAGAGCTCGTATCCTCAGCTAATACAGGAGATGGTAAACAAGACGTTACAAACTTCTGTTGGATAAGCAAAAGTGAATCACTTTGAAAAGGTTGCTGTTATGTGAAAGGGGTGGGGGACAGGAAGGGACCAATAAATTGACTCAGAAAATGCAAAATTAATCATTACACTGGAAGACAGTAGAAATATGATGAGTGACCTGCTGTCTGAGAGGAAGTTGCAGAAGTTAAAGCCCACTTGCTTGTTCTTGAAACAGTTAAATGGTGCCCTTGAATTTGCTCAAGAGAACTGGGAAGAGAATTACTATGGCTGACCAGAATGCCGGTTTTATATTTCCCCCCAGATTTGTTATGAAGTCCTTAAAATTGTGGTCAGCAGGAGATGATTTGATGACAGGAATCTGATGCTCTACCAGAGATTCAGAAACCAGGGAATGGTTATCTGTAACCAGCAGACAGTGGAGCCCCTGCAGATTGACAGCAGTGCAGTTAAGTATCAGAATCTAGTCCAGTTTCTCTGTGTGAGCAATGTCTTTTCAAAAAATGTGACACATGATGGTTTGTAAGGAAGGCAATAGTTCTTTTGTTTTCCCTTCAAAGAGAAAAAAGAATGATGGGTTGAAAGACATATGCAAAATAAGTAAATTAAACCCACCAGTATAACTACATTTAAGAATACATGTCGTGTTCTTCTTGAATCTCTGGGAGAAACCAGAAATAATTAATTCAAGTGAAGTGTGGGGGTATCATAAATTATCCAGCATTTCACAACAGTAACTTCTGCTTTCTATTAATGACAGCTAACAAAGTTCTTGGCAGTGAGGTTTTTCAGGTGGAATCAGGGTTGGGAGTATCTGTTAAAAGGTTGAAAAATGTGTTTTAAGAGAATAGACTTCAGTTCACTAATGTGATGCTAAATTTTTTTTCTCCAACTTTTACATTACAGATTATGTGGAGTGAGTACCAAGTCAATGGGACTTCATGGGCCAGAGATCTATGCCCACAAACCTTAGGAAAAGATCAAGCCAAAATAACGGTAACCAGGAATATGCTATATGCATTTTTGTATTTCCTGAGCTTTCTTTAGCACATCAGATCTCATAGCTGACCTTGCCTCAAGCAAGTGGTTGGATTACAAATCTCCTGAGATCCCTTCTAACTGTAATGATCTAAGAACTCATAAGCCCAAAATGTTCAAGAATTTTTCTTTTCATATATGCTACTTCGTGTCAGACAAAAATGCAGTCTTACATGACTTTGAAATGTCATTTTACAATAAAATTCACATTGCAAATGGTTAACTCACACCTGCTGTTTATTTTCTTAATTGATTGCAAATATATGTAATCGTATAAAATGTTGTGGATTATGACCAAGACCAGCTGGACAATATGTTGCTTCCATATAACACTATTACATATTCAACTAATATGCTTAGAATACAATATATTTATGTCATTACATCTTTTACTTAGTATTTCTTTTTATAAGGAGATCACAAATAAAGCATGAATGTTTCATTCTCCTTGAATACCTCTGTGGGATGATGTAACCCAGTAAAAAATGAAAATAAGCATAGCCAGACACTGTGCTGGCTTTTATTCAGTTTTACTTGCATGATGGCTATTTCTGTAAAATTCCTATCGAGTACTACTTCTGTCAGGTACAACTTCTATGAAAGAACTTGGCAAGTGCTAGTTGCCACTCAAACATAACACCTTGGAGAATATTCTGAATTATTTATTGTAATGCATTTAAACTCAAAACCCAAAACAATTGTCAGGAAAGTTGATTTCCATTACTTAGATTTTTAAAATCTCACAACTCTAAAAAGTCTAGGAGAGCTATGATCCCTGGCAACCTACAAGTATGATTTCACCTTTTCTGCATTATCATACTTTATTCTCCTGTTCTGCCCCAGAAGTTCTGACTTCCATACTCACAGGGTATCTTGAAAGGGAAGGGTAGCTAATTTTGTTTTTTTGTGATATCTGTTTCTGCAGGCATTGTCCCTAACTGGAGTTACAACTTGTTTGTTACAGCAAAGATTCCAGCTTTTTTATTTCATGCCTTATTTCAATTCTTTACAGTGACATATATATGTGCAGCACCACTTTTTGACTCTGGGGACCTACCCTAATTGCTACTAACTGAAACTTTAATTCTTCAAAACCTAAGTGAGTTCAGAGTTATTTTATTACAGTTCTATTTATGTATTTAGAGAGTAAAATAAACAATTCCTACGAGAATTGTTGAGAAATGAAAGCAACCATGGTAATACATAATTTTAGTTCCTTTACTGCATAAATTACATATTGCCCAATTATTTTTAACACTGCCTGTCTTTAGAACTTCTCTTTTTATAATAACATCTAAAAAGAATAATCCAAAATGAAGAAATAAGAAATATATTAAAAATCAGAAAATGCTGTGGTTTGTCCCTGTGGCAGGCCTTTTCTGTGTGAGGAGTCCTTATGAAATGAAATCATTTCTATGTGAAAGATGTTCACTAAAATGCTCTTTTGATTATTTCATTTCTTTCTATGCAGTGCAGAAAAAATTGCAGAAGTAGATATGTTTTCTTATATGAGTTTCTCTTCACAGGAACTACTATTGCGACAGAGCTGCTCCATTGGACATATTCTGGTGGGATAAAAAAGTCTATACAAAGGGACTGCAAAAGAACCTGCTTTTGTGATCCGTCCTATTGCTGCTCTGATGAGTGAAACTGGAAATCTGGAAAACTGGAAAAAAGTTTCCAGCCCCTCTCAGCTCCGGTAAGTCAACTTCTGGGGGCCCCTTCAGATTTATGCTAGTGATTCTTGCATGTGAATAGAAGTCAGCTTTGAAGGAAAACCCAAGTTATAGCTTGAGCTAACAGCAAAGCAGAAACAATCTTTATCAAGGTGTTGAATTAATTGTTTTTCAGTACTCTTAATTCTGTTTTCCTGTTATACAATATTCATATTGTACATATTTTAATATGTAATAACAAGTATTTGACTTTTAAATGCATTTTCTATCACAATTCGGATCACATTATGGATGATAACTGGCACTAGTAAGACACACATTATGGAGTAAAATGAGTCAGATAGCTTCTGCTATACTGCGTGCACTTGACACCTACCATATTAGCAATATCTGATTGTCTACACTTTTATAGCAGTTTCAGTGCTTAAGGGGAAAAATTCTTGGAAGCAAGAGTTGACTTTTGTAGGATTTAAAAAAAAACAAACACAACAATGCAAAAACCACCAATACACAAGCAAAACAGAGTGAGAAAGAAGGAAATACCATAGGAAGAAAAACCTGAAATAGAGTAGGGTCATATAAATGGACTTGATGATCTTAAAGGTCTTTTTCAACCTAAACAATTCTATGATTCTGTGAATTTAATGAGAGCATTGAATAACTTTTCCCTGGAGGGTCTCCAGTCCCTGAAACCACCAATAAATCCTGAATTCTGTTCTGCACTTTTTGATACAGCTTTGTTGGAAGGCTGATGGCTTTGCTTTATTCCTAATGCAGAGTAATTTCAGCCTGAGTGCTAAAGGTGCTTGAACAGAATGGTGAAACTGTAGCTTGAAATTCCCTCAGGGAGAGGAAGGAAATGAGTTAGGCTTACACTTTTCAGAGATGTTTGCTACAACCAGCAGACTACTGTTTAGAAGAAAACCATGGATAGCTTACTCCTTTTTTTAATATTTAAATATGCATATATATATATATTAATAGTATATGATATAGTTCTATATTTAATATATTCAAAATCTACTGAATTCAGTTTGGCTTTTGGAAAGAACCAACCCCTTCTTGAAGGGACTCACAGCTGTGAATCTTAAATAGACAGAAGTGCTTTTTCCTTGAACTGCAGGACTTGTCTGTATCAACATCATCCCTAACATCGTCCTGCTTTTACACAGTCATTAAGAATTAGCATTTTTCTGGCTCATGGTACTGGGTGTTTGGGCTCTTATTCTGAGCTAACTCTTCTGCTATACCATTTTCTGTGGTATTCATTCTCTAAGGTAAGCAAGGTTTCCTCTTTGGACATTGTCTACACATTAGGTACTGCAGCACATGATCTAGAAAGCTCGTTGTTCTTTAGTAGATCTAAGGGAACTTGGAAGATTATCCACAGGGATATGGAACAGGAAGGGAATGGAAATAAAATTATTTATGGCTGTGTCCAGTTCCTGTATAACACTGCAATAAGTGGAATGATGAACTGGAATATATGGAACAGCCTCATCTGTCTGTATTACTTGTATCTATTGAATTGTTTGAGACTGAACTCATATAAAATGAAATCATATGATCTCCTATTTTGTATGCGCTTTTATACATGTACAAAGACTGAAGCAACCAGGAGGTTGCCCTGAGCTGAGAGCAAATCAGGGTCTGCAACAGTCTTGAAGAGAAAGGAAATAGTTCTGTAGCTATGACTCTAATTTTAACACATATCCAGCTGGGGAAGGGTGGAGGGACTAACCTGAATCATCCTCAAAGAACATTTTCTTTATAAGAAGAGATAAAACAAAATGCAAGAAGAGAAAGCCAACGGTCATGTGTTCGCAAGGTTAGAAACTTAACTTTCAGTCTTTTGTACCATTTCAGAAGAGAAACTCCCTTGCCTCATCTGAAATCCCTCTGGAAGAAGATTTGCACAGTCAGAAATACCATTTTGCAGATGCTGAGGCGTTATTATGTTTGCTGAGGCATCATTTATTTTTGCCTAGGACAGCTTTTCTTGCAGGTCAAATGGAAGATGCTATGGTTAAATGGAAGCGTGGCTTTGTTCACCTGCTTCTCAGGGATCCTCAAGGCAAAGCAGAGCTTTTCAGTAGACTGCCGTTTGTTTCATAATTTTGCTTCATAGTGAGAAGACAGCTCTTGCTGAACGAAACCCTTCTGGCTGCCTGACTGACTGACTGACTAGCTGCCTATTGTTACTCGCCAGGTGACAGACTTTGTGCTAGAGTCGTGATGCTGCTTTTCTCCCCAGCAAGACAAGTGATTTTGAAGGAAGAGCTAATACCTGTGCTGCAATATTGATCTCCTTTGTGGTTCCATAACTGTGTCCAAAAGTAAGCATCTTCACATTACTGGGAAGGCTTCTAGCTCCACCTATTGTCAGCATTGCTTCATGCTTCTTTTTGTAGGATTGCATCCAGATGCTTATAATTTAGCCAAACTTTCCCCTAGGTTAAAGTTTCCTGTGTTGAGTGACGGCTCAGGTTGATTATATTTTCTTTCAAATTTCAGCCAAAACATTTAAGCTATTTTAGTGATTTAGACCATAGAAAAAAAAATGGGGTTAAACACAAGTGAAAAAGAAAAAAAGTTCTAGCATCTCTCTGTCTCAGAACCAGGGTGTAAGATTTGGCAGAGCAGTAGCTTCTTTGGAGATCTTTCTGCCAGCACTACTGTTGACCTGATGCTACAAATTGAGATACAGGGACCTGCAATGTATAACAAT
This sequence comes from Charadrius vociferus, assembly GCF_000708025.1. NCBI lineage: Eukaryota > Metazoa > Chordata > Aves > Charadriiformes > Charadriidae > Charadrius > Charadrius vociferus. The sequence continues at coordinate 8,368,431 of NW_009650064.1, forward strand.
CTTATTTTTCTTGCTTATTGTAGTAGCAGCTTTGAGATATATTAAACTGGGTACCCCAAGTCGATAATTTTCTGTTTCATCTCTGTGCCTCAGGTCTTTGTCGTTATTGGGGTAGGATAACTGGGCTAACTGGACTCTATCATCCATCATATAAGGATAACTGGACTCTCTCATCTCTTGAAGCTTTTATGAAAACCCACCTATTTCTGGAAGAGAGGAGAGGAGGGGGGAAGAGAGGAGAATGCGTTCATATTACATTCTCTTACATAAGCACGGGCGCAATGAGGCAAATTTTAATCCTGGTGTTTCCTCAGCTTTTAATAACTGATTTGCAAAGTCATTAATGTGCTTTCAGTTTATTTTTTGTATGAGTTTTGTGCAGACAAACCTAGAGCAACACAGGAGCTATCTAAACACTTGCAAGGACAACATCAATGCCCCAAGGCCCAGAGCAACGCAGTGACTGATGAAAAGGTGGGGAAATGCCTGTATTAGGGGAAGAAAAGTGGAGTGTTCAGCTTTAGGGCATGATAGATTTTCTGTCAAGGATAAATCAAAGAAAATTATTTACTCCCTATATTGTTTCCTCAATAGTTACATTTCTTGCAATTGTGGATTAATATGAAAAATGTCATGAAAGTATTGAAGAGAGAAGCTTCAACAGATAGTAATGACTGCTTAGGTACAGATGCACTGCTGATAAACTGGCTTGAGGCAGCCACAAGGTAACTTTTGGAGGTTCAAACAGGGAGACAGACAGTTGATCTGGGCTCCGGTCAGCTCTGAAGGACTGCTTCACTGACACCAGACCTGCCCTCCAGAGGATGCTGTGGCTTACTTGTAGGTTGTAACTACTCCATAATCTTCCATACCAAACCTTTCAAACGGGAGCTTTGAACTGTCTACCTCCTTGGAGAAGTTTTCTTTCAAGGCCTATTTAGTTACCTCTGAAAGACCACATGCCCTTAATGAAATCATCTGCACTTCCTACCCCAGACCTGGCTGAATATGCAAACCTTCAACACGTCTCAGAGGATTTTCCTTTATTCCTAAAGGCAAAATGACCCTACACTTCAGAGAAGACACTGCTGAAAGGCAGAATAGAGCATCAGGTAAGCTGTTACAAAGCCAAATGCTTCTGTGATTTTCACCATATATATGGTGAAATGCTTTTCTCTGTGTACACTTATATATACAATTCTTTCTTTACATTTACAAGGGCACACTTATCCTGTCACCTTAAGTTAGAAAGCAAAATTCCAACCTATTTTCTCTATTTTTTTACTTTTCATGCTTTCTTCTTTTTCACTTCTCTAAACTGCTGATTTAAACCTCTAAAACCTCTAAGCCTCTAAAGTCCTTGCTCCCAACTTTTGATATAATTAATCTTTCATGTCTGTAGTGTCCAAGTGTGTGCCAGGCATGTCATCAAGTGCTTGTCCCCCCATATGGGACAAAAGCAGCTTGGAAGACAGAGCACAGAGCTCATGCTGTGAGATTTTGATCAGGTATACAAGGTGCAGTGGGGACTAACTTAGAAATTCCCAAGGCAAGCAATGGATTAATGTGGCTTGTTGCTCTGGAATAAGATTTATCGGCTTGTCTGCACTCCGGTGCATGTTGTAGAATGGTTGTTAGTTATCCAATGGAGAAAATACAAGCATTGTTGGAGTTGCAACATTATAGTTATCAGTCCATCACCTCAAACATTGAAATGTGCTTAACATAAGTTTTCTTAAAGGGAAAACTGGGGAGAAAACATTTTGATTCAGTCTAACACTCAGTGTTAATCTTTACTATTTTCAAATTACTTTTCCTTGTCAGTTTTTCATTTCATGATTCAAAGTAGCCAAAATCAGAATGAAACATCTAATTTCTGGTGAAAGGCAATATTTCCATTGACCTAATATATTATTTTCTGGTTGATATTTTGCACACAAGGTACATTTTATGGGTGGATTTATTTATTATTTTCATTCTGCTTTAGAACACAAGTCCAGGGTGCAAAATGAAAAAAAAAACCCAATCCTTGCATTGGCAGGGTAGGAACTGTACTTTTCATTGTGCAAGTCGAGTTCAAAACATTTTCTGTTCCAAAATGACACAAAAAGAAGAGGAGCCTGGGGATTATCTGAGTGCCCAGGAGGTTATGAGGGCAAAGTTTCTTGCTTTGTCTGGGACTAGGACAGGAGCTGTGGCATAGTACTAACAGGGGGTTGTCAGATCTCAGACTTTTAGGCATGAAATTCACTTTTCTGGTCCAGAAAAGAGCAGAACCTGGTATATTGCTGTACCCTATCCTCAGGACTCCAGACACATGCTGTCCAGCAGAATCACCTTTGAGCCTGGTGTGCCCAAGTCACATCTGCAGGAAGCTCTGCGTACAGGTGCAACTGCAGATCCTCCTGCAGCAGCACACCTCCAGTGCAGAGGTGTCAAGGCTCATGCGTGGAGTGCAAGGCGCACAAATTGACATCCTGTATTATCCTGCCACTCACTGCCTCGCTCCTTCCTCCCCTCTTACGATGACTAATTCATATGGGTGAACTTTTATCCTTCTTTGTGTTCTGACATGCAAGTCCCAGCTGGTTGGTGAGTTCCCGTGGTCCCATCATGAGTTGAGTGAGGCACATCAAGGTCCCAGAGCAGCCAAGAAGCTGAAACGGAGCCCTGAGGCAGCAGGGAACATGAGGGAGATCTGCCCCCTCTCCTGAGTGTCATCATCCGTATCTTGACCTGGGCCTGCTTCTCCACAGGCACTACGGTGTAGCTCCCCTAGGAGAGGGGTATAAACATCACGATGTCTGCACTGGTGTCCTCCTAAGCTATCGGCTCATGGTGTACACTGAGTCACAAAGCTATCCTGGGGGATTAAAGCAGGCTTCCAGGACTGTCCCTCTGATCCCAGTGCCTGTGTCAGACTGACTCAGACTGCACTTCTATAATGTCACTTCAATATATAGAGTTTTCAGCCCCGCTCCCTAATTTTATTTCACCCCTCCTTCTGCCACTGTTTAAGTCCATAGGATTTTTAGTGCTACACAAACTCATTGTTTCCCACCTCAAACTCCCCTGTCACTCCTCTTCCTGCTTGTTTAGTCTCTGAACTGGCAGAGTCTCTCTCTCCTCAAAGGCGTGACAAAGTGGGCAGTCAGTGAACCAGTCTAAAGTACTGTGTATACACAACCATGGCTGTTACACAGCACTTCATTGATCTACCCCGTGGGTTCTACAAAAGAGAAGACTGCCATTCCTTCCCTACTCCCCTCCCTGCTGCTGGTGAGGGCACAGGGGCACATGGATCAGTTCATGTACTCCATGTCACCTGAAAAGCCACTTTCAGCGTTGGGGATAGAAGTTAGGTCTCTGTATTTCCAGCACAGACCAGTGCTACCCTTGTCATGCACCAGAGTGTGGAGTAATGGTTGGGGCTGACAACTCAAGATGAAGGGGGAGGCCACTCAAAATTGAAGGGGGGACCTGGTTTTTGGTTTGGGGGTTGATGCTACTGGCCGGATGCCAGATGTTGTACCTTTACTGTGCATACAAATACATACTCTAAAGTATCTTTACTTTAGAAGAGAGATGAAGTTGTTTAGCCCAGAGAAGGGAAGCTCTGAGGAGAGCTTATTGGGGACTTTCAATGTGTAAAAGGGGCTTATAAGAAAGATGGAGACTTTTTTACCATGTTCTGTAGTGACAGGACAAGGGGTAATGGTTTTAATGGAAAGAGGGTAGGTTTAGGTTAGATGCAAGGAAGACATTCTTTACTATAAGCGTGGTGAGACACTGGAACAGGTTGTCCAGAGAAGTTGTAGATGCCCCAACCCTGAAATTGTTTAGGCTCAGGTTTGAAGGGGTTTTGAGCAACCTGATCTACTGGACAATGTCCCTGCCCACAGCAGGGATGTTGGACTAGATCTTTAAAAGGCTCCTTCCAACCCAAACCATTCTATGATTCTATGATATTAAAAACCCACTTAGTTACCCTCTGTAGCATGCCTGGGAAATGGCTTATTATTGTTTCTAATTCTTTGCAGCATTGCAGCAATGCAGGGAGAGAAGTGGCACCCAGACTTTCTGACTTCTAAGTCTACGGTAATCTGGCTTCTTCTTTCTTCCTTTATGGTGCCCAGTGCCTTCAGCTGGCACAACCGAAGTCGGACTTTCTGTGAGGTTTAATCAAATCAGAGCTTTGCATATCAAGGGAGAAAGAGAGGGAGAAAGAAATTGTGAAGAGATATGTGGATGTATTGGAACACAAAAATTACTCCAAAGAAGGTAAAACCTTTTGCTAACAACAAGAGAAGTCTCAGTTACTTCTCACTTATACACCCATGGTTTTAGAATTATGTTTCGAGAATTTATAGTTTGGTTTATGTCACTAACAGGGACTGTTTTGGAATTAAAAGAGCAATGAGTCCTGGTCTTGGTTTGCTGATAGATTTGCATTGGGGAATCTACTGCTATTGATTGCCTCAGGTACTCAGCCTTTATTTTCAAACTAGATACTGTACAGTTTCTTTAGCACAGTTGAACTACAGCAGCATTTGCAGGCTGCCTGTAAGATAAAAATCCCCCAAGATCACTGAAACTTTCTTTCAAACACGGCCACAGTTAGGCCTAGGAGATACGCTGCCTACAGGGAGTTGTCTGTCTCTGAAAACAGATCTGCTCTACTTCTGGGGTGACTCTCTTAAGTCAGCTGTAATGTGTAATTGTTTACACAGAACGTCTTTCACATAAACCATTCCAGGATACTCTGCAGAATTAAATAGTACAATTATGTATGAGGAAGCTCTGCTGCCAGACAGTATTGTGAACCAGGCATTGATGCCACTGGTGAACAATTTGCAGTCATTCTCTAAAACATTTAGCCAAGTTTCAGAATCCAAAGATAATCAATGTGTAAGCAAGTTAAAAACACAAACAGGGTAAAGGTTTGGCATCTGCTTAGAAGCTGGAAAGTTGGATGTTTCCTAAGCCCAGTGTTACAAAATAAAGATGTTTCTTGCTGACAAGTTTTACCAGTATACATTCCAGATCATCCCTAATTTCTGCAGGTCTCTTTCTCTCAGTTCAGTGTAGTTCTCTTTTCCATCTGTCAGTATAATCACAATACACCATTGCTTAAAAATTCTTCTTACATTTGGTTACCTCTTCACCTTCACTTTTCTCATTCCTCCATTAAGCTCCAGTGTCTTCCCATTGCCTGCAAAGGTCTGCTGTGTTCACAGCTCTCAGCTTTTATTCATGCTGTGCTACTCCAGCCTGTTTATGAAATGACTTTTTTTTTGGTACTGTTCTCGTAGTTTGGCCATCGTGATGTTCCCTGTAATGCTTTTTAGGATAACTGAAATTACTGGCTAGGAAGGGCTAACTGGTTTCAGAAATGTTTTTCTGTGAAGCATCCTTAATATCCAGCATCCTGGAAAACGATTTTCAAATGAGGAAAGCTCTGTAGGTTGCAAACTTGCCTTCAAATCAAGACTTCAGCCAGTCTAACTTCAGGTGTCAAACCTGGGCAGTAGAATTAAGATCCTCACCTCTCTGTATGGCAAGTGAAACTTCCAGGGGGTGCTGCTGAGTCCCCAGAGATTCCATGGGGAAATGATAGGAATTTGAAGACCCAAAGTACCCAAAGCTGCATTTGAGTAATCCCCTATAGCTCCTATGCACTTCCACAAGAGACAATATGTTTACAGTCTAAGGAGAGTTTTGGTGTCTGAGTAGAAATGTCACGGAGACCCCAGTTCTGCTCATGACTCTGCCACACCCTGTTCATTTGGCCTCCTGTTCCTTGAATTTCCTATGAGCAGGATAGTGATTTAGAACTGTGCTGTAAAAATAAATTCGTTAATGTATGTGAATGATTAGGTTCTAGAGTGAAAGGAGTCATAAATCATCTAGACTTATAGTTATTGATTGTTTTAGAGACTGAAATCGATGACTATCCTACCTGCTGTAATATTATCTCCTTTTAATCAGTACTGTTGAAGGAGCAGGATGCAGTAATGTGGAGAATTTAAAGTGACCACTGAAGGTACTGCATTATCAAAATCATGTAGTAAAACAGAGAGGTTTCATTAAAATGTAATCTCTAACATGTTTGCTTTAACTGTGTCTAACAAGAGATTAATAATTAAGAAGGTGTGACTGTTTTTCCAGTGTGACAGTATTATAATGACCAGACCAACTGCCCTCTAACAGCAAATAGTTATACCCTAAATGTAGCATATACAGAAAAGAAGTAATGTGAGATGCAGAAGAAACCAAACAAATTTCATACAGTTCTGCACAAAATAATAAACTGATCAGTAGATTAACATAAGTAGATTAAATTTAGAAAAAACAATGCAACCACCACCCAAGACTAAGGAAAAGTAAAAGTTTTCAAGTTTCAGCCTGTCTTTAAAAAAGAACTGATTCCTACTCTTTAATTTTCTTTCTCTTCCTGAAAGGATTGAATTATTTCTCCAATTAAAGATCCATCTGGTGAGAGTAGATCTCCATTGGTGAAGGTCTCCTACAGTCCTTTTTGGGTAAGAATGTTTTTGGAAAGGTTTAATGGGGACACCTAACAGGAGGTTATTTGCCTTGCCTGTTCTGAAACTGTAGACTGCGCCTTTTATCCAGGCTTAGTCTCACCTTTTTGAAGGAAACATTAAAGTCTACTGAAGAGTATCTTTGGGATTGCATAGCATTTCTGGAAATGTCAATGGGTTTTCAAAAGTGTTAAAGAGATCTGGCAATTCTTCAAGAAAACACTACTAAAGACAGAAGCACAAGCTGTCCCAATGCAGAAGGATAAAAAATGTAGTAAGAGATCAGGTTAGTTAAACTGTGAACTCTTCATTGATATCAAACCTAAGAAGAGAGAACAGAAAAAGTGGAAAGTAGATCAGATCACTAAGGATGGATATAAAAAGACAAACTGAACAAGTAGGAACACCATCAGAAGGACAAAGCATAAGTGAAATATAGTTGTGTGGAAACATCAGTAACGACAAGAAATCCTCAGCACCTTCAATCAATATATTACAAGCAAGAGGAAGACCAAAGCCCATAGTTTTCTGCTAACTAATGGACAGGAAAAGTGACTAACAAAGGACACAAGAGGCAAATTATACATATGGTTTTGAGCCTGTCTTCACCAAAAAGGTCAACTGTGACCTAATACAGCTATGGGCAACAACAAAGGGGTAAGGTCTCAGACTGGAATACGAAAAGAACAAATTAGAGAGTCAATTAGGTAAATTGTTTTCAACTCAGCTGAGTCTGACAGACTTTATCATAAGATGCATGAATCATAGAGTCATAGAATCGTGGAATCATAGAAAGGTTTGGGTTGGAAGGGACCTTAAAGATCGTGTAGTTCCAATCTTCCTGCCATGGGCAGGGACACCTCCCACATGAAGACCTGAAGGAAGGAAGCTTCTTAGAACCATTAACAAGTTTGTGCCCTTGGCAAGAATGGATTATTTACCAGGACCTGTCCTTAGTGAAGGGGGGGAAAAAGGATCCAAGAGATCATACAGTAACTGCTCTATAGTCAGTTTAACTTCAATCCCTTGAAAAAAATTCAACAGCAAATGAAACGATTAAAATTCAACAGCAAATGAAACGATTAGGAGCTTTGGAAAAATAATTAGGGGATGGGTAGCAGCAGCAGACTTGGATTTCTTCAGAGCAAATCAGGTCAGACCAGTATAATTTTATTCTGTGGCAGTGTATCTGGCTTTTGGATAGAGGGAAAAAAAAAGTAAAATCAAATATTTAGGCTTCTGTATGATGATCGCCCAAGAAAGTTAATGATATCTGTCTCCTATTACAGAAACCGACAGACCTAACAGATTGGTATGTTTGTTTATAGTTAATTTATGCAGTTCTTTGAAAAGCAGCTGTTTGACCATTTGGTTTTCTTGAACTTTCAATGTTGTGCACAGAGCAAAAAATGCACTATCAATTTGAACTAATAAAAGTGGTGATTTGAAAGCTTCGAAAAAAATTAAAGAACTAAACCCCACATTTCAAAACGATTACAGGCAGTGGGACAGAGGCTAGCATTATAGGGTGTGCAACAGGTGAAGGAGCTCAGGATTGGGCTCGAGAAATACTGAACATGTCACCAAAATCACATTATCTTACAGTATATTTTCTTACTTTAAAGTAACAGGCACCATGCCTGCACTGGTCTCCAAAATAAACATGTAACAACAAATCGCAAGCTAAAAGCAAAAGCTCAGGTGAAAGGGATTTTTTATTGATATCATGGGCCACATGGAAGTATGGACCCCAATATATGAGGGCTTCAAGCAATAGACAGCTAAATATGAAGGCTTTACTGAGCATGCGACGGAAAATAAAAAAAAAATGTATGAGTGTTAGTTTCTGCAAGGCAAATGAAGATGTTAATTGCCTTAAAATAGAAGCTAAAATATTAACTGGGGCAGCAAAAAAATAATGTTTTCTTCTGAAGAAACAAAACCGCCTCACTATGCCAGTTGCCTGGATTCAAGATGCACATTTTTGCCCTTTAAGGCCATTTCCTTTTTTAAGCCTTATCGCTTGGTGTTACCATGGCTACCGATCATGAACTGAAATCGCTGTGTAATATAGTTTATTTCCAGCCATAATTGTGCTGAGGCTCTAGCAGTCAGCTTTGAGCAATTAAAGGAGACAGGCTCTAAGGTGGACTTGACAAAAGCCTCTAGCCCTATGGGTGGTAAAGCTGGCTGGGATTTATGGGCTGCTTGGTTTTGGTTTACGAAGTGCATTAATACATATAGTGTCACTACAGATGTAGCCTAATGTGCAGTAAGTAAGTCTTGTTATAAATGTCATCAGCTCATGGAGATAGATTTCTTACTTGTGAAGTCAAAGGGTAGAGGACCAATCTCCATCTCTTAAATACTCCACCCCGCATCCCCAGTCCAGGAAAATTTAACTCTTCCGCTTTCTCTTTTCCCAAGTCCATCTTTGACTGGAAGTCCTTCATCTGTTTTGGCATTTGAACAGAGTATCTTCTAATTCCTCAAATATTAAATCTAACCTCCACACACAAGTTGCACCTTTCCCAGTGAATGGTACCAGGGCAATAGGAAACCTAGAAACAACAGGAACCAACACCCTGGCAGCCAGGTAATTGCAGTGTTTGAAGAAGGCAGGACTTTGTTTTTAATTGCAGCTCTTTCACATTACACAGGCCCAAGTTATATAATTTTTTTCTAGTATGTTTTTTGCAGTGATGTAGGTAGGACCAGGTTCAACTTGAAATGGAGAAGACATTCTTACTTAGTGCTGCCCTATGATTTAAAAGACCGTCATAATTTTCTTGTTTGCCTTTGTTTTGGTGATAACAGTCCTATGCAAAAGGCTTTACAGCAGATCCCCTTGCACTCTGCTCTGAAGATAAGCATAGTCAGGCTGGAGTAAGTCTGCCCTGGGACACCAGTGAGTCAGTGATGCTTCTTCTGGGTAAGAAACGAGTTAAAGTCCCACTATAACCTCTTAACACAGTGGGAGATACTGCCCTCTGAGTGTGATAAAATGCACAGGCGCATTGCCTGTTGAAACAGGCGGGGTGCTACCTGCATGGCAGAGCACCGATGTGGATGTCATGCACTGACTCCTGCTCAGCTGATGGTGTTCTGGAGCCATCTTCTTCTGTCTGTAGTGGCTATAAAATGAGTCTCTGTTTCCTGGGGTCACTGTGTCCTACCACAGAGTAGCTTTGGTTCAGTAGAGGTGAAATAGCCTCCATTTAAGACCTGCTTCTCTTCAGAGAGCTGTTGTGCATCTTGAGGACATAATGGTTGTAAGAAATGGGAAGATCATAAGCTGAAAACTAGATTAATTTTCACTTTTTCTCATGGTTTTATTGTTTGTTCCAGTGCTCACATTTGTGTCTGGCAGAGTTTTTGCAGTTGATTGAAGAGATTTTGCTCTCCAATATACATCATGGCAAGCAGAAAAGCTAATTCACAGAATTAACCAGACCCAGACTGTTCTCACTAAAGTACCTGTGAATAATCTGACTGTGAGGAACTAATTAAAACAGGCAGATTCACACTGTATAAATCAGGTGAACTCTAGATTTCAAAGCCCCAGTGAACTAAATTTCAATACCACCTACCCACTGTTTTCCTAAAACAAGAGGGACCTGTGGGCATCCTGAAATTCAGATAAGTGCTCAAGGAAAGGTGCAGGATAGGTCCCATGAAAACTGGCAATGGTATTGCTCCCTGTTGCTCTCTTATATCCCCTTAGTTTGTGCCCTTAACCTGGAAGTAGGAGATGTGGCGTCTAGGCTCTCCTTCTCCCTCCCCACCAGCCGTGTAGTCTGACTGTCCTACTAATTAGACACCTCGTTGGAACCCTGAATCACTCCCCTAAAGTCAAGTTCAGACTGACTGTGGTGTTTCCTATGGCTATTTAAGGCATAATTCTAAGCAAAAGCTAGGCTTTTTAGGTTGTTATTCAGAGAAGATGTGATACTAAAGTAATATACTTTGGGCACTGCAACACCTTATTTATGCACTTAATCTGGATTTTGTCCCAAACGCTCAGCTAAATGTAAGTACAATGGGGCAGCTTCAGCAGGTCAAACAATTCCTGTCCAAGTAAGCCTAACTCAGGAATGACTTAATCTCTTTCATTCCTTAGGCTGCTGCTTTTGTGGCAACTTCAGAAGTGATTTGGCTGGTGATATCACTTGAGTTTTAGGAAAGCCATCAGTACATCTCAGCTCTGCATGTTATTGCCTTAGCTTCAGGGGTCATTCAGCTATATATCTCAAAACACCTGACAACCCTTTTGAAAGTGTCATTAGGATGACCTTTCTTGGTTTCTTTTTCAAGTCCTGGTGCTGGGATAATTTATGATGCTGTTTTATTGTAACCTATCAGTTTTTTAGTTATTATTGTGAAGTGCTATGTAGAGTCTTGACTGCCTTTGGAGAATAATCGTGAGAACTGAATCCACTGCATCTAATTCGGTGATATTATCTTGGCTGTGACTCATGTGCTTTAGGTTGGAGTGTGTGATTTGAAAGATGTCACTAGTGTTACCGTGTTGGCATTAGGAAGCAGGACGAGGAACCTCTGTTTTAGCAGGCTTCCTATGTTGCTTCCATATCCACCTCAGTGTGTCCATAGTACTGTATATTTGGTTAGGGTACTAATTGCAGCAACTTCATGATTTCAGTATGTGAAAGGCAGACAGAATTCAAGCTACTACTACGCCCCATCCTCCTAGGGACAATCTTGCAAACAGATTATCTATGTGATACTGAACCTGTTACATTACCTTAAGGATGGGGATGTATACTGTACAGGTGTCTAATATATACTAATGTAACTATCTAAAAGTGAGATGACTAACTGAGCTAGTTCCTCTAGGTTCCCTTTAGAGTTTCTGGAGAGAAGAAGTTACCTATGGAGCCACTGCATTCCAAGAAATGTGACTAAGGCTGAGATCTGTTAAGCAGCTGAACTGATTTACTGTCTTAGTGACTCTGAGACAGTCCCTCAGCTCCCTACATAGAGCTCTCTTTTCATCCTCCATCTGTCCTAGACTTGTGCCATCATTTTGCTTTGCTACACTGGCTCTGACGCTAAGCAGTTGAACCCTCTGTGGGTTACTTGAATTTGTTCACCCAAGAGTAGGTGTTTTCTTCTGGTTTAGTTTTCTGCCAGACTAAGTCAAAATGGCTCATGAAAAGGACTCAGAAGTGCTGAGGTCAGAACAACACAAACAGTGGCAGCATAAGGGTAGATGTGAAAGGGGATGTGACCCTACAGGTCGAGCACGGATAGTTTGGCTCCCTGCTTTTTGGATAGGCAGATGTTGAGCCCATATTAAGAAGCAGAACAAACTCTTTTCTGTCACATCCTCAAGTTGTCCCAAAGCTTCTACCTATGTGCCAGCTTGTGTCCAAAGACTGTGAGGGTGCTAGATAGGTTTAGGCATTAATCTCCGTCCTGCACTCAGAACACAATGATGATATTCCCTGAGTAGTTTCACTTACCACTGACTGCAGTTCTGGGAAACAGGCCACCTGGAGACGACTTACTTAACTTCTTCTTCAAGCAGTCCTCAGAGAACTGCTGGAAATCCAAGTTAATTCATTTAGCTTATCCTTCCTCTGTTCTAAAACTCTGGTGCCACTCACTGTCATAGGTAAATCTTGATTCTATGAGCCTTCTATCTTGTTCCTTTGTGCTGTGATCACACCAGATATTTCCAAACTGGTTATAAAAGGCATCTATTTTTGCATATGCAGGCATCCTTGCTCTACAGTTTTCCTAAAAGTTTTAAAAGTCTGGTTTGAAGTGTCTCCTACACCACTGATTCTCTGCATGTCTTTTTCTGTTCCTGAGGGCTTTTACAAACCTCATTTTGTAACTTTTCTCTCCTGGAAAGCAACACTGACATAAGATTAACTGGCTGTCTACAGATCCAGTGAAGGGAAAATGGACAACCTTTCTAAATGACTGATGCCATTCTCAACTCACTGCTAAGAGGTCTGCAGAGGGCTTTCTGGTAGATTTAGAAGCTTGTTGCTATCATACCTGGCTGCCTACCCATCTCCTATGACCTGCTGTGCATGGAGTCAGAACTGAAATTAACCCAGTGCTTTGCTTCAGATGACACTGGACCAAATGTTATCTTCATCTACACTCACATAGGTCTAAAGTAATTTTTGCAAGCAAAGAGCACACTTTTATTCTAGCTGATAGTAAAATCCTCATCCTTCTTTGAAAACAGCATGTTATGCATCGAAGGAACCTTTTATAGTAACTACGTAGGAAACAACTAGAAAGAAGTTAGCAATAGTAAAGGAGATTCCTGCCTTTCTAACTACCTCATAGTAATGTTGTCAAGTTCAGTTCAAGTCTGGGGCTAGCTTTCCTGCCAAAATATGGAGTAAAAGGTAATTTCTGGTTTTTTTTTTTTCCCTGAACCATTTTGACATTGTAATTTTAAAGCTAATTACTTGATGACAGGAATCAAAGGCAAATCAGTAAAGTCACTTTCCAAAGGCAGCTTTTGATAATGCTCTTTTCTGTGTTCTTCTCTGATTAAAAATATCAATACATTTGGTTATCTAAAGAGAAAGGGGTGGGGATGGGTGGGGAGTTGAAAAGTATTTTAATGCAGATTTTTTTTGTTCATGTAGATTGAAGATAATAACAGATAATAACTTCTTTTATTTTACAGAAAAGATCCCAGACAGACTGCAGATAATGCATCGCTAATGCCAATATAGGCAACTGTCACTCTTCATTCTCTGGACTAAAAGCAACATTTTACACTCAGGGTGATATGACATTTCCCTTCCATATATAAGCCTTAACAATAGAATCACAAGATTATAGAATAATTTAGTTTGGATGGGAACTCTGGAGGTCATTTGCTCAACCCTGTGCTCAAAGCAGCAGCAAGGGCCTTGTCCAGCAGAACTTTGAATATTTCCATATTTGAAGATTCTACAGCCTCTCTGGGAAACCTGTCCAGCATTGAACTGCCCACACAGAGAAAATCTTTCTGTTGTATCTACTTGGAATTACCCTTGTTGCAACCTGTGCCTGTTGGTCCTTTTGCTTTTGTTGCTTGCCCCTGGGAAGAGGCAGGTTCATTTTCTTCATAGCAAAGTTGGAAGTTACTTTCATAGGACATCTAGACTATGTCCTTGTACTGATGAGGACCGAGGACCCTGACACTCTCCCCAAAAAAGTTTTTCTGAGATGGTCTTTAAAGTCTCCAGTAATGGGGACATCACAGCTTAGGTAGCTTATTGATGCTTATTGATCTTTGTGGTTAGGAACACATTCCATAATATCTAAAAAATATTTTTCCC
>NW_009650064.1:8382308-8393613 GCF_000708025.1 Charadrius vociferus
TTCACTCCCTGGAAATGAAAAGTCATGTATCACCACACTTTCAACTACGTTTTCAATATTGGAATTTTTATCATGTTTTCCCATACTTCTTTTTTATTCCAAAAATAAACTGAATTACCTCTGCATTGATGGATAGATCACATTTTCTAAAGTCTCTCAGCATTCCTGTTATTCTTCTTAGTGTGACTGCATCTCTCGTAAAGTTTAGTGCCTCAAGCTATATGGAGACAAAAAGATTAATTGCTTCATAAGTTCTGCAGATGACACTCCTGTTCATTTGGGATGGTGATTTGCTTTGTTTGTAACAACACTGCATTGTAGTCCTGTCATACTGTTTGTGGTCCACAATAGACTACAATCCCTTTCCTCCAAGGTACTGTTTCGCTCATCTGTCTTTTTTTTTTTTTTGACCTTTTCTTTTTTTTATGTATTTCTGCAGTTGCCTTTTTCTTTCCCTGAGTTGGTCTTTGCTGTTTACTGATTTTTTATTGTTTTCAAACCCTTTTTTTCCTGTCCCAAGTAATTATGTTGAACTCTCATCCTTTCCTCAGTGTTGTTTTCAGTCTTTGTGCATTGATATCTACGTACTTTGTAAGAGCTTCTGTTCCACCACCCTACCCATTAATCAAAATGTTCATTGTCACTCAGGAACTCAGGTGAGTGCTGTGTTAGATCCCATTTGAAATGCTGTGCCAATTTGGTGTGATCTACTAATATTTACTCTGGAATAATTTGCTGCAAAGCCACCTTTTGACATTTTTATCTAGTCCGCTTTTCTCCTGTTTCCTTGAAATGATGTTAAAGAACGTGATTACCTAAAGCAATATTTTGGGGAAATTGAGACAGTGAGCTCCAAAACATCAGTCTTAACAGCTTGCTCTCTACCTGCCGTAGGTGACCCTGCTCTGGCGGGGGGGTTGGACGAGATGATCTCCAGAGGTCCCTTCCAACCCTGACCATTGTGTGATTCTGTGATTCTGTGATTCTGTGATTCTGTGAATGCCTGAGCCAGGACTCTGAGGGTCAACGTTCCCCAGCACCTCGATCTTCCTGTGTTCAAACACTTCAGCTGCGTAGCTGAGAGCTAGCTCATGCCTAAATTCATTCAGGATCTTGAATTTAGACGTAGGGATTCCCACTTTCTGAGAGGCCTATTGAGACAGGAGCACCCCAAAGACGCATTCACAAAATCTTACCTCAAGGCGTTTTTCTTTTCGTCAGTATAGCTATATCCTTTCCCTGTACAGCAACAGCTTTGTGACAAACACTTTTCTTTAAGCCTCCCTGTGTCTTCACCATGGATTTTGCCAACAGAGCAGAATCAACTCTGTGGGTGATTTTCTTACACCTCTAGACAATACAGGTATGCCAGCAAAGTCCTGTGGCGGAGACCTGGCTTCAATTTCTTCAGTTCCAAACAATGTGTTTGCTTTTAAGAGCCTCCTCCCTTCCCCTAGGCACTAAATTTACACTTGTCATTTGAGTGGTGACTCATACCCTTCTGACTCAGCCTCATCTAATCAGTGGCCTATTGAAAAAAAATATTTTTCTCTGACTTTGAAGAGCCATGTGTCAGTTTGCACACAATAACCACCAGTTCATGCACTAACAACCAACATGAAGAACAATCTAGACTAGACAGTCAGCCCGGCATCTAGCCTCCAAATAAACCAATGCCCTAACTGTGTATTTGCTCTGAGCTTGTCAAACAGCTTCGCAGCCCTGAAAAGGGTCACTTTTATCCTACAATGGCAGCAAGGAAAAGTCATCCTGACAATTATTTAGCTGAGAGTTTCTTCCATGCCAGGCTAACAGATTCAAAGAAGCAAGCACGCAGTGCAGATCTGGGAAGAGATTCCTGCCCAGACACTGACTACCTCTTATCTACCTGTGTGCAGATGAACTCTAGGTGTAGCTACACTAGCATTTTAGTTCAGATCACAACTGTTTTTTTAAAATTAATCTCCTCTTCTGCTTCCCATGTTTTGCTTCACATCAGAAAGCAGTAATGAAAGGCAGAAACTGAATTCCTTCTGGCTAAAACCAGAATGGAAGATAAGCTCTGGGTGTGCGCCTATTTCACTACAGCTGCTAATGGGTGTCCACTCCAAGTTAGACACCCTCTGAAACACATGCAGTGTGGACACTGAGTTGTTGACACAAAGTGTTTCCCTCAACAAATCCATTTGCATTGGGCCACACTACTTGCCAGGCTCTGTTGATCATGCTACAGATCCTTTCCCACTCAACTCCTTTGCCAACTTACAAGCTTTGTGTGTTGTCACTTCCCTTTTGAAGTTTGTACAAATGTGTTCCTCTCACATGTTTCTTCTTTAGGTGGAGGTTAGGTGCCTTCAGCATCAGTTGTAAACTTTCATAGTCACCTTTTCCTGAAAAAAACAGAGCACATATTAGAAAAAAAAAGCCATCTTCTTTCTTACTTTTCTTTGTGTTATGGAACTGATCATCTGTGATTTGGGATGAAATGCTCCTTTAACATTCTCATATTATCCTCCTTTCCAGAAGGTTTCAGTTCTGGTGGGGCTTTTCCCTGCTCCCATTTATTATCACAGTGAAAACCAAGTGATGTTCAGCCATCAATGAGATTTTCTTTCACTCAGTGACTAAATGCCAACCACTCAGCCTTGTAGAACAGAAATACCCCTACTATAACATTCATTCAGCTTTGGCAACTCTTTATTCCAGGTTCTGACTTTACGCAGATCCTGACACCTACCTTATCCTATGCAATGTTTCAGGTGCTGAGGCATCTAACTCGGAGCAGTGGATTTCAAACCACAAGCTGCCAGATTTCTCCCCACTCAGGAACACCTGCAAGAGAACTAAAACTTGAAACTTGGCCACTTGATTCACCTAAAAGTGCTTTAAACACAAAACTTTCTCTTGGGCCCTTAAAGTAGAAGAAAAGAACTGTTCTTGTTCAATGCCAAATAATAATTAGAAAGAGGTTGTGCATCCTTTCTCTTCAGTAGCATAATTTGAAATACATATCACAGCTTTACAAAAAAAAAAAAAAGAGTTTTAAATTAGCAGAACGGAATTGCTTCATTGAAGTATCTATTTCAGAGTGTGTCCATTAAAAAGGCGGCAAGAGATTGTGGCAGTTTTTATGCCAGCATGCAAATCTATCACAATCATCAGAATTAATTTAAACTCTATCCTTCATTATAAAGAGTGGCCAACCATAGTTGCCTTCTGCCATATTCATAATTTCACAATGCTTACAGGTTTCTGTAATGCAACTGTGTGGAATTTATGAAATATGACAAGGGAGATGGGATTCATTGTCTTGGTAAAAAGGAGCCCATTCAATGTAGGTATGTCAATCAGATTATGCGACAGTGAAAGAACAATTTATTTCCAGCCTAAGGAAGATGGCAGTATAAGTCTCTAGCAATTCCGTAGGTACTTGACTTGACAGCATCAGGATTTCCTGCTCACAAAAATTATAATAAACCAAAGAAAGATAGTGATAACGTCAATCACAAACAATGACCTTGATATACTTTCATCATGTCATAGACAATGCGCTCTAAAATGCAGCAGGCTTGAAATAATTGAATAGTTCTCAAAAATTCAAGCTAATAAACTAAATGGTTGTTAGACGAAACCAAAATATTATTTACAACTGCTTTTTTTCCTGATAAATGCTGTTTGCATTAAAAGTCTGAGATTGTTTGGCTTCTTTTTACTTAATGGCTTTACTTAAAAGACTAGCACAAACAAAAAGAACATCTGAAAATGAAGATCATACAAAGCAAAATTCTATAATGAAGTTATTCTCTGAATGTGGATTCAAAGGGATGAATCGCAGAATTTTAAAATCCTTCTGAAAGTTCATAATTATTTTTTTTTCCAGTAGAAAAAGCCTTTTCACAACTTATTATCTTAAAAACAGGACAAGAAAAATAATAAAAATAAGGAAGTTAAGACACTGGGAGAGATTAATTGGAGATACAGAGTAATGTTTCACAGTTTCACAGTTCAATTTTTTGAAATACTGCTTACTTGTTTAGAATTTTACATTTCAAAAAACTTGATGCAGACAAGTTTTGTGTTGAGCTTTAAAGTCACCAAGGTTTTTCCAATAGTTCAGCTTGTTCTTCTTCTTTTACTTTTGAAGACTGAAACTTTTTCCTGCCTGTAATACCCCCAGGACTATTTTGGCAAATGGAAATTTTGAGTCATGTTCTTATGAATGTGCTGTGTCTTGCTATGAAAATAGTTTTTGTTTCTCTAACACCATTATTACTATTTCCTCAATTTCAGTGCTTTCAAAAATGTTTTTTTCGACAGTGTGCAACACTTACTGGCTAGTACTGAGTTATGAAGAACTTCAAGGAATTGATTCTTTCCACCTCTCTTGTAGAAAACTCGGAAACTGAAGCAAACAATGAGTGATATGCACATGAAATCTATTAGGGACTAAGGATGGATTTTCTGTTCTTGGAGCTCTTCAAAATTTATTGGTTGAGATGACCTCTGGAGGCCTGTTCTGACTACACATATTGTAATGTTCTATGATTTTTTTCCCTCAAGAAGGAAAATATTGAAATATATGGCTTTCCTCCTTAGGCTGAAGCAAGCTCTGGAGAATATGCAAACCTCCTTAGGAAAGAAATAAGCCTTTTCTGTCATCTTCTTACCTATCAGCGTGTCCTGGTGGCATGCAACTCTCCCTGCCATTTCACTGGGAGCCTCAATTCCTAATGCGGCCTACAATACCAGCCAAATAAACCTGTCGCCCTATCTGTCCTGGTTTGAGGGCCTAAACCACGACACTATCTCACATAGGTTTCACGAGGATGAACAGACTGCAAGTTATGAGGTAACATGGCAATAATGTTAGCCCAATAACTGTAGTAATTCCATGACATACCCTGAGCTGCCACAATAAAAACATGCCTATGTAGTTCCTCAGATGTTTTCTGAGTAAGGTATTGTCCCAGGTACAGTGTGACCCGCATCTCACACATCATGGGCAACTTCCCAGTGATGGGCTTCCTTTCACTTCACCTGTCTGAAGGCAGAATCCCATGATTTGACTACTGAGAAGGGTTATCTTGCTTTTCAATCATGTTAAATGATTCAAGACATTTTCTTCAAACAGTTCTCCTTTGCTCCGTTAAAGCTATGGAGCAGTGTGAAATAGGGTAGCGTAAGGCCTATGTGCCTGAGTTTTATGCTGAAAACTTCTAAAACTCAGGGTAGGGGCTGATCCAGCTGCCTAGGCCATCCTTTGCAACCTACATATCAGTCACTCTGTTCTTCCCAAACAGGCCTATAGGCTAATTCTCTTATCTGCCCTCCAGGAGAAGTCTATTAGCTCTTTAATACTCTTTTTGTATTAGGCCTTGACAAGCCATATTACTTTCCCTAGTACCTGGTAAAAAAAGCTTTCCAATGAATGTTCAATGTGTGGTTCTCTTTCTCTCTTGGAACTGTTTACCTTACGACTATCATTTTTCTTCCTTTTGTTTGCTTTAGAGCTCCTTTGCCATGACGTTCATGTGACAGAATAATACCAAGTGATAGACTAAATTCAGTTATACATATTATTCATAGAAATGATATAGATAGAAGACTCTAGTCTGCAATTGTTTCTTGGGTGATGAGAGGGCATGCTGTGGTTAAAACCTAACGCACTGATAAATAAATTGCACCTTCCATGCTTTGATGCCATGTAGATATTGCCATCATCTTCCAAAAGTGAGAGTAAAGCTATTTTCAACAAGGTATTGAAGGGGGAGGATTTCAATGTGTCCTGGTTATGTGTCCAGGACATAATGGATTACCACAAATCAGATAAAAAAGATGAAATTGATTTGATCGATTCAAATATAGAGGGTATGGTAACAGACTATACATTACAGGCACTTCTATCAGATAAACAGCCTTTACATCAAAGTGCAAAAGATACTAAAAACTCACATCAAGCCCAGTATTTCTAAAGGTAGACAGTAAAACTGATAAAAAGGTGATGTTGCACAAAGGATAGTGTGACAGGTTCACAGGCAGAGACACTTATTAGTGGGGTCTGTAGATGATGACAGATGTCCACTCTAACAATGCAAGTTACTTCTGGAGAAAAATAAAAACATAAGGGGGAGGGGATGGAGGGGGGCAGGGAGAGAAAGAGAGAAGGGAGTAGGGGAACTTCTTCCCTGTGCCCGGCCAGGAAGAGTAGAGATAGAGTCCCAGGTGACTGTCCTCCTCTGGGAGGCAGTGGCTGGGCTGTCCAGTACAGCAGGTGGTAAGGATGAAGATGATGAGGATAATGATGATTTTGTCATGTTTTTGTCATGTTTATTCCCTATGCTTTTCATTATGAGACTCTCATACTTCCTATTTTTTCCACTTATGGTGCTGTTAGCACTGACTGGAGTATACTAATTGGGTGCAAATTTTGCACATTCACCACTTGTTAAACTTCTGTGCACATAAATTATTGGATAATACTGATTGGATATTTAAATTACTGCTCTGCACTTCATTATTCAATACATTCCTTTTACTCCAATATGAGCTAAGGTCTACAAAACAAGAGGTAAGAAGTGAGGTAAAAGAGCGGTAAAGTGGTAGTTATTTCCCATGAGAATTTGCCCTGACAATGCTATTGGGGTTTCTAGGTGCAGGGCCATGGGGATAATGGAAGAATAAAAGCAGAAAAGTACCGCTGCTGAGATTCTTAAAAACTTGCGTGATAGGGTACAGAGCTGAGAACAGCATAAGGCACTGTGCAATAGTAAGTGCCGTATTGTTTCATATGTTTTTCACATGTTTATTTGGGAAATATCAGCTAACTCAATAAACATTCCTATTCCAATTTTACCTGGACTTTAAAAAATGTCTTTATCATTTTACAGCTATCATTAGCAGCTCCCCTAAATGACTGCTTCAGACCCAGGTGAATGCACAATCTCATATATATTGCTATGGTGCCTATAAAAAAATTACAAACATATTACTTCCACAGCATTTTTCACTGACTTGTTTTAACCAGTTATTTCCTAGTATCCATGTGTCTGTTTGCTGTAACATGTTGCAGTTGTTTTTTTTTCTAAACTTACAAGGCCCTTAAGGCAAGGAATATCTTTTTACTGTATTTTTGCCAAGTACAAGCACACCCAAAGAAGCAAGCAACAAATAACAAAATAAAATATTTGACTTGTTCTCACAACATTTATGAAAGTTGATGCAAAGCAGTACAAGTTTACACGGTTGAGTATGTCCCCTACATAACATCTCAGAGAGTCTTTTCAGCCATTATGTACGCTCTTCATGAGTCATGAATGAGCACTGGTGAGACTGGTGGGTCTGCTCTGCACCAAGCAAGAGCAGGGTGCTCCACCAAAGCATGAGAAATTCCCTTGCATTCTTTCTGGGCCATTATTTGGTCATGTCAAACAATGTCAGATGAAAACTGTGGTTAGTAGATACACTGGCTTTTGTAAGAAGCATGGTGCTAAAAACTACTGAGAAAACTGTAATTTTAAGAAAAAAAATTGCAATAAGTTGTCCCTGAGATTCCGCTTGAAAGAGATGAGACTTCCGTATAACTTGTCATTCCATGCCAGATCTGAAATGTTGAATACGGTGACTTATTTTCACAGAAAAGTGACATTTCATGCCAAGATTTTTAAAGAGTTTGACATTTGGGAAAGAATGAGGTTCACGCGGAAAGGGGTGAAAGTGGCCACAAATGAGTATTTGTTAAAAGGTTTTACCTTAATGGACTGTAATGAATGCAAATATATGCAAAACTATTAGGCAAACGAATCCAGATGAGACAAATTAGAATAAATTAAAATATTGCTCAACAATATAATTAACCTTTCAAAATTGCAAAAGAGTTATCACTTAGTTTGATAAAATCCCACTTTAGCCTTGAAAACCAGCAAGGGGCAAATTTTACGCTCAATTACAATTCTGCAAATTTCATAAATTTGGAGGAATTCCTCTGACTTAAGAGAGTCCACATGGAAACTGGCGTAGGAGTCTCACTCACTCTGACTCTTCCCTGAATTCCTTCTAGTGCAGTCTCTATAACCCCTGAAACAGCCCACACCTTCCTGTTTATGCTTTTTTTCACAAAACCCAGTCATTTAAGAGCCTAATCATTTTCTGAGCTGGTTGTTGCTACCGGTAACAAAATTGCATGTTTGCTGTGCATAAAAGCAGAAAACCCAAACCTAGCCTTCTTTCATAACTAGTTCTTTAGACAGAAAAAAACAGTCTTGCACCCTGTAATCAGGGCTGAATATTATATAAAGACTAAGTACTTCCACAAAGTAAGGAAGAGGAAATGAATGGGACACTCCAGAGAATTTTATCTAAAAAGATCCTGTAGCACTTTATATACTAAGAAAGGGTTTTTCAATGCATCTTAAGAGGATTCATCTGATGAGCCTGGTGGGGAGAATTCACATGTATACATCTGTGTATGGGTTGGGGAGGAAGATGTGCATTAGCTTCAAAACAATGTGTTAAAGTAATTAGTTGCTCAATCACATTAAGCTCACAAAATGCTGTAGCTTAGGTTTTCTGTGGCACTGTCCCTTGGTCTCCTTCTATACCTGCATTTGGGTGCAGTCTGTCCCATGACCCCCAAATTCCACTAGGCTACAGGCTTTTACTCTCTTTCATTCCTCTGCACTGGATTTTTTTCCACTTCATTCTCTGGCTTTTGCAAGAAAATATCCCCATGAGGGATATATCACTTTACTGTAGTCAAGTTAGGCTTCTTCCTCTTCTTCCCATCTAGGGCACCAGCAATTCGGGCAGCTTGCAAGCCTGAAGAAGCCCTGTTCAGTGTCTGAGCTTTGTACCACAGTGCCCCAAGAAGCAAATGTAGGGTAGGTTTCCTTTGGTGCTTGTGGCCCAGAGACGACGTGTGCTCCTTGCAGGAGGTGCCTGAAGGGCTTGTCCATTAATCAAATTCCAGCCAGGCTCTGTTGATCCCTGGCAACATGTTGTGAATTTAGAATGTTTCTGGTAGAAACAGGAAGGCAACTGATAGCAGAAGAGTCCTTCTATAAAGACATTTAAAATTCCTTTTCCAAATCTAGACATGATCTGTTAAGGGGTGGCAAGATTTCTTCATTCATAGTATCAAAGACTGGTGGGGTTGGAAGGGGCCTCTAAAGATCACCTAGTTCAGACCCCCTACTCAAGCAGGATCAGCTGCAGTAGTTTGTCCAGAACTATGTCCAGCTGGGTTTTTAGTATCTTCATGAATGGAGACCCCACAACATCTCTCACAGCAAATAAATATTTTCATGTGTTCAGATGGCGTTTTGTGCCAATTGGTTTCTTGTCATGTCAGTGGGTGCCAGTGAGAAGAGTTTGGCTCCCTCTTCCTCATTCCCTCCCATCAGATACATATACATTCGGATAAGATCTGCCCTGAGCCTTCTCTTCCCAGCTGAATAGTTCTAGCTTTCTCAGTGTCTCCCTGTATGCAAGATACTCCCTCTATCACCTTAGTGGCCTTTCTTCAGACTTCCTTCAGTAAGTCCATGTCTCTCTTGTACCGGGGAGTCCAGGACTAGACCTGGCACTCCAGGTATGTCGCACCAGTGGTGATCAGAGAAGAAGGATCACCTCCCTCCACCTGCTGGCAGTGTACTTTCTGACGCAGCCAAGGATGCTGTTGGCCATTTTCCTGCAGGGGCCCATCGCTGGCTCGTGGTCAGCTTGTTGTCCACCAGGAAGTCCAGGTCTTTCTTTGCAGAGCTGCTTCCTAGCCAGTCAGCTCTCAGTCTGTTCTGGTGCCTGGGGTTACTCCTCCCCAGAAGCAGGACTTTGCATTTCTTTTTATTGAACTTCACAAGATTCCTGTCAGCCCATTTCTTCATCCCTTCCAGATCCTTCTGCATGGCAACACACTCAACTGTAGTATCAGCCACTCCTCCCAGTTTGGGGTTTTGTGGATCATTAGGAGCCAAACAGGAAGCTTCTCCATCAGAAATAACCAGACTATGTTAGGTGAAACTTCAAAGAAGAAAAAGGTCATCCAGAAGCAGAAAGACAGCATAGAAAACTTCCATCTTAACCATTAAAAGTCTGCAAAGTTTTAAGGAGCTGAAAATACAACAGGAAGCATCAGGGTCACCTTTATTACCATTAGAGCTGTCAGCTCCATTTGCCATCTCCTGATCATTCCCACCAGCCAAGGCAGCCAAGCCAGAACTCAGCACACCACCACATTTTGTTCCACCAGTCGCTTGTCACTGAGCCTGAATAAAAAGGGAATGACACAGTTGAAATGTGCTGCATCTTGGAACAGATAGTCTTTTCATCCAGATATTTCTTATCTTTGATGGTTTTCCTTCTTCTCTCGCTATCTATTTTTTGCCATAGAAGGCAACAAGATATCTGAAAATTTAATGTAATATTATGACATGCCATGTGCAGAGAGCCCCAAAATATTAAAAGGACACATTTATTCACACTCATCAGCTCTGCCTTGCTAATTTTAAGTCTTCAATCAATGAGGTAATTTATCCCTTCTTGTAGAGGCTGCTTCAACAAGAAACTTTTATGCTTCTCTGTTCAAAAAGATGGGCAAGGAGGGGATTTTTAGCGAAAGGTGGATACACTTCATCCAGTAGTTGAGTTTCAAACAAAACACACCAGAAGACTGAAGAAGATAGGCCAGAAACTTAAAAGAGTGCTGAGTCAGCTTTGAGATGTGGCTTAAAATGGAGTAATGGTGCTACAGATGACCAGACTGCTTTCCTCCACATCACTGCCTCGTGTTGGAGTAGAAGCCCAGGAGACTTCTGTTTGAAGAACAAGCAAAGACAGAGCAGAACACTTTTGTCAAAATGCTTGAAGTTTATTATGCTTTAAAGCAAAATCTCGTATTTTGCTGTCAGACATGCAACCCTTGCGAACAAACAAACAAAAAACAGAATGAACTTTAAATCACTCTTCACCAGCTCCCGAACAGACTCTTAAAATCGGCTGGTGAACATCAAAGGGAGAAATTAATTTGTTATTCTCCACAAGTACGGTGGCTGGGGCTGGTGTTTTGCAAGAGTCACAGCTGAAGCATAGCAAATTGTGAGGAAATCATGACTCTCTTACGCAGCTCTGATAATTTGTGTTCGTGTGTGTGTGTGTATGCTGGCTCTGCTCTCCATCAGCTGGTCTGAGAGTACTCTGTCTGCTTCCATCTGCCTTATGAAACACAGCAAAACCCTGTTTCAGCTGAAAGGAGGATTAGGGTATGTGTCTTTCCCCTGGCAAGTCTGCCAGCAACAGCACTGGAGAGGGAGGG
>NW_009650064.1:8393665-8405017 GCF_000708025.1 Charadrius vociferus
TGTGAAAAAGCTGTGAGACTGGGAAAGTAGAATATCTTGTTTAGTTAAAAATATCTTCTTAGGCTTACTTTCACATAAAAGAAGAAGAAATAAATAATAAAGATGTTTTGTATGATCTGTTGCACTGTAAACACTATTAATGTCGTGTTTCTGACCTTATAGGAAAACAGAAATAACAGAAAATGGAGGTGTACTCAGCTAATATCCATCTCTCCAAGTGTTGTCAAATTCTTCGAGGCTCTAGTGAATTAATTTTTTCTAATAGCCCTTGAAGTACTGACAACACTGTACGCCAAACAAACCGGGGCAACCAAAGTCCAGTCCAGTCATAATTTGGGTTGTAAAACAAGATTATGGCGCATAACACAGGCCATTTACGGAGGAGTTTGGCTTTATATCCTGCTGCTACAAATGTACTTCCTTGCAGTTTGTTCCTCTCCATGCCATGTTGATTGCCATGTTCAACCAGGCAAGAGACTGGGCCAAAGCCTACTTCTTCTCTTGGTGGGTTATGTCCATTTATGCCCATTTGTGTCCTTTCAGAATAAGGGTCAGTCACTCAGTGGTATTCTGCCCACATGGGACAGAGAAGGGAGTAGTGTTATGTTTCCATATCACATCCATGTAGGTTAAGAAACTGAATGAGAGCTTTAGTATTCAAACTTAATGGCCAAGAAAATAATAAAAAAAATCCCTTTAAGAAAATGCCTTAAAGATATTTTTTTTTTTTTTACATAGCTAAATAGTCTCATCTAACAGTGGCATTAATAAAGGAAGGATGTTAGGGGTTGGACACTATATTGACAAAATCAAGACTGCAGGGCTGGAATCCTACTATTGGAAAGATGAAATCATTTCCATGGTAACAGTGAATAAATTTTTCTGTGAAAAAGAAAGAGAGAAAAGAGTGTGACTCAAACCAGAGCTGCTCAATCTATCTCCTAAGTGGAAAAAAATGAAGACAGAAAAAACCGAGAAGACTGAAATACAGCATATGTAAAATGTCCTAATAAAACATATTATTTTCCTGTGGCTAAAATAGACAATTTTTTCTTTGTTAGAGGACAATGGGAAATTTGGACTTCCTGATCCCATGTTTGTGGGGAAAAGATGTTCCCCTGAATTTCCTTGTTTGTAATCAGCACACTGCTTGTACATTTGGTAGGACACTATTCTGTACTACTACCTCACAGCGGTAGGACCGCAGTATCACTGATGGGTGATAAACATGCAATTTATCTAGCCATGACTGAAGGAAAGTTCACTTTAACTTGAGATGGAATTTTTATGCCCTTTGATTGCAATGAGGTTTGAAACTTTCATTCCAATCACTCTATTTCTCTTCTCTAAGCGCGTTTCATTACAGAGACATTTTTGTTAAAATAACTGTGCACATGGCCATTTATGTTATTCTTTTTTTATGGTCATAAATGTGACCTTATAAGTCAGCTAGATATCATGTTACCATTACCCAAATGATTACGAAATGCTTTTCCTAAGTGAATCTTTTCACTTACAAGCAGAGTTTTATCCATAGGACAATTTAGAATAAAGGGTCTGGAAATATTTTTAGCATCTTCCCATAATTTTCATTAACGACCGCTTGTTCCACCTTAAGAAGTCACATTGCAAGGCCACGTAGCCTGGGGGGAAAAAGCATTAAATCTTTAAATCTGTAAAGCAATAATATGGAGAAGATTTTCATCCAAGATGCCTCAGATTGGGGGGCGGGGGGGGAAGAAGTGAAGGTGTTTGTTTTGAACCTGGAATGGAAGACAGTGAAAACACTAAAAGTTCACCTACTTCTGCCTGTGTCCTGGGGAGCTGCAGGAAGCTATTAGTGGGTAGGGGCACTCTGGAACTGCCTTTGTGGCAACATGCAATGCGATAGTTCCTTATATCAGGATTCATTCATTCAAAATAATGTTTCACTTGGTTTCCACAATGGTTTTTGAAAGCAGAAGTAGCAAAAAATGCACAGAAATGATGTCTAAGTGTTCAGGAACAGCGTACCCAGGCCACAGTAAGCAGTGGCATCAGTGGATTGAATGATCCTGAGAGCAGCTCAACTGCTGGAGGTGCAAATTTACTCCAGGATTGAGTCTGACCAAAGCTAACATTTTATCTTTCATGTTGCTGTGTTTTGCAAAGTGAATCTACCCAAAACATGGATTTGTATGTTTGTGTGTTTGTTTGTTTGTTATTGCACAGGACCTAGCAAGTCCTCACCTCTGTGCCTGGGAATACAATGGAACAAATCCACCTAGAAGCTTTGTTAAGGCACATGAAGGACAGGGAGGAGATTTGAAACAGCCAGCATGGCTTCACCAAGGGCAACAACCTAGTGGCCTTCTATGATGGAGTGATTACACCAATGGACAAGGGAAGAGCTATGGATGTCATCTATCTGGACTTCTGTAAGGCCTTTGACACAGTACCCCACAATCCTTCTCACTAAATTGGAGAGTTATGGATTTGATGGGTTCAATGGATGAGGAATTGGCTGGATGGATGCATCCAGGAGGTAGTGGTCAATGGTTCAATATCCAGTTGGAGATCGGTGACAAATGGTGTCCCTCAGGGGTCTGTATTGGGACCAGTACTGTTCAATATCTTCATCAATGACAGTGGCATCGAGTGCACCCTCAGCAAATTTGCAGATGACACCAAGCTGAGTGGTGCGATTGACATGCCTGAGGGACAGGGTGCCATCCAGAGGGACCTGGACAAGCTTGAGAAATAGGCCCATGTGAACCTCAGGAGGTTGAACAAGGCCAAGTGCAAGGTCCTGCACCTGGGTCAGGGCAACTGCCAGTATCAATACAGGCTGAGGGATGAAGGGATTGAGAGCAGCCCTGAAGAGAAGGATTTGGGGGTTCTGGGGGGTGAAAAGCTGGATGTGAGCTGTCAGTGTGTGCTGGCAGCCCAGCAGGCCAACCATATCCTGGGCTGGATCAAAAGAAGTGTGGCCAGCAGGTCGAGGGAGGAGATTCTGCCCCTCTGTGCCACTCTGGTGAGACCCCACCTGCAGTACTACGTCCAGCTCTGGAGCCCTCAGCACAGGAAAGACACGAACCTGTTGGAGTGGTTCCAGAGGAGGGCCACAAAAATGATCAGAGTGCTGGAGCATCTCTCCTATGAGGAGAGGTTGAGAGAGTTGGGGTTGTTCAGCCTGGAGAAGAGAAAAATGCAGAAAGACCTTATTGAGGCCTTTCAGTACTTTAAGAGGGCTTGTAAGAAAGATGGAGACAAACTTTTTAGCAGGTCCTGATGCGACAGGACAACGGGTAATGGCTTTAAACTAAAAGAGGGTAGGTTTAGACTAGGCGTAAGGAAGAATTTTTTTACAATGAGGGTTGTGAAACACAGGCACAGGTTTCCCAGAGAAGTAGTAGATGTGCCATCCCTGGAAACATTCAAGGTGGGGTGGCACGGGGCTCTGAGGAACTGATCTAGTTGAAGATGTCCCTGCTTATTGCATGGGGATTGGACTAGATAACCTATAAAGGTCCCTTCCAACCCAAACTATTCTATGATTCTGTGATTCTAACTTTTGCAAGAGTCAGGTAATATTTAAAGGCTCTTATACAACACAATGTAGGAGCATGAACAGTTTAAAAACAAAACCCAAAACAAACAAGGAAATACTTCAGGATTCTAAAGGTGGAAAGCAATGGCAGATCAATAGCTAAGGAAAATAAATGTCTCTTGTACAAGGATAGGTACCAGCTGGAGACTTCTCCTTGGCTCTTCGGGTACATCAGTCATCTTTCCTCTGCCTCTTCTATTATACAATATCTGAGAAGGGGGTTTTGATTATTTTTTTTTTAAGGAATATCCCAGTAAGGTATATTTCAGATTTCATTGGCAAAAATACAGCCATCCAAACCAAACAACTTGTGACATTAGCACTGACCCACTGCTGTGGCCAGCTCAGCTGGCCCACTGTGGTGGTCACTTCAGCTGCTTCTGAAGTCATTTCAGCTGGCAGTGTTCAGCCCTGTCGCAAAGAGGAACAAATGGAGGGGGAAAAAAAAAAAAAAGGCATTAATGTGGCCTTTTTAAAGATGAACTTTCATTTAGACCAATAAAACACACAGATTTTGTCCCTGCTGGCCTGTCTTAGTGTTTTATTTTCTCTCAAACATAATGGCTTTGGGAGACCAGGAACAGCCAAATGCTTTCCCACATATGTTATCAGTATGAATTAAAAGGTTACAAAGAAAATGAAAAATACGATTAAACTTTCTAAATCACTTTTAGAAGGGATGGTGAGGTTCAAGTGTGGGGGGTAGAGATAGATGCAAGACAGTGCGTGTATCATTTCTCCTTCTGAAGTTCACTATTTTACCATAAAGCCTGTATTCTCACATATAGCTAAATAGCAACTTCATAAATAGCTAGCTTTCCTCAGCTGTGTCTGGCCTGGCCTGAATTTCCAAACGAATTCATGTGACAACAGCAGTGCCCCGGTGCCACATGGTGCCTCACAGCCTGCCAGCCTGGATGGATGAATCACTCCGTCTATGGTGTGAACAATTCATCCAGGTTTAGTATCAATGAGCCCACGAATGTGTTTGTTTCAGGTGAAAGCCATAATTTCTGAGTTGTTTGCAATGCCTAATCCTTCAGTCTGCATATTTTTCCTTGTTGTGCTGTGGCTGAGCTCATCTTAGCGCTGTAATGATCATGCTATCATATCATTTAATTTGATGCTGCTTTGTTGAAGCTTTGTGTGTTCATATTGAGTGTTTGGCATTCAGTTTGTTTTTGTGTGGATGCTGTTGCTTTGTCTTTATACCTAGTGCCCACCTTGCCTTACCATCTATTTATTTTTAATTAGTATTACATTATTTTGAAGCTCTTCCTGTGAGTCACTGCTTTCTTCCTCAGTATGGTACATTTTCACTTGGCTTTTCTTATCTGCAAACTTTTGGATAATGATTTCCCTAACCATAGTTATTGCAAATGACTCAATATATAGAGCATTAACTATTAGAAAGTTTTTCTCCAAAATTCTTCTTTTATTTTTAATTTCCTGTTTTGTATTTGTGATGACCTTAAAAGTCCCTTCTAACCTAGACAATTCTATGATTGTATGATTTTGCACCTACTTGGCACTTGTAACTTTACTTGGCACATAATTGGCACTTTACATCTTTCCTTGTAAATTTTTGATCTTTGCTACTTGGAGAATTAGTTTTCTTTACATCTTTATGAGAGTTTATTTACTAAATTTGCTCATATCTGTAGCATTGAAGAGTCTGTGTACCTTGTCCATGCTTTCACATGCAAACCCTTTGTCCGTTATTCCTAATCCCTTATGACCTATTTCACCTCTCAAGATCTAGTAGCTGCACGAATTGGTGACTATTGTGGTTTGGCAATGTAAGGATATAGTGTTTCCACAGATTCTTGATTACATACATCAACACAATCAAACACTTCTAATATTTCCCTGGGTCCTTAGTCTGTTGGCCATAGAGTGCATTGTGGGTAGAGCATGTGCCAGTGCAACTGCTCTTACTCTTACTCTGTTTTCTTCCTTTATCCTGACATCTTTCCATTTTGTGCTGGTTTTGACTGGAATAGAGTTATTTTTTTCCATATTGGCTTGTATGAGGCCATGTTTTGGATTTGTGCTGAAAACAGTGTTGATAATACAGGGATGTTTTTGTTATTGCTGAGCAGCGCTCACACAGAGTCAAGGCCTCCTCTGCTCCTCACGCCACCCCCGCAGTGAGCAGGCTGGGGGTGGACAAGAAGCTGGGAGGGCACACGGCTGGGAGAGCTGACCCCAACTGACCAGGGGGATATTACATACCATATGACGTCATGCTCAGCAATAAATCTGGGAGAAGAAGAAGGAAGGGGGACATTCGGAGTTATGGCATTTCTCTTCCCAAGTAACCATTAAGCGTGATGGAGCCCTGCTTTCCTGGGGATGGCTGAACACCTGCCTGCCGATGGACATAGTGAATGAATTCCTTGCTTTGCTTTGCTTGTGTGCATGGCTTTTGCTTTACCAATTAAACTGTCTTTATCTCAACCCACGAATTTTCTCACTTCTACTCTTCCAGTTCTCTCCTCCATCCCAACCAGGGAGAGTGAGCAAGAGGCTGCATGGTGCTTAGTTGCCGGCTGGGGTTAAACCACGACACATTTCCATTTGTATTTGAAATTATGTACAATTTCTAATTATATCCCTATTCAGGCTCATCTGATCTCGATTTGCCAGCATGATCATTATTTATATATTTTATTTATTTATTTATTTTTTCTACATTTTTCCCCTTTCTTTTTAGTCTCTGATTGCAGGACTTGAAAGTCCTGACAGATTGCAGTTTCTGAAATCATTTTGGTGATTTTTATTCTGTAAGTACAGAAAGATGTGCAACATTTAGTCCTTGTGCAACACTCTAGGTGTGCTTTCTCAGTAAGCAGCTACTGAAAGCAGTTACTGTTCAGTGCTGCTAAATTAAAACACAAACCACAAACACCCTGGCAGACCTTGAGATCTACAAACCTGATGACAACTCCTAGCCATCAAGAGCTCTTGAACCTTTCTCGTTGGACTTACATAGCTATAGTGTATGTTAGCTTTATTCATGCAGGATGTAATCTTAGGTACAACCTCTGTCTAAAAACTTCATTCCCACCATGCCCTCAGAGGCAGAAGGCTCCTGAAATGGGCTGCACAAACCTCAGTCTGGGTCTGACTTCACAGACTGGTATACAGATTTGCATAGTTCAAAAATTAATGCTTCAGAGCAAAGGACTCCTGTTGTAGAGGGATGGAGCTAAGAGCACCATCCTCTTCCACAGGTTACAAGGGGGAGAAAGTGCTTCACAACATGCAGTATTACCATTTTAAAAGGCATTTTATTCCCTCAAAAAATGACATTTTAGAGAATAACTTGATATTCCCTACTGAGAGATTTATTTGAAAATTATGAAACTGTTTTGGTCAGGAAATATATTCCTTGTTGGACTTCAAGTTAAAACAAAAATTTATCCTTCAGTAAGCTTTTCAAATTATCAGATTATTCAACATATTGTTTGAAGCTACTGCAGTGTAGTGCAAAGACCATTAATTTCAAAGTCTTTCAGAAGTAGCTGTGATTTCCCAAAGGATCAAGCAATTTAGGAGCTTGGATCCCACTTTCAGAGGCAATAGAAGCCTTAGTCTGTTGATTTACAAGGCCATGATGTGGTTTGCTATCATCTAAACCATCCTTGGAAATGAAGCTTAAGCTCCTACATCTCCAGAGACTATTACACTAAATCAATGTGTACATGCTCTTCCCTGAGTTGCTGGGGGTCTCAGGAGAACCCTTAAACTTTCTAGAAGTTTGGCAGTTGATCAGAGATGCCTGCTGCTGCCCACATGGAAGAATGAGTACATTCATCAACAGGTTATTCACCTCTCCCATCTGAAACATGTTCTGGTGAAGGCACGGATCACATTTTGAAGAGGTGTGTCTCTCCATGGGCAGCACCCCAAACAACAAGTTTAGACCAAATGGCTTTTGGAGGACTAATGTTAAGTAAGATGAATTTCACTGTCAGTCATTTCCTTCTAATTGCCTGCCACTGAAATCCAGTGATCTTACCTAACCTACAGAGGCTGGTCTTTCTTCATTTATCAGCATCCTCCCCTGGATTTGGTTATTTTTTAATGCCTGCTTTCTCTAGATTTAGCCACAGGGGCCTACAAGAAACACGATGCATCATGTCACCTGGCCAGAGCCTGACAGTATGTGACTCGCTTTGCCGTAAAGAGCAGGGGAAGGAAAAGCCATTTGCAAATCAAAACAATTGCTCAGAAGGGCATGACAACGTGTGGCAATGGTCTCCTGTTTGGATATTGACTTTCACACTACCTGTGAAAGCACATAAAGCATTTTGAGAAAGAGGCAGGCATTGATTAGCTTTCCACAGCTCTGCAGGTTGTCCACGCCGCTATTCATCTTGTTTGGCAAGCGATTTGAAAGGGCTGTAGCAGGAACCTTTGAGGCCAACCTGGCAACATCAAACCTGAACACAGCTGAAAGCAACGTTGAATTGGACATTTGTGTTTATTGATCTTAAATCCCAAGTGATGCGGGGGAAACAGATGGGATGCTGTAACTATTTCCTGCTCCTTCCCAGTCAAGAGCTCAGAGAGTCCTTGGACCTAGTTAAGAGCTCTGGGGTGGCTGTACATTACTTCCTTGGGGGTGGTGTAGCAGAAACATATGAGTCAAACCCCTCATGTTTGCAACAGTGTCATCAAACATTCACACAGCAAAAGTTTCAGGGTGTCAGGCAAACAAGTCTTGGCTGGGCTGGTAATACAGCTCGTGTGCTTTCTGCTGTCGCAATCCTGCTGCCTCTTCTCTGCAGGTCTCAGTTTGTTCAGCCTGGAGAAGAGAAGGCTCCAGGGAGACTTTATAGCAGCCTTCCAATACCTAAAGGGGGCCTACAGGAGAGCTGGGAAAGGACTTTTTACAAGGGCATGTGGTGATAGGACAAAGGGGAATGGCTTTAATCTGGAAGAGGGGAGATTTAGAACAGATATTAGGAAGTCATTTTTCACTCTGATGGTGGTGAGGCACTGGAACAGGTTGCCCAGAGAAGCTGTGGGTGCCCCCACCCTGGAGGTGTTCAAGGCCAGGCTGGATGGGGCTTTGAGGAACCTGGGCTAGTGGGAGGGGTCCCTGCCCATGGCAGGGGGGTTGGAACTAGATGATGTTCAAGGTCCTTTCCAACTTAAACCATTCTATGATTCCCTCGCAGGGACATTGGAGCACACCGCGTGGCTTCATCCATGCTGCCATATTTACAGCCCTGCATACTATAACATTTCAACTATGGTAAAGAATGGAGATAAAAATGCTGGTGGGCTGAGGACGGGTATACAATCCTCTCAAACATCCCTGCTGTGGAGCTGGCAATGTCCAGGAGAGGGTTCGGTGGGGTAGCTGATAAATGGGGCAACTGCTTCTGGCATCTCAGTGTACCTGCTGCTGCACAGGATGACAACACTTGGAGCAAATATATACAGTCATCTTAATGTAAGACTCCCAAGGAGTCAGAATTCCCCGTGTAGGCAGACAGACACACAGACACACACACACATATAAACAGCCCCCTGCACACCACAGACTATGAACTGATACTGCAATTTTAATTGACCTTTTCCCTCAGAAGAGCAATCTACCTTACAGCGTTACTCAAGATCTTGGCCCAAGAAGTGACTGGTGGCGTCTAGGCTGAACGCCTCATGTAAGGTTACAAAACATGTCAGAATACAGTGTGTGCTTCAAGTAATTTATACTCCCTTAAATAAGCTTCCCTGTCTTGTTTTAGATGCTATCGGAATGTACAGCAAGGTACTGATGTGCCTCAGCCCAGAATTTGAAATGTACTTGTGAATAAGTTTATTTAGACCCCTTTTTTACCCAGGAGATTTCTTCTTGTCATTGTTGTTGTGTAACAAATAAAAAGCCCAACAGTTTGCAGTTCAACTTGCAAAGTTCAGCTCCAACACCTGCAATCCCCGTGGTGCGTGGGGAGGGGTGGGTGTCTTGTCAGATCTCCCAGTTCCTGTCCAGCTCCAGCTGTAACCTTTAATAAACTGCCTTGAGGTGCAATTAGCTGCTGTACAGTTTGGTTCGGTTTTGTTCTAAGTTGCCTGAGACTTCAGAGTGTAATAGACCTTCAGACTACAGGGATGTAATAAGAACAAGTTCCTTGACCTTTTATTCTCCTTGTGAATCATTTAATGGAGCAGACTTCTTTTGAACCTCCTTAAAACACTAACATGATGCTATGTCTGTGCTAAATCTTTGCACTATCATTTAAGTGTCCATCAGACATGATTTTAAATTGCTTTAAACTACTACAGACAGTGTCTTAAAAGGAAATCTGCAGTTTGGCAGAAAATCTCTTGTACCATTAGAAAATAATATAAGAACACATTATTGATAGGTTTCGTTGGAGGAGGGGAGAGGATGAATCTGCACATGAAATGTAATCAGTGATTACTAGCCACAAAAGAATTACTGCCTTTGAAGGATGGGTAGGCAAAGGCAGACATCAACAGGGAACCCAGGCAGAGATTCTCTATGACATATACCTCTGAAACAATATTTTACTACTGCTCAGTGTCATATATGCCTTCCCTTAGCTGTTCCTATTAACCTTTCTTACCTAGGTGCTTCCCAGTAATTGAGATTGCTCCACCATGGCTTCACTGCAGTTAATCTTATGTGGTCATCATGATACTAAGGATTTATAGAGCTCAGAAGAGGATTTTGTGGAGATCAAAAAGTGAATCCTGCTGTAACAGAAGCCACAAAAAAAGGTAACAAAAGTTACTGGGAATTCCAAGTACCCAGCATAGTCTATTTGTTTTAATAGGGGTCACTAACCTTTCCTGACAGCCGCCTTGTACCTTTTTGAATCAATGGAACAAGGACTGGAACCTCCACATTAGGGTGAAATTCACCCCTCAGCAAAGGTGATCCTTTGCTGCAATTATCAAAGGTGATCTTTTATAGCAATAACCAGATCTGCAGCTATGACAGCTCAAAAAGGAGAATACAAAGATGGCCTTTATGCCCCTTTAGCCTTGATTCACTCTGTGTCTGGAAAAAAAAAAAATGACTTCTGCACTAAAATTAGACTTTTATTGGCCCTCTCTTCAGAGTTGAATTTCCCATCAGGCGATGGATCTCTAGGGGTAGTGTCATATGATACTGGTGGCCTGGTTTACCTTTTCTAGACAAGAAAATTTTAATCTGTATTTTAACTTTACCTGCATTTTAATTATCCCTTTGGATAATCACTACAAAAAGGCAGTGTGCCTTTCCCTTAGCCATTCCTCCAATCTCTGGGAATATGGGGTGATAACAAATATTAGCATAAATGGCTTGTACTGAGGTTGAAAAATTTGAATTTAGTTCTAAAAGTTATTAAAGAATAATATCAGTGTTTTTTACTGAGGTAAGCAAGGTGATATTTGGGTATCTTCAATTTTAAACTGAAATCTTACAAGAAACTTAAGGAAAACTAGCTATCAAAATGTTCGAAAAGAATCGCTCTGGCTGCATCGACTTAACAAAACAACCATGCGAGAGCTCCGACTACACTGCCGATTTCTTGTCGTGCTGGCTGATGAAGAACTTCAATGTTATACGACCACCTTTTCAAATTTGTTAGCATTCACTTTGCCTGCCAAAAAAATATCCTGCCCACCGTTTGCACGGAAGCAAAGCCACCGCCCTCCAGTGGTGCATTTTGGCAGAACCGTGCGGACACTTTCCACCGTGGCTTTCGGGCACGTTTGGCAGAAAACACTTCTTTGTG
>NW_009650064.1:8405187-8410822 GCF_000708025.1 Charadrius vociferus
CCTGCTGAATTTACAACGGTTCCAAAGCTTTTGCAATAAACCAGTCTGATTTTGGGCACCGTCCCGAAGCTTGTGTACCTGGGGTTCTATAGTGGTTTGTTGTCTGCAGTGAATATTTGAGAAAAAGCAAACAAACAAACAAACAACCCACAGCATGATGCTCTGCTACTTTGAAGTCGAGGAACAGATGGCAGGATGGTGAGATTATCCAATTTTAATTCTTCACATTTAATTTGTAGGCTTAATGAATATTGAGCAACGTTGGCTTGAGTAAGATGCAATGAATATACTTAACGGGAAAGACTGCTTACAGGCAGTAAATACAGCTAACACAACCACAGATCTCAAAGCTGTAACCTTATACATCTAGATGGCATATCTGTCTGTACACTTCCTCTTTTTATTTACATGTGTGTGCAGCATTTGAGAAGCATCAAGTTATGTTTCATATATTGATCAGTGTATTCTGTTATGAGGTACTGTTATCAATATATGTTATGTAAACATCTGTATATAGAGAAGTGATAGAAGAAACCTTCCATATTTCCCTTATCTTAGTAGCCCTTGTACAGCATTCTATCATTTTGTGAATGTAGCAAAATAAGTCTTTTAATTTGGAGTTGTAAGTAGAAGTATCATGTGGAGAACGAACACTGCCATCCACTGTTTGCTGGCTATGGTGCTTGGACACTGCTGGGGTCAGAGGGGAGCAGGGAGCAGATGCAAATCATGCTTTTGACATAAGCATGGCCACTGAGCTGACTTCAGAGTGAACTGAGGTAAGCAATTAATTAGATCTTAGCCATAATCCCTATCAGGCTTTTAATATGTGAAATTCTTTCATATGTAAGTAGTACCTTTCATTCAGGTGCTGCCATGTCCACCACACATAGGTTGCCCTCAGCAGCCTGAAGCTTTGTCTACAGAAACCGAAGACGGGGAATGCCACAGGCCTTGGTGCTGCTGGCAGCCTGAACCACTCTGTGGGAGACTGCCTCCCCGGAGCAGTGCCCATAACCGTCAGCCCCTGACATAGCCATCAACAAGAAATGAGTACAGCGATCTATTTCCCACACCCCATGGACACATCAGGGCTGGCTTTGGAGACTTAAAAGATCTCCTTGCACTGAACTAATACTTCTGCCACCAGCTACAGGGAGGTTCTTGTAGCTATTGTCAGTATATTGCTCCAGAGAGTCTGGTGCGGGGGTGAGTTTCACCATGCTAGCTTTTAATTTCAGTATATAGTGAAAGCCAGTTATCTGGGAATCCTTCCAGAGGTGATGGAGACAGATAAGCACCTCCAACAGGTGATTCACTACACCAGAGTAGAAGTGTCATAACGCCAAATGGCTTCCGTGTCTGCTGTCACCTCTCTCCCCATGGCTGTGGAAGAGTCTGGACAGTTAGCTGGATATGTAGTTTTTCAGTTGACTGCAGCGAGGTCAGAAGTAGACAGAAAACAGCGCCTTTGGGAATTGCTTCACTGGTTCACTCACTACTGAGTACACAGGCATGAAGTTGACCGAGCACATTATGATACCAAAATGTAGGTGTCCCCTGGTGGGTCCTTGAAGTCCCTAGTTTATGGAGGTCTAGGGAGCAGAGCCCAGGAGGTCATGCAGCTCCTTCTTTCCACAGTGGGTGACCATCTGCACCACTCGCTGGCCTCCTATCAGCTGGGGACAAGAGCATCATTTGTTGTAGCAGGAGCTCAGACACCCAGTGCACACGCAGACACTGAAATTTAACATGAGCTCAGTCTCACCCCACACATGTGCAACAGCACTACAGAGCAATAGGAAGTGAAATAGGATCAGAAATAAAATTGAACCCATCAGAGGCCGAGGAGGCCTTTAATTAGATATTATGCTACTTGCCTAACCTTAAACTTTGCTAAAAATATTAGAGTTAGTGTATTCAGGGTAAAAAATTGCCAGGGAATCAGGTTTTATGGGTGCTGCGTGATAACGTCTCATCCAGAAAATGGAATCAACAAAAAAGGGTCACACTGCCCTTTCCCTAGCATCATTTCAGTCTATAGGATAATTCCTCCAGCAGTCCTTGGAAAAAATGTGCTTTCCAAAACATCAGTGCCATATTCTGCAAAATCGGGGGTATTTTGTCTACTTTCCTTCTTTCTCATTCTTGCTGTTGTTTCCTTTGGCTTATTTTGTGAGCTCAGGTGAAAGGCCAGCCAGAGAAAACACAGCGTAGCTGAAGGTGGTAGTAACCATAAAGATCTTCAACAAAATCACCTGTGGTGAAGAGGAATCTCTGTCAATGGCTGTAAGTGAGGTTCCCCTGGCATTCAGGTCATTTTTAAAAAGAAGGAAAAGTTTTCAAATGTGACTTTTGTACAAAAATCTATCTTTCACCCAGTTTTCACCCCCCTTGTTTCATATCTGGTGGCTATTGTGTACTGATGGGCACTAGTTTTTCAATATCAGGATAATTCTGTACCCTGCCAGGTTTATTTCTGTTACGTCTTTATACTGTAAACAACGTGTCAGATCACATTGCTTGCCCTGGAATGACACAGTATGACTCAATTACAAATGATTGCTCCTCCCAAGAAACTTAAAGTAGTATATATTATTTCCAGCTGGAAGAGCCACTGTGGATTCATACAGCAATTTTCACAGTGGGAAAACAACAGCAAAATAGCACAGACTAATGAGAGCAAATACATGTAGTCAGGACCGCCAGGCAAAGCCTACCTGTTTTCTTGTGTTTGACTGATTGCGAACCATCCACTGACATACCTATTTTTTGACAGTGTAGGTTTCTTCTATGAAGTTTGAGTCTGAGGCAAGTTATATACCAGGGTTGGTTTTTTATCACTGAAAGCCTCTTTGCAAACACTGGAAGACAGAGGATGCTACACATTGCAGGAAAATGGGTTTATGGGGGAGAGTGTCTGCAAGTAGCAATTATCTCCACTAAGGTGTTGGAAGAAGAAAGGAGTAGGGGAAACAAACCCTTGCAGACTGAAGCTAATGCTTTTGTGTTTGCAGTCCTGGCATTTCCTTTGCCCCACTGGAGTTTGTGTTGCACTTGGGAGACAAAAGTCTAACTAGGCATGGCTCAGATAAATCTGCTCTCAGGTACCTCATGCTGCCAGTGTTAGCAGCAGAAAGTAATTAAAGTAATTTGCTTGCAAGGGGACGAAGCTTTCTGTACCATCGACTGAGTCAGAGGCAGTAACTCTTAGTGGAGGAAATGGTGCATCTGAGGTGGTCCTGTGAGACATGGGTTGTATATGGGTCACAGCAGGTTACTTTAACAGATGAAAAACAAGTCGGTGCTGCCATCCTGCAAGGACTGCCCAGAAGAACCATTAGCCTTCAGGAGGTTTCATTTCCCTCTCTACAGGATCAGGGCTTCAATCTTCAGACAAAAGCTAGTGCTTTCAGGAAAGAGCCTCAGCAAGTGCCAGGAGTTCCTTTATTGTTACACAATCCTTTTTATCCAAGGGAAAAAAAGTTAACTTTTGTAGTCCATGCAGCTCAGTTCCTAGAACATAGTTATCTTGTAAAGCGTTTCACACGCAGTGTGGTTGGTAATTAAAGGGATTAGTGCCTTTACTCTCAAACTTGAAATGGAGATGCAATATCAGCTGGCATTTAGCCATGCACGATTGGCATTTCCTGGAGTCTTCTCTAAACTCAATCCTCCTGCAGCCTGTGCTCCTGCTCCTTGGTCATTTGCCTTGCAATATCTGAATTCACCAATACTGAGCCTTGGTGACCTTCAGGGATGTCAAATGGATACCCATCTAACATGCTGTGGGCCTGTGCTGTGTGGGCAACACAGGTTTTATGGGTATGTCCTGGAGTCAGTTGATGCTTCTAAGCACTCCTGACAAGCACCAGTCTGGAAACAGGGCTGAATATGTAGCAGAATGGTCCAGAAAAAAAAAAAAAAAAAATAGACTATTTGAGCTAGCAACACACCGCTCTGGCTACTGAACATCTCTCAGGACTGATGAGATGTTCGTAACCATGTTTGTAACCCTACACTGTTGTTCTAATTAAAAGTTCAGGGAAAGCGTTACCAGTAAATGAAGTCCTTTGTGATCTTCATTTTATAGCTGTGTAGAAATAATTTGTCTTCACTACAGTACATTATAACTAAGGAGTAACTCTGTTTTAATGTTATTAATGAAGAACCACATTGTTGGGAATGTATTTCTGAGATAGAATGTAAAAAATGAAAGAATCATATTGTTCAGATTTTCTATCTGTGTGAAATGCATGTTTATTTTGCTAGAAAAGTGAATGTTTTATGCCAGGCATAGAAATACTGGTTCTTTGTTGTTTCCATTTTTTTCTTTCTTTCCATGTAGAACTTCCAGCTGCACAGATACTTCCGCATAGTATAGACGTTATTCGAATGTATGCTTACAGATACTGGAGAGAAAAATACCTTGCCAATTATATTAAAAAGGCTATTATGAAGGAAAAGCACGTTGGTAGAATACACACCTTGAATTTTGTGACCTTTTGTGCTTTATTCTGAGGTAGTTAAAGTCAGGAATGTCAGTTACGGTATTAATTAGAATCATAAAATCATTTAGGTTGGAAAAGACCTTTAAGATCATCGAGTCCAACCATTAACCTAACACTGCCAAGCCCACCAATAAACCATGTCCCTCAGCACCATATCTACATGTCTTTTAAATACCTCCAGGGATAGTGACTCCACCGCTTCCCAGGGCAGCCTGTTCCACTGTTTGATAACCCTTTCAGTGAAGAAATTTTTCCTAATATCCAATCTATACCTCCCCTGGTGCAACTTGAGGCCATTTCCTCTTGTCCTATCACCTTTTACTAGGGAGAAGAGACCAACCCCCACCTCTCTACAACCTCCTTCCAGGTAGTTGTAGAGAGCAATAAGGTTTCCCCTCAGCCTCCTTTTCTCCAGGCTAAACAACCTCAGTTCCCTCAGCTGCTCCTCATAAGACTTGTGCTCCAGACGCCTCACCAACCTCGTTGCCCTTCTCTGGACATGCTCCAGCACCTCATTGTCTGTCTTGTAGTGAGGGGCTCAAAACTGAACACAATACTCGAGGTGGGGCCTCACCAGTGTCAAGTATGGGGGGACGATCGCTTCCCTAGTCCTGCTGGCCACACTATTTCTGGTACAAGCCAGGACTCTATTGGACTTCTTGGCCACCTGGGCTCATATTCAGCTGACTGTCAACCAACACTCCCAGGTCCTTTTCCACCAGACAGCTTTCCAGCCACTCTTCCCCAAGCCTGTAGCACTGCATGGGGTTGTTGTGACCCAAGTGCAGGACCCGGCACTTGGCCTTGTTGAACCTCATACCATTGGCCTCAGCCCATTGATCCAGCCTGTCCAGATCTCTCTGTAGAGCCTTCCTACCCTCAAGCAGATCAACACTCCTGCCCAACTTGGTGTCATCTGCAAACTTACCAAGGGAATTAAACACAGCTTGCCAGTAAGCTTAGATTAATTAAGCAAATATGTGTCATGGCAAGTGAAAAGAGGATCCCAACCTGAACAGAAAAAATGGGGATTTTTTTTTATTTATTTTGGTATCATGCAAAACTGTGCTAAAAAGAAGGCTACTTATAATCATTATAGCTATTGAAGGTCAGTGTCATTGGAA
>NW_009650064.1:8410833-8412609 GCF_000708025.1 Charadrius vociferus
TAAAGAGTACATATGCTTTTTATTAGGAATTTATTTGTTGATAAAAGAGCTTTTCATGGTCTGATCTCAAGATTTTTATGCTATAAAAGCAACACTTTGTACTGGAAGATTGTACCTTTACTTTGTGCAAAGTTTTGTGATTGTAAATCAGTGCACCCACATGCTGCTGTTCAAGCTCTTCTACAGGGGAGCCATCCAACAACATGAACCATACTCTAGGATTATATATCTTGCCTGGAGGCTAGCCTCCATGAGTGCTGGACGCTGACCATAAAAGGATGCATTTTCACAGGTAGATCTGTGAATAAGTGTTACGAAGTGAACAGTGGCTGTATGCAAAGAAATTAGGCATTCATCTCAAGGAAGCAGACTGTGACAAGGACAACTTCTCCAACTGACTCTGTCTGATCAATACTTTCACACTAAATGTTTTCTTATCCTTTGAAATCAATGAGAAGAACTCCAGGCCACTTCCCTCCCTGCTCTGTATTTATGTCTAGCATTCTTTCTGGGCAGGAACTTTAATTTCTGTGGTTATCATCTTCTGGATGACTAAAATGGATGACATGTGAAAGTGGTTTGCTCAGAAAGAAATAGGTATGTGTCCAGCCATGCAATCTTTCGTACTAGATTAGGTGCAGAAGGAAGACCGTTGCTAAGTCAAGCACTGACCTCCACTTGCTGAAGCCAGGTGAGATACCTGGCTGCCCTTGGACAAGCTGAAAAATTAACAGATTCTGGTATTTTTAGTATTCCTGTTTTAAGATCTTGATTTATCCAACTATTGGACTGGAAAAAAAAACAGTGAATATTGGACAGGAGCACTTCTCTTTCCCATCCCTTGCAGTGGCACCTACGCAGCAGCAGAGCCAGGGATCTTAGCTCTCAGGTCTCCGGCAGAGGGGAAGATGCTGGTTCCCATGGAGACCGACTGCATCTCATCGCAAGATGAGCTGAAGCCAGGAGGGATGGGGATAGAGGCACTGCAAATGGCCAGAGCACCCTGTGTGCTTTGTCATCCTGCTGCTGGGTGATTGTGTCCTCTTTGTGGACCATCTTGTCTCTAAGGCAAAGCAAAGCAGAGGGTGTCGGACCGCTGCTCCCTGAGACTGTGCGGGGTTTACTTGAGTGCACGTTCTCTGAAGGGGTGGTCACTTAGAGTTGTTTATGCTCAGTCTTGCATTTCCTAGTTAGTATGAACTTCACTGAAAAATACTCACATTTACATACTAAATGTGGGGATAGACATAACCGTTCACCTGTTATTTCCAGGTGTCATCACAAGATTTCAGTGAGGGAATCGTTTGAACCCAAACAAAGGACTGTTTAAGATTCCCCATTTTCTTTGCCTTAATTTTCCATCTTTAATTCATTAACTTCTTCTATTATAATGGATTAATTTCTTGAATTATTGTTTTAAATTCAGAAGTCTCTGTGTCTCTCACATTTCCTCTCTTCATTTTAATCAGAGTAAAACAGATCGGGGGATATAAAATTGTAATATTTGCAATAATATTTACATTAACTATTTTGAAAGTAACTTTTCCATAGTTGGAAATGTGGGAGGCAAAAGTTCTAGTACAAAGAGTGTTTATTTTAAATGTTTCGATTTTTAATGGCTAGGCGGTTGACTCACTGTGGCCTGAGGACTGCGTTTTACAGTAGAGGAAATCTAAACATTGTCAGTGTCAGGCTGTGTTTGTGGCATACAGAAAAGTTACTTGGAGTATGCAAGTTTGAAACTTAGTTAGGAAGCTTAACTAAGTTAACTTTAGT
>NW_009650064.1:8412657-8415435 GCF_000708025.1 Charadrius vociferus
AACAAGATCCCTAGTGCAAGATATTATCTGTCTGAAAAGTCTTCAGTGAAGGAGATTCTGCACCCTCGGTAGCTAGCTTCTGCTAGCATTTCAGTGCATTTATCATTAGGAGGTATAGAATCATACAATCATAGAATGGTCTAGGTTGGAAAGGTCCTTGAAGATTATCTAGTTCCAAGCCCACTGCCATGGGCAGGGACACCTCCCACTAGACCAGGTTCCTCAAAGCCCCATCCAGCCTGGCCTTGAACACTTCCAGGGTTGGGGCATCCACAACTTCTCTGGGCAACCTGCTCCAGTGCCTCACCACCCTCACAGTGAAAAATTTCTTCCTAAT
Source organism: Charadrius vociferus (assembly GCF_000708025.1). Taxonomy (NCBI): domain Eukaryota; kingdom Metazoa; phylum Chordata; class Aves; order Charadriiformes; family Charadriidae; genus Charadrius; species Charadrius vociferus. The sequence continues at coordinate 8,412,995 of NW_009650064.1, forward strand.
ATCTAATCTAAACCTGCCCTCTTCCAGTTTAAAGCCATTCTCCCTCATCCTATCACTACATGCCCTTGTAAAAAGTCCTTCCCCATCTTTCCTGTAGGCCACCTTTAGGTACTGGAAGGCCATAATAAGGTGTCCCTGGAGCCTTCTCTCCTCCAGGCTGAACAAGTCCAACTGTCTCAGCCTGTCCTCATAGGAGAGGTGCTCCAGCCCTCTGATCATCTTTGTGACCCTCCTCTGGACCCCCTCCAACAGGTCCATATCTTTCCTATGTTGGGGGCTCCAGAGCTGGACACAGTACTCCAGGTGGGGTCTCACCTTATCTATATGCTGTCTAAGTTCCAGGCAGCAAACCTGCTCATAATTAAACTCCACTTTAACAGCACCAACAGAATTTTTTATCAGTCACTGAAGAGACCTCATGAGAAGAAACCTGACTTAATCCAATCATCATTTCTATTGATTTCCCCTGTGTGTTGTTTTGGGTTTTGCTCTTAAAAAGAAACTTCACAAATGTTGTTTCCAAGAACAAGTTGCAGTGGAATATTGGCTTTAAACGATGGTATTGCTAGATCAAGCAGCTCAAAAGCTTGTTGAAAGGAAGCTAATCAAGAGAATACCTGAATACCTGTATAATTCTCTGATGCAAAGCATATAAGGTTGCCAGGGCAGGCTTCACTGATGAAGGTCTGCGATGTTGAAGAAAAATTCAAGACAGGTAAGGTGAATTCAGTGGAAATCTGAATCGGAAGTATTTTGCCTGGTAGGAAGAGTGTGGTATCTGCACTACTCGTCACGCAACTGAAATGGGGACAACGAGCATGGTACAAAATGGTAAGGGAAATAAGAGAGATTGTGAGGGCAGAAAACAAATATTAAGATGAGACAGGAAAAAAAAAAATCACCTAGCAATGTTTTTAGACATCATCAATGATGGAGCCGTGAGGAAGCTAGTCAGAAAGTCTACAAAAGAGAAGCACTTTTTTGGTATGCTCCCAAGCAGTGCGTAGGATCCGATTCAAGATGTAGCAGCTGAAGAGTGGGCCCACTTTATCATAGCAACCATCTCTGTAGGAAAGAAAAAAACAAAAGAATTTCACACGGGCATGTGTTAAAAAAGGGTCCTGAATAGAAATAAGAGCATTTCCTGAAAAAAAATTACTGAGAGTAAGGAGAAAAAAAGATGTTGAAGGAACCATGAAGAATGTTTAGTGAGACCACAATGGTGATTTAGAACATATATACACTCTTAAAATTAGAATTTCATAAAGACCAAACACATGGAGGAAAACAACACAGATGACAAAATAAAGATATTGTGTATTAAAAAGCACCCTTCGAAAAGCACAAATAATTATAAAAGGTAATACAATTGTATACAATACTGTATACAATCGATGTATACAATCACAATGTGATAAGCCAGAAAAGTTTTCCAGAAACAATTTGCTAAATGAATATAAAGAGTAATAAAGCTTTTAGAACATCTAAAGGAGAAAGTCTTCCAGAGTCAGTGAGGCCAGTAGAAGATGGAATCGTAAAGTGGATCTGAAAAATTTTGCACAGAAAATAGCCAGGATGCAACTTTCATAACTAAACGAGTGGAAATGAGACCTGTAATTTTCCAGGAGTTCAGCCTCCTTAACTTAGCATTAGCTTAAATGTATAAATACAATTGCTGCATTGGAAATTCTGAATCTCTGCCCCTACAGGTTGCAATGACCTTATTTTTTTACAAATGGCCATTAGCTTTCAGCGTGATTTGTTCAAAATACAACATCACAAGAAGGTATATGAGTGTAGGAGATACTAAAGATCTGTATATTATCAGAAACACGACAGGATTTTTCCAATGGGAATGATAGCATTGAGTTTAAGTTTGTTTTCAGAGATTTCAACCTCCTAGATGTAAACAAAGGTACGTGTGCACACTTAGGCACATGCATTGCTCCTTATAGTTCTACTTCAATTCCAAGGAGAGCTAATGGAAACTGAATTTGGATAAGGCTAATCAAAGGACCTGTTGTCTTGAGAAATAAATAAATAAATAAATAAATTTGCACATTCTAGATTATTTATTCAATTAGTTATAGAACAGCACATCTACTTTTAATGTAGCTTATTCTAAGCATCCAGTAACTAATATCAGCAGTCCAAAAAATCATTGTGGTTGTTTGGATAGGATTCAAGGGTCAATAAAAATAAAAATAAAAATAGGAATAGCACTGCTTGAAAAAGACATACAGCTAATTACAGTTTTACCAAGAAGAACAAGACTGTAGAATAAGTACCTGCTCCATTAGCACTCTCATTTCACATCTATCATTCAGAGTTCTTATGCAGCTGAGAAAGAGTACTTCAGATTAAATTGGTTGGCATTTATTGACCGGAACCCTGCATTAATACCAGTTCCCTCCCTATAGCTACATCTAACCCTTGCCTGT
>NW_009650064.1:8415482-8421617 GCF_000708025.1 Charadrius vociferus
TAAAAGCTCTTTTATCTGGTATTATTTTGCATCGTTATTTGACCTTAACTTTGATGAGCTAGAACAAACAGACATGATCCTCGGAATACAGGCAGGAGGCAGAAATTTATTTTAAAAATCAGCAGGACTGGGTTTTTGCTCTCAGGAAGGACTCTGGCTGCTGACATGTCACTGTCAGAAGTAAAATAAGTCACGTGGAGGGATTATCATCCCTGCTCTTGTTTCCAAATACTGCTGTGACACCAAACCCTAAAGACTGCACGTCCTAGAACCCATTTGAGCCATCCCAGCTCAACCCTTCCTGTCGCAAACTGTTCCTAGGCAGCTTTGGGAATTCACATGTGTAAGAAAATCTCTTACCAGCAGGTTAGATGCGGTCAGAGATGGACTGTGGGGAGAACACAGAGGCCAAAACATAAGGACATGCCGGGTATGGAGCTAGGGTGAGGAGATGGGGATCCCATCTATGGATGGCAGTCTATCTTGTGCACTGAGAAATGGGCTTTATTCAGCATAGCTCATCCAATCTGTATACCAAGTGGCACAAAATACTGCAATACTAATAAAATGCACGCAAATATTACAGTTATGAAATCAAGTTTAAAAGAGTGAAATTTAACAACACCCCCCAAATAATGCATCTTTGTTTTTCTCTTAGCTGCTGATTTCAAAGTTATAGGTTTTACATCCGGCAGATTTTTTCTCTAGTCACAAAAGCTAGAAACTTGTTTATGCAACTCATAAATGCAAGCTGAGACTCTTACATAATTACAGGTCTCCAAACAATATGCATACAGGGGCTGGCAAGGCTACGCCGGATAATCAGTTTTAAGACAGAGCAGCCTTTGAAACAAGCAGAGAATCTCATTACCCAGCTCTATAAATCCATGGTTCAGCCACATCTTGAACTGTTGTGTGCAGTTCTCATCCCCCAATTGCAGAAAAATACAGAGTAAAATTGGGAAAGATTGAGAGCAGGGTGACAAGGTTATTAAAAAATATGGAACTTTTTTTTAAAATATGGAACATTTTCCATAGGAATAGCAGCTAAATAAACACTAGTTTAGCAAAGATAGAAATCAGAGTGGGGAGTAGGGAGAGGAGGCACATTTTAAAAAAATGCACAGAGAGGTGCATCGAGAATGGCTGCTTACAGTCTCTGCCAAAGCGAGAACTACAGGATAACAGAAGTAAGCAGATGGCAGACTCAGTGCAAATGAAAGGAATTAATTCTTCACATGGTGCAGGTAAACTAAAGGTTTTTTTCAGGTGCAAAGCATCTGTACGAGTTCAAAAGATAACTAAAAAAAAATTATCCAAAGAAAAAAACATCAGGGCTGTTAATTATAAAGACACCATCTCTGACTCAAGGAGTCCCCGAAGCCAGAAAAGTATTCAAGGGAAATATCATTATATTGTTGACCTTTTCTTTTTCTCTTCTCTAGTCATCTGCTTTCATCTCTTTGGTGGCAGGACACAAGGGAAGATGGATACATCCATCCCATGCTCTGAATCCAGAGTGTTTCAGAGCTGCCAAGGATCATGCAAATCAGAAGTAATCAAAAGACCCCTAAAGATTTTTTTCCTCTGGATAACTCCCAAAGGTACAATGTAGCATCTAATTTAGTTTCCCCTAGTTATTTCTGTGAAATTCACAAAATTGCCTCCTGGGCTCTGAGTCTCTTTCTCCCCAGGACCTACCTCTAAGTGACAGGACACGCTCAAGTGTACAGCAAGATGTAAAGCTGCTTTACAGTATCTCATCATCAAGCCTTTGCAACCATGCAAGTGCATTTCTTCTGAGAGTGCCAGAGAATTCCACGTTTATGAGGGCACTGCTAATTCCAGTGCCAAACTCACGTGAGTTCACTCTAAGCTATGCCACGGGTCCTGCATGGGACCCAAGCTACGTCACACAGCATGGGCATAGCTCACCTCCTCCCGCTTCTGGGTGGGAATCCCACCTCTGCTGTGGACCAAATGGTTTTGTGAACTGAACAGTTCCTCCCACAATGCTAAGAGGCAAGCTGCCCTTTTACAAGGTGGTCCAGGCACAGAGCTTCTGCATTTGTAAGGTAAATTAGCATTTGTATGAGGGAGAAGGAAGGCTGTGAAGAATGGACCTGATATTACATGAGCCCGCATGGATAAAGGGAAGAGCAAGGTCTGCCTCTGGAGGAGTGGGCAGAAGTTTGGGGAAATTAGTGGTTATTCTGAATGAAGAGTGACGCTAAGATACACATTCACACTGAGACGTGTAAAATTAAGAAGCAGCATAAAATTTCTCATTTCTCTCTTTAACAGAAAGACTGCTTCATAACATTAAGAAGGCAATCAACCTACAAACGATGTCTCTGAAGGAATAACGGTGCATTGTTCACGATAACAAGTGCATTTTCTGTGGAGGATTGAAATTGTAATCAATTAGCACACAAATATCTCCGCTGTTATTTGTAAAGGAGAGTTACAGAAGTAAAACAATGTGCAGTATGCCTGACATAAAAATTGGCAGTTGTCTCAAAATATGTAACCTCTGGCTGGGAGTGAGTAGGCAGATAACCTGGTGCTTAGCAGTGATCTCTGTTCCAAACTTCCTCCATCACTTTGCAGCGCACCGTTTTGCTTTCAGTCTTCAGATACGTATTGCTTCATCTAAAATTAAGTCCCCTGATTGTCTCAGTGGGTATCTCAGGCAATATTTGCAGTAATTATGTCACTTTGAAAGCAGCATAGGAAAACAATATTGTGCCATTTTATTTCTCTTCACAGCTATCCAAACAACATTAAAATGAATCAGAAGTGCATTGCGTTCAGAGCAACAACATAAATATCAAATCTCTCCAGCACAGCAAGTGCCATCAAACAATTAGCAGGAGTTCTCCTGCCTAAACAAATATATTTTGCACTTCTGAGCAATCCAATGGGAATGCACATCACCAAGGGAAAAAAATAGTGATCTTTAACAGTTAACAAGTTGCATAATAGAGATTATTCTATAATTACTTCAATAGCTGTTTTAGAGAAAAGAAGAATGTTCCTAAAATTCAGCACTTCCAGTGTCATCCTTCTAGGCCTGCATGGAAAATCATTCATGCCTTCTTCAGTTTTTTAATTGACATTTAGTGTTTTTGTTGCTTTGGTGTCCTCTGGCATGCTCCAGATAGCTGCTTGCTGGATGTAGGGTCTGGAAATCTTAGCTAAGTCAAATTAAATACAAAGATAAGGAGGTATAAAAACCCGACTCCACGCTTGCTTAAGTGTGATATAAGTAAGTGTGCAAGAATTTAAGATGTGAATAATGGCAGTGATAATCACTAGATGCCACAGATCGAGCTGTGGAACAGATTTCTTGGGGGAACATTTTTGTTGCCCTTCTTTGTGCCTTCTTATTCCTGCAATACACTTTCTGAGAGTGGGGGAGCCACAGTTAACACAGTCTGCAAAAGTGAGATGTAGGTAAATACATAAATATCGAAAATGCAAATAGTTGTAGTAATAATCACTGGTGTCACATTTGACTCATACCAAATAAAAGAGATATCACCACCAAAGGTATGACTGGAGCCTCAGCCCAGCATACTGCTAAAGCTGAATTAAGAAAATGTGTGAGATTCAGAATTACATGTCAGTGGATCATGGTTTATCTGTGACAAAGATAACCAAATTAAAATACGTTCAACCAAAAGATATTTGCCTTGTGCCTCATTTAGAACATCTAAGTAGTATTTTTACTGTCAGATAACATCCCATGATCGAAAAGTGGTCATGAATATGTTCCCATTTTATCCACCGATATTTTACATATTTTTTTCGTGCTTAATTCTTCTTGTACCAGGTTAATCAGGTAGAAAAATTTACATATCTAATTTATTTCCTACTGTGTCTATTGCTTTGTTTTCAGCGGCATCTGTATAAACAAATAAATACTCCAGCCAGTTGCTCATGTTGGAGGCTGGACTTCAAATGTACTAATTGAAGCTTTCAGAGCCCATCTCATATGCATAATGGGGTCTCATGAAAGATGCAGGTATAGTTATCACGTGGTGACAGGCACTGCTCAGCATTCACTCGGTTTTAAAGCTGCAGTGGAAGAATGTTTAAAATTTGGACGTACAGCATTTATCAACATGATGAATAAAATGTAAACACCTTCTCTTCTGTTCTGTCCATCATGAAAGAAGAAAAAGTCCAGATCTTATTACAAAAGTAAATTCAAAGACAATTTTCTAATGAGACGGGTTGTTATTCACAAAGCACTTTCAGGAGTTCTAATTTTGGTCCCCTGTTGCAATGGGCAGGGCACTTCTGTGCCCTCTTTTCCTTGTCTATAAAGTAAGGATAGAGCAATAATGAGTTCTTAGGTTTTATAATGCACTTACTGTTTGCATAGCACTTTAAAATATCAGGAGTAACATAAAAATAAGAACTACTGTATGTATTATAGCAAACACAAACACCTCTAATTCCAGCATGTTCTCTTGTATTGGTTCTCTATTTTATTGAAATATATCTTGTGATTTTTATGTAATGATAAATAGATTGCTAAGTAACATACTAGGTAAAAATTTGGCATGAAACACTCTAAAACAATAATTTCCATCCCAAGAGAAACAAAGGTATTTAAAAGATGCTTTTACAATAAAAATAAACCATTAAAAAGTTGGCAGGGATTCTCTGGGCATAATTGCAGCTATGCTTGTTTCAAAATTCCCATTAAAGCTGATTCACCAGTACTGTACTACTAGCATGCTTCTGCCTATGGGAAAAGCCTGGGCAATAATTTAAACTAGTTTAAATTGAAAATTTAGAGCTGTTATAATTAATTGTGAATCATTAGAAACAGCTCAATAAAAAATAAAAAAAAAGCAACAAAACTAATTAAGATTGTTCATAACATAACAGATCATTAGCAAACTGCTGGAGAACCCAAAGATTTGCCAGAATACACGTAGTACAAGAGAAAGAAAGATAAAAAGACATATCGCAGGCATAATCATGCTTTTATAGCAAAACTCAAATTTGCTATCATATCCTCCAGCACTGTCTCTGCTGGGGTTTAGTAGAGCCCATCCCCACCTGGGTTCTATAATCCTTGGTTAAGTCTTTGAGGGTGTCACCTACCCTTGGAACAAACGCAATTTGGAGAGCACTCTGGCTGCCCTCTGCTTTGGTTTGTGAGGGGGAGTGATGAGGATTCAGTCTGGGAGGGGGAGAGATGAGAATGTACATACGGTCGGTATAACCATGTGTTCAACCCTCCTTTTTATGATGAAGCTGTTTTTATCATTAAATGGAGGGGGGTTGTGTCTGCATCTTGGGGTTGATAAGCCAACTTAGCATGTGTGACAGCATTCTCATGCACTCGTGGACCTACACAGCTACTCTCAGAGAGGATGTGATATCTGTCCCAGCTCACAGGGTTGTCAGTGTGGCAACTGGAAAGGGGCATACTAGAGAAAGTTAAAAGGTCATCTGCAAAGTAATGGCCATTTTTTTCTGTTTTCCAATGTATAACAACTGAATGCTCCTATCTTGTTGGTATTATCTTGATAACGAATAACTTCTGCTGGTGTTTTGTGTGATCTTGCTCTCCTAAAGCCCCACTGCATTACAAACATCCACATGCACACATCTGAGACAAAATTTTCTGTTGAGATTCCCATCAGCTGAAAAAAGTTGGAGATGCCACAGGTGTCCTCCATCGTGTCACTGGAATTTGTACAACAGAAAGGGAAAAATTTCAAAGTAATTCTAGCAGAAAAATTTTACCCTTGGAAAGCCTGAATGTTCAGCATTGATTAATTGATTAAGAGGAACTACTTAAGGTCAGATTTGGCAAAAAGGGACTTCAGTCATACCATCCCCATACCTTGAAATCAGACATGTTTATAGAGCCTGCTGAATCTGAACCTATACCTTTAGTAGAAATCTAATGACATACGGACTTCTTGGCCAGCTTTGCAGTCCTGTATTCATTCAGCACAATCACATTACACTTTAAGATTTTAAAAATCTGGAAATTGTTTCACTAGAAAAAACTAATGCCTTACATTCTGCATCACATTGCTGACAGTGACTTCCAAGAGGAGTTTTGCAGGGAAAGAGAAAGAACAAATAACCCTCCTCTACCCACAC
>NW_009650064.1:8421627-8512142 GCF_000708025.1 Charadrius vociferus
AAGAGAAAGAACAAATAACCCTCCTCTCCCCACACACACACACTTTTTATGGTTTTGTAATTTTCTCCCGTTATGTAAAATGCAGCTCCAGCATTGGTTGTGAATAGCCGCTGTGCTGGAACAGCAGGGCTTATGGCTATTCTGTTCATAACAAGGTTTCTGCAATTTAAAAGAGAGCAGTAGACTAAAGAGGAGAGTATAGTCAAACTGCGGCCAGCCAAAATGAATAGACTTCGTCTGAATGGTAATTTAGAGACACCTTAGCATTGACTTTAAAATATGCTTCAGAAAGTGTTTTTCATAAGGCTGAGATGCGATTAAATTAAATTCCTCTCCAACAATAATTTACGGCTGCCTATTATAAGCTTGTGAAAAGTGTTAGTGGGGATACTGAACACATGTCTTGCCAATTTGAACTTCTCTTAAAAATTAAAATTTCTGTACATTTGCACAGTATTATTCTGTTTCTGTCTAGCGGCACTTTCTATTCTATTCTAGAGCAACTGTGTTTTATTATTCATGGCTAATTTTAATTACTATATCTGTAATTTCAGCCACATCCTAATTTACCACGCTGATTGTCCATTGAGATCCTGTGAACTGTAAACTGTTATTTCCATCTCTTCCTCAGCAATCATGTCGGTTATTCAGTCAGCCTTCCCACTGCAGAGTTTTCTATTCAGAGATAAAGTTGGTTGATTATTTATTTTTACAGTAATAGTGTCCAAAACAGTTAATGTTCAGTTGACTGCACATTTTCCTCATTAGAACGGTTATGGTTTCAAGCTGCACTGTGTAAATCTGAAAGTTTGTACAGTCAGAGAGAAACTCGGTCTCTCTACTCATTCCCCTGCTTGCAGAAATATGCTATTTTTGATTGCACAGTAACTCTTGCTCAGAGTCATGATCCTTGGACAGCCATTTAAAGTCTAGGAAGTGAGGTCTACATGTGGATTTGGATGTCCTCAGCAAATACCCTCACTCTCAAGCAAATTGTAGAAAAGCTGTCAAGCTTGGGGATTAAACCTGCTTGTTATCAATGGTTGGGAAGGAAGAACATGCCTTTGAGAGGCACGAGCCACTGCATGTTTATTCTGCCATTCCTGCCTGCCTAAAGCTTGCTGATCACCTTTCCCTGCAGTTCCCAGCCCGGCAGGCTTGAAGGAAGCTGATGTCCACAAGTAGAGGGGATGTCACGGTTCTTTCAGTGCTCATTGAGCAGGCTTCCCCAAGCAGGACAGCACAGGGTATAATGACTGACTCCGTTACAGACCTTTCCTTACTGCCCATCCTGCTGTGGCCTCAGCTCTGGGATTCATTCCCTTCTCCTCTCGCACCCAGACCCTTGACAAATCTGGCTTCCTCTTTCACTGCAAAATGTACACACACACTATCAAGGCACCATTGCATCCTATCATTCATCCTTGAGAAATAGACTCATCTTTCTTTTACCTTCTTTTTTTCTCCTTTCTTTTTCAACAAAGTTGCAGCTGCCAAACTTACTATATCTCCCTGTCCATTCCTCTAACCATAGCAGGTCTATGCAATCCTTATATCCTGCTTTCCTTTCCTCTCATCCCAGGGTCTGCTCTTGACTTCTAAGCCTCCTTTGTTCCGCTCTGCTTAAGCTCAGCCTTACCTTCTGTCTTGGTCTCTTTTCCCCACTCTAGACTTTTCCAGATAACCCTGCCTGTGGGAGCAACTTTCCATTTACTATCCACCCGGTTCCATCCTTCCATGTGTTTGTTCTTAGGAACTTCCCACCATACAGCTCACTGGATCGTCAGTGCCTTTAGGCTGTGGATAAATCAGTGTGGGGACCCAGTCTGGCCTTGGCACACTTCACCTGAAGTACGGCATAGCTCTGGCACAGATTTTTCTGTGTCGCTTTGGGCAAGTCACGTGTGTTCGCAGGACTTCAATTTATCATTTGCAAAATGGGGATAATGTCTTTTTCTTTTTCTTTGCCTTGCCATCTGCCCTGTATTATGGAGTCATCCCGGCAATTTTTAGAGCTGGGGGCCAGGACTGCTGATGAGCTTATGGGGCTAATGGCACTCTGTATTTCAAAAAGTCTGCATGAGTACAGAGGATAGTGTTTCTCCAGGTCCTTACCTTTGCTTACAGGGAGATGCAGAATTGCCTTTGAAGCAAAGGCCAGGCAGTGTCACCATGTAGATGTGATCTGGGCCACAGCCGTCAGCTGAACTACCTGCTTGGGCTGACATTGTACTAAAGCAGTGGCTGGCTGTGCTTCTGCCCTTCCCTCCTCCCCACCTCAGCCCACCAACAGGTCTCTGACTGTGAAGGATTCAGGCAGGGTGAGTCCAGCTGGGTACTGGTACCCATGTAACACAGAAAATAAAAATTATCTGACAATCATTTTAAATTTCTGTATAAGTGCATTTATTAGTGAGCCAGTTTGGTCTGCCTAATAATTCTTCTTTCTCTTCTATGTGGACTTTGGTATTTTTAGGCAATACATATACAAATTCTTCCTCTGCATTCTTTTAATGGCAGCAAAACTTAATATGCTAATGTAGAAATAATGTCATTTAGTTACAGAGGTCTGACTGAAATCAAACAAAGGAAATGAATGTGAAGCTCAGAAAGGCCAACTATAACTTATCCAATTTAGCTGCTGTGAGGTGATTCTCTTCCTGATATTATTGCTGGAGCTACAGAATCAGGGGATAAGATTTCTTTGATGCTTTCATTCCAAACAGCTCATTCAACTCACTATCCCTTATTGTTTATTATGATGGAATAGCTGCATTGGGCATTTACTAACTCTTTTGGGGATGCTGACAAGCAGTAAAGGTTTGGATAGTGAAGCAGATTTCAAATGTTTGCAGATGCACCATCTGTGGCTACCAAAACCCTCTGCAATACCATATGTGAAACCAATTCAGATAAGCTATAAACCCAAACTGTGAGAGAGGGCATAAATAGTTGGAAGCAAATATTTATCTGAAGACAGATGAATGGCAAAAATGGTACAGAATGGAAAACACAACCATTTGTTTTCTTTTGGAAAATGAAGGAAGAGCCATGCTTTTCTGGACTGGGTGATCACCAGTATCTCCAGCTTTCTGGGTATCAACAGTGGAAGCCAGGTATTTTGGTTATTATGAAAAGTCTGATCGTATTTGTCTCAGGATTGTGATGCTAATCTCCATCATGCAATTACTTGTCTTTCAGGTGGGCTTTTGATGTGTTCCCATGCTGCATTTCACGCCTGAAAAGGCTTCTCTATAAGCATCCCAAGAGATACAGCATGAGAGCGCCAAGGACCTTGCCTGACTGACATGAAAGAAGTGACCTGGGCAATTTCGTCTTCACCTTGTCACAAGAAATGCCTGAACAGAGAAATTATTATTTTCTGTAGATGGACAGGTCTATTTGATGTCCAGCTGCAAGTACAGGTTGTTAGTAAATTGCCAGTAATCACCATCCTCCTTCCAACTTGGTAAGAGTATCATTAAAGCTATCGTCACCCCTGCTTGACACCATTCCCCCCCTTTCTCTCCTAAGGAGTGACCAATGTCCCATTGTTACTCCTGAGCCCACAGAGGCACCCACTGGGCTGGGACCCCGTGGCTTACTGGGCTATCTGGAGGCACACTGGCAGGTAAAATGTTTCCATTTTTTATTACTATTTATAGTTGGTAAAACTGTCCAAAAATGTCAGGTGCCAGCATGTGCCCATGCCTCCTGATACAACCACACACATAACGTAGAGAAAAAGTCCTTTAGCAAAAATGTCAGCAAGTCTGATGTGGAGGAACAGGAGAGATGTTTTACTTCTCTTTCAGTAAAGATAGAAAAAAAAATATTAGGGAAAGTGGAAATTAGTGCTGTAGGACAGCACCAATGCAAAAACACATTTTAAAAGCATCTATAAAATGTTTAAATTGGTGGGAAATGAGACCTAATTTGTATTTAAAATAAAAAATTAAAAAAATTAAAAATTAAAGCTTCAGAGTCGTATTTTTTAGAAAACAGTCCATCTGCTTTGAAACATCTAAATAATCTATGACATATCTTTAGACAATGGGATGTCCTAACGTACTGGTTGAGACTTACATGGCAAACAAAGTGTCAGTGGGTCACAGCATTTCAAAGGAGGTAATGAACTTATTAATACAAATAAAAGCAGAAGGGAGTCTCACATTCAGAAACAGGATTGATAACTAAAAATCGTGGGAAACTCACTTTAGAGGTGGGAACTATTTGGAGCTCTTTTGTCAAGAATATGGTGTGGGGTAAATAATAGCCATTAAGTAACAGAAATGTATCTTCCTTATCCCAGACAATGCTCAAAATATCTTCTGTGCAGGTCAGCTTGTAGGATGAAAAAGATTTCATTTCATCCTTGGACCTTTCCTTTGTGGAACAGTTTTTCCAGCATTTCTCAAAATAATATTGCATGCAATAGCAAACCCTGCAGAAATTTCTTACCCTCAAACACTGGCCAAAGTAGCAATCCAGCTCAATAAACCTCATATCCTTTCTGATTATAAATTACTCTGACATTACTGCTCATCTCTCAGTGTTTATGCTGCTTTTCCTTATTTAATAGATTATCTGGATTTTTGGTCATAATGTGTTATAATGTATTGCTACTATAATGGTTAATCTTGTCACCAGATTATTTTAAGTCAAAGCAATGTTAATTTTATATTGTTCTAGAGACCAACAAAACGGTTTGTTGCCCTGCTGTACTGCTTAGTCACATTTGCATTAAAAAGCTTAGCTAGAAATTAAAGAATGCAAGTGCTATCTGAGCGAGGCGTTGACTAACAATGCAAGAACCTCAACCTTTCCAGGTCACCAGCACCCTCAATAGAGGGGAATGTCACTATAAATTCTGTAATTGTGTCAGGTCCACAGAGTGAGTCAGGACATGAGTTTGCTATATCAGTTCCTACACCTAGACTTTGCCTAAATTTGGTAGAATTTAAGCAACTCTACCAGGCTAGGGAACAAGAAGTCCTTCTCACTCACAGCAGAGCCTGACTCACGAGAGTCCTGAAAGCCTCTAGCCACCACCCAGACTCATCTCAGTTCCCAGTGCCTAAACTGCCTCCCACATGGTTTAGAAGCTTCTTGGTCTGAAGATCTATGAGAGTTTCTCCTTCCAAAGCACCAGTGGAAGCCAAAGGCTAGTCAGAGCTGATTACAGTTTAATCCAGTAAAAATTATGTAAGCATAGCTAAAATTTCCTGATATGTTAATTTAAAAAGTTTACTGGAGCAGGTCCAATATATCTTTTGCCAGTATATAAATGGCAAGAGGACTTCCCTTAGCCAAAAGAAACTCAGCTTGGATTTTCCCTGTTGGAGCGATTTGAATCCAAAGACTGCACACTAACCACAAGTCAGAATGACTTGCAAAGTTTGGCTGTGGCCAACAACAACTTGTGGTCACAGACCACAGACCAATGACCAATGGCCACAGACCAATGACCATACTGACTTCAAGAAAAGTCACGTTCTATAATACTGCTTGAAGCTGAGCCACTGCACAACTAGCAAAGCAAGAGAAATGACGCGTGGCTGTATTATCTAGTGGTGAGGCATTCAGCAAAGGTGACGGAGTCCAAAGACCTCTTCCTCCTGGATTTTTATATATATATATTACACTAGATAGTCACTGGACTAAACGACAGTAACAGGACACTAAACATTTTGCATCACTATCAGAAACTGCTTTTCTGAAATCCCATTGCCTTAATCAATAGTTTTTACTGCAAGGTAAGCCATATGAAACACAATGGTGTGTTTTAAGAGGTGTTAATATTTACTTCAGTCATGTTAAGTTGTTGCTTATCCTCTTCTGCCAGTGTATTTGAATGTTTGGTCTCTGTCCCAGTATCTTGAAGGGAGCTGGTAGGGATACATGCACGATGCTTGAAAGCTTGTGGAGTCCCGGTGGTGACATCCGGTAAAGCTGTGCGATCCACTGCAAAAGTGAGAGAACCTAATGAATTTCTCACCTGCAGCTAAATCTTATGGTAAACAACATGATGGTTAACTCAGAGGAGAGAAGCCCTGGACTTCTAGTTTGAGGGAAAGCAGAACAAATGGTCACTTTAATATTTAGACATCAATTAAAAAACGGGACGTTTTCAACAAATCAAAACCATTGGCTACTGTGCGATGTACATGCAGATTAAGAATAATATCTGGAAGCAGGTAATAAGAATATAACTTTATTACCAGTTCAGGTGTAGATATTTATAAACATCTGTCAAGGAGATGAAATCATAAATGATTCAAGTGAATCCCCATCCCAGTTCCTCTCAGTAAATGAAATTCTGAGAAATTAATTCTGCCTATGTAGTTTATTATGAAGACATGACCCCTAATTAAGCAGCTGCAGTAACAAGACACACTGAATTACACAAGTGGTCAGATGTGGTCTTTTAACAGACAAGCCATTGGGGGCAAAAGACTGAAAAGAAGGTCAGCCATTAGCATCCCAGTCCAATTAGCAGGATGAGAACTGAAATTCTGCAAAATGTAATTAATAATCGTGTTGTCAGCTTAGGACCGAACACAAATAATTGAGCAAAGGACACTCACGGTGCTTACCTAGTCTCAGCAGCACATGGTTTAAGAAGTGCCAAGAGCTTCTTGGCATTTTATATTCAAACATGAAGATGACTCAGACATTAAGTTACCACAAATAAGAATACGAGAGCTAATGAAGATCATTAGAGAGCTGGGCCAATGTCCAGTGTTAAGAAATGTGACTATGAAGTGTATCAATAAAACTAGGTTAGGGACACTTGGGTAACTGCATATACAATGAGAAAAGTTTTATAGGAAAAGAAAAAATTAAAGATATAGTGAGATCATTCTAGCCAAAAAAAGTTGGGAGAAGTCAGAAAGTCTTTTACAAATAACACATGGAAACATTTTAAGTATCATAGAGGCTTACTGCTAAATAAGAAGATAAAACTGATGACAACCTGGATGCTGATATTTAAAGACAGCAGTTTGATCAATGATGAAGTATTAAAGGCTTGGTTAAACCAGATATTGACAAAATGAAGTCTAGATGTCATCAGTGGAATAAATATTAAGAGAAAAAATCTGAATGTGTAAGTATGATGGAATTATAAACAACAAACAACATAATCGGATATTGAACAGCTGGTGCTGTAAGACTGTTACAAAATTAGTAGGTTATGCAAAGACAGGAGATGAAGTAGGTAGATTTTAGTTGCCCATTTGATATATCATTCCATGACTACTTGAAAAGATATTAAAAACAATTAGATAGAATAATTGCTAAATAGTCTGAATAGATGAATAAACAGCAAATGATCGAATTAGTAGAGAAAGACGAAGAATCATAGAATAGTTTGGGTTGGAAGGCAGCTTTAAAGGTCATCTAATCCAACCCAGCTGCAATGAGCAGGGACATCGCCAACTAGCTCAGGTTGCTCAGAGCCCCATCCAACCTCACCTTGAATGTACCCAGGGATGGGGCATCTACCACCTCTCTGGGAAACCTGTGCCAGTGTTACTGAAAGGCCGCAATAAGGTCTCTCTGCATCCTTCTCTTCTCCAGGCTGAACAACCCCAACTCTCTCAACCTCTCCTCATAGGAGAGATGCTCCAGCACGCTGATCATTTTCGTGGCCCTCCTCTGGAACCACTCCAACAGGTTCATGTCTTTCCTGTGCTGAGGGCTCCAGAGCTGGACGTAGTACTGCAGGTGGGGTCTCACCAGAGTGGCACAGAGGGGCAGAATCTCCTCCCTCGACCTGCTGGCCACACTTCTTTTGATCCAGCCCAGGATATGGTTGGCCTGCTGGGCTGCCAGCACACACTGACAGCTCACAGCCAGCTTTTCACCCCCCAGAACCCCCAAATCCTTCTCTTCAGGGCTGCTCTCAATCCCTTCATCCCTCAGCCTGTATTGATACTGGCAGTTGCCCTGACCCAGGTGCAGGACCTTGCACTTGGCCTTGTTCAACCTCCTGAGGTTCACATGGGCCTATTTCTCAAGCTTGTCCAGGTCCCTCTGGATGGCACCCCATCCCTCAGGCATGTCAATCGCACCACTCAGCTTGGTGTCATCTGCAAACTTGTTAAGGGTGCACTCAATGCCACTGTCTATGTCACTGATGAAGATATTGAACAGTACTGGTCCCAACACAGACCCGTGAGGGACACTACGTATCACCAGTCTCCATCTGGACATTGAGCCATTGACCACTACCCTCTAGATGCGTCTATCCAGCCAATTCTTCATCCATTAAACAGTCCACCCATCAAATCCATATCCCTCCAATTTAGAGAGAAGGATGATTTGGGGGACCGTGTCAAAGGCCTTACAGAAGTCCAGATAGATGACATCCATAGCTCTTCCCTTGTCCACTGATGTAATCACTCCATCCTAGAAGGTCACAAGGTTGGTCAGGCAGGACTTGCCCTTGGTGAAGCCGTGCTGGCTGTCTCAAATCACCTCCCTGTCCTCCATGTGCCTTAGCATACCTTCTAGGAGCAGCTGTTCTATGACCTTCCCAGGCACACAGGTGAGGCTGACTGCTTGGTAGTTCCCAGGGTCCTCTTTCTACCCTTTTTAAAAATGGGTGCAATGTTTCCCTTTTTCCAGTCACCAGGGACTTCACCTGACTTCCGCAACTTTTCAAATATCGTGGAGAGTTGCCTGGCAACTACAGCAGCCTGTTCCCTCAGGACTCTGGGATGCCTCTCGTCAGGTCCCATAGACTTTTGCATGTTCAGATTCCTCAGATGGTCATGAACCTGATCTTCTCTTACAACGGGAGAGACTTTGCTCTCCCAGTCTCTGCCTTGTTGTCCATCTACTTGAGAGGTGTGGGGAGAGAGGCTGCCAGGGAAGACTGCAGCAAAAAAGTTGTTGAGTACCTCAGCCTTCTCATCTGTTGTTTCCAGTTTGCCAGTCTTGTTCATTGGGGGTGGTACGCTTTCTTTGACCTTCCTTTTCTAGCAAACATGGTTTGCTTAAGACTGTTATCAAAAACCTGACCCCCTCTCTTGAGAAGAAAGGGTTTGTGAAGAAAAGCCTGAAGAACAGTAAAGGCAGACAATAATGAGAATACCAGCCCAGGTGACAGGTGAATTTATTACACTGACAGTAAGTCAAAGGTGCATGAAATGGAATGAGAACTGACTCAGAGATTCATAAAAATGCTGCTGTGCACAGGATATAGGGTTGCTGCACAAATAGTGTGAATAATGCTGTTTAAAGGCATGCACAAACAGTCTAGAATAAAGTTCCTAGGAGAATGTGCCTACAGGCATGTTTAGAAATTTCCTGTCTGGTTGGGGTTCCTTCACTGTGGCTTTAGAGAGAAATATCCCCACCGAGCTCCATGCTTTTGTCTTTCCTCTTTTGCCTCTTCATAGCTTTATGAACTTACAGAAATGTGGCTGCTCTCTCCATTCACATAGTTTATGGATCCAGTGTTTTAATAGACATCAATTAAAAATCCCACCTATGTTTCTGGCATGTCCCTCCAGATGTGTAGGTGTCTTGTCAAAGCTAACATAGCTGAGAGAGACTTTTGAATTTCCTTTCTCCATCTTTTTTATTGTTTTCTTGTGGGATCCTTACAGACACCAATGGTCACCCTACCTATTTCTCGCATCTACTGGTGAGAAGTTGCCTTGGCCTTAACTTAACTCTCCTGTTCAGACTGTATTGCAGGTTCTTTCTCTAGAGCTCTCTGCCTCTTGCATGGCTTGCCCGCATGGCTGTAACTCTTCTCCAGCCTTTTGGTGTCTATGGCTGATTAATTCAACATCTCTGTCTATACTGGCAGAGGCAATCCCAGCCTGCTCATACCCACTCCCCGTGGACACCATCCTAACCTGATGCTTTGACGGTCTTCTTCAGCTCCCATTTCCTGATCATGTCACACATCAACAGTTGACTTTCAAGAATATCTGGGTGTGGTCTTACTAGTGTACCTCTCACAGTACCCATACATACATCAGATCCACTTCATTTTCCTTGTTCACATCTCTCCTTTTATTTCTCCTTTGAGTCAATTGTTTCAAAGAAAACAAACCCCTTGACAACAGTAAGGCTTTTTGGCTGTTACTCTGTCAAATACTATCCCATTATTCCTAGTGTTTCACTGTGTGTACCTGTGCTTTCTCTCGAACTGTGTAATTTTTGGGTTGCAGATTCTCTTTGGGGCGTGTATTTGTGCAGCACTTCACACAAGGAGTCCTCCCCACTGACAGCATTTCTAAATTCCACAGGAAAAAAAAATCTACCAGTGTGAACTGAACCAGGAAGACAGCAGCTAGCTGAGCAAGTAGAAAAGCACAGTGACTCAGTCTGCAATGGATTGTGTGTTCCTAGAGCAACCACACAACACAAGAATACAAAATAGCACCAAATTTGTCAGTCTGTCAGTCTGGGGTTTTATTCTTCCCTCTTCACAGTGGTATATAAACTTCACTTACTTGCATATTGCCAACAGCTCTTGAAGGTACACACTACATGGCAACAGTCAGTGAGACACACAGGACAATAACCATCCTAAAATATGTTTCTTTTTACTGCATGAACAGTAACTTTGACGGCCACTGTCATAGTTGTGCACACATCATCAGACTTAAGTTTTTCCTTTCACTAATTGACCACCAGGGTGCTCCCTAATTAAATTTTCTGTCCTATAGCTTTATGTTGAAGATATGTGCTAGCCATTTTCTCAGGAGCGTCTGCACCACGCTAGGTTTGAATTCGTTCTGGGTTTTTGCATATTTCTGCTCACTAGGAAGCAAATACAAGTGCTTTAAAACCAGACTGGAATTCTTTTTCCTTTGTGTATCTAAAATTTACCATAAAGTTTTGAAAAGGATAATTGTAAACCTAAAGGTGTAATTCTCACTGATGCTACTGAGAATGTACTTTCCCTGGCACATAATTTTAAAAGGTTGCCCTAATGCATGTGTATTTTAAACACAGAGATGCAAATAAACCATCCCTTTTTTCTCTGATACCTGAACAACCAAAGTTGATTTTCTGACATGCAAGCCTACAGCAGCTGTCTGATCTTTTAATCTGTTACATATGCTTTGTCTGATGCTTCCCTATAAGAGAACACAAAACTGCTGTAGACATCATTACGCCTCTTGGTCTGCCAGTTCAAGACCTGCACCCTCTTGTATTCCCAAAGTGAGAAGTAATGTGCATGGGAGGTATTAGTCAAAGCTTCTTAGTCACTGGAGGATTTAGAAAACATACTGTGTACATTTTTCTGGCCACTGAGCTGTAGGATTTTGGAAGCAGCTTGCTCTTTCTCCGCTTATCATTTTAATCAATTAAAAGGGTTGTCCATCCTGTGCTAATCTCCCTTCAAACCCTACTAGATCAGAAGTCTCCAGTTGATTATCATTGCAGATTAACAGGATGTCAGACAAATGTTAATTTTTATGTTACAAAGTCACTGTCAGCATTTATTGTACGTCTCTAAGGCCTGCAAAGCAGAGATGAATATGATTAAGAAAGGAAAAGGAAGAAAGCTCGAGGTATGGCAATTTTCATCTTCTCCAAATCACAGAAAGACATGAAAAACTGCTTCCACACTCTGCCCAGGAAACAGAGATGGGAGAGAAGTGTTTACATTTTAGTTGTTCATACCCTGACATCACAAAAACAAAATAACCTAAAACCTGTTTTCTCCTTTTTCCATATTACAGACAATATAGAGGTAAAACAAAATAAACAACTCAGAAACGTGGATGTGAAAGGTTAGATTGCAGGATAGATTAAAGGGAAGTTCAAGTGGGATTGCAGAGTGCCTCTTATCCTACTTAGACCACACTTTATTTGAATACATTTAGGGTCTGTCTTCTAGGAAAAAAACCAACATTGTTCCACAGGGCATGGGAGTGAACAGACCAGTCTGTCATGCCAAAGTACACAGCAGCTTGATGGTGCAGGCGTTCATCTGAGAAGGGGTATCTGGTGGGTACACCCGAAAACCTGGACTCAGAAGACATAATCTAATCTTGGCCATACTTGATGAGCAATATTTTCAACTCCTCATTAGCCCTGTTTCCATCCCTGCCTGTCTCATTTCCACTTTGCCTGGTTGTGGTGTTGATAGACACCACTTGAACATGAGCTCCCCATGCAAGGCTCTTAGCTAAGAAACACTTGATGTTACCAGCAAGACAATCTCTCAGGACACTGTGGGGATGGTTTTAGATTCATGCAATGCCAGTAACAGGAACAATACTGACACGTTGTCCACTTGTGGTGTTCTTATGTTGTAGAGATCGTAGTGAAAATGAGAAGTGTTTAAAAAAGAGTTGCAAAATTATTTCCCATGTGTCACACATGCCTGAGAGAGAGAGAGAGACTTATAATATTTACCTAAGAGAAATTAAGTGACTTGCTTCCTGTTTGCAGATATCTGTATGGGGAACAGACCTTTAACAATAAACAGGTTTTCTGTTCAGGAGAGTAAGACAGAGTGACATTCAGTGATCAGCAGTAAAACGTGAATGAACTAAGTCTAGAAACAAAGTCTGTTATTTTTATCTATGTTGACAACTAACAGCTGGTGTGTTCTCCATCACTGGAGGGCTTAATTCAGGATAGAATATATTTCTAAAAGTTATACCATAGCTCATTCAGAAATTATGGGTTTGATGCTGAAATGAGTGAACTGTTATGGGATACGGATCTTCAGCATGTATTAAGCATAGTGTCAGACTAGTTCACTGCAATGATGCATTCTTGCTTTTAAATCTATTTGAATGCAAGATTTATAGGGCACAGGTTTGCTCTTACTATGGCTGCGAGACACCATCTAACATAACGTGCTCATGTTTGTAGTGGGGATTCCTAGCCCGTGTCCTGTGTACAATATATATACACAACACACTTTTGACAACTAAATAAAACCACATTTGGCTCTTGCTCTCCAGATATAAGGTGTTACACAGCTCGAAACAGCATTCTGTCAGGCCAGTGTTTCATTGCTTCTGATACAACAAAGCAACATACACTGCATACGTGACCCTTGCTCTGCCTCACTGTTCACAAGATCCATGTCAGTACCCTGTCAGAAAATAGTTCACAGAACTTTATTACCAGAGGTATTCATATACAACTTCTTGAGAATACTTCGAGCGTTTCTTTCTACACCTGTTTTGGCAATGTCCAAGGCATGGCATTTGTCATTTTATGCAGTACTTTTGCACATCAGCGGAATATACAAGGTAGAGTAACCCTGAGCCAGGCACAAGATCCAAACAAATGAGCTTCCTGCATCCAAGAGCAGACACTACCATGAACTTCCCTAAAAACTATCCAAAACATCAAAGTAGGTATGTATAAGGAAATCTGAACCTTTAGGTGACATCTTGCCTAACTCGTGGCAGGCTTTAGTTTAATTTATAGAGAAGTACATGTAAATATATGTTGTGTAGTATTGTTATACATGCTGTAATATACAATGCACAATCTATAAAATTTATAAATAATATAATAATCTGATAAATTTTTATGCATATGTACATAAATGTCTACATTTATCTTTTAGCTAAATATCCATTCTATGATTCTATGATTCTATCTCAATATTTCATCTATACATTTTAAAAATGCCATTCCTACAATTTGATGAAGTGTCTTCTAGATCTTTATGTTATAAGACAGGAATTAAAGAATTTTCTACTTTCCTTTCTAAACTATTCATTATATATATGGTATTGTAACATTAGAGTGCAAGGTTTGAAAAAAGCAAAATCTCTATGCAATCCCACTGTGATCAAATTCATTCAATAAATGCCACATCACAGCAAGAAGTGACAATGAATACATATATTAGCTGGCATGCCTGTATCTTTACTTATTGAAGGATCTCTGGAAATTCTTTCATTCTGGACTGTGTTACAATGCAGATGTTCCCAGCGAGTATGCAGTCCCGAAACTGGCTATCAGAAGGAGTCACCATGGTACCATCCTACTGTTTGGTGGACTTTTTTAATTGCTTTAACGATGGACTTTGAATGTCAGGGTCAACTGTCTTTCTTGAAACAAATTCTAGTTTTCCTATGCGGTGGTAGGACTTTCTTTCACACAGAAGCAGGGCACGTGTATTTGTGCAATTCTCAAGGGTGCCTTTGTAACAGGAAGTGTGTTTCTGCAGGAGGTGTGTGCACATTCAGTGTGCAGAAGGCTCAGTGAAGTGCCTAATGGAGATACCCAGGTCAGCTTGGGAACAGGGATTGCAGCAGAAGACGCGGTCCTGTGCTCTTCAGATCCTGCAGCCCTGACACAGTTGTCTCAACAGGGCAGGGAGACAGTTCCCTAGCAGCAATATGCCAAGATGCCATTGTTTAGCTTTAAATTGTTCTAAATGCCAAGTGATCAGGCTAGAATGAAGATCTACCTTAGAGGAATACGTAAAGATGGAAGAGTTAAACACCACAAACAAAAATAAAAGTATTCCAGAGCTAACTTCTTTCAGAAGACAAGGCTGACTGCTTTCACAAATTACCTGCCTCTGAATTTATGTTATTCATTGATTTTTCCATACACCTTTCATTACCTAAGTCAGAAGCTAGGTAGAAAAACCATGCCACCTATAATTGTATACTCAATAATATTATGCTGTTTAATGTGGTTTGAAAAGCATAATAGAATTACAGTTAACATCTATAATCAATCAATCAGTACAGTTTTCTATTGTGGAAAGCCACCAAAACACATAAGCTGCAGTTACAATTATTGCTTACACATGGTAAGCTTTCCTCTTCTGGTAAGTGGTGCAGTTCAGGCTGGGGGAAGGGAGAGGACCTAGAGGCTTAGAATAATGGACTGCAACGCAGACAGGGACAGCTGTGATAATCTATTTGAGCTTCTGTGTGTCACAGGCCACAGATTTCAACACACTAATGCCAAGACAGGACTTCTTCCCAGCCAACGGGGATTTGGAGTGAGACAAGGTGGCAAGAGTTGTGGTGGAAGCAGCATGTGTTACCCTTGGCAGAGGCAGCAGGCTCTGGGCACCACGGTGTGTGCCTGGCAAGTGAGTGCTGTGCATGGGGTGGCCCTAATACAGCTCACTTCTTTTTTTCAGAAGATCAGCTATTCCATTCAAAGCTCCCCTGCATCTTCTGTGGTTGTTTATAGCAGTGCAAAGCAGGGATTTGCAAAAGCTGTCAATCCATTCCTCTGATGCTGCGTCACAGGCAACCCTCACATTCACGTGAGGGCTAGAGTGGTGCCAGGACAGCGTAGCATCAGCCCCAAGAAGTAAAGTGAGGGGTAGCCATGGCAATTGCTGTCTGCTGCAAGAACTGGCCAAGATTTTCAGCGGTAAGCACCTAATCCATCATTAGGCTGCTTGGTAACAGACTGATTTTTAGCGTGTTTAATATTCTGGGAAGAGGCATCTGGAGATGTTGTGACAGAGCAGGGACTCACGATTCCTAAAGGCAAAGGTCAGATATGGCAGTCATGATAAACTGGCATGTACTCCTGTGTAGCACAGGCCAGAGACCTTCTCAAAGTGCAGAGCAGCAGTGGGTGGGCGTTTATGAATCTCTGCAAATCACTGAGTCATATTTGCACCAGGCCAGTATCTTCCTATGGAGTCATGGCATGTAGGAAAGAGTTCCCATCTGAGTGTGATGCATTCAGGTGTGATAGTGAATCCAAGACCCGCCTCAGCTATTCCAGTCCTTAATTTACCTTCCCTAAAAAAAATGGCCCCTGGGTTCTGGTCTGAATTCTTCAAACCACCGGGACTGTATTTTGTTTTGCTGTCTTATTTCACTTTGGTTCCTGGCTCTGCACTAGATCTTCCCATATGACCTTGGGCTACCCACTTAATCTCTTTTTGCCTCAACTCATTGTTACAAGGAGGGGATTACAACACTTCCCTTCTTTAACTGTTCTATTGTGTCAAGATCAAAGACTCCCTTGGGCAGTGATCTTTTCTGCATCTTGACACACTTTGTCAAGTGAGAAAACCATTATTTTGGCTATGGTTTTTATAGCTGTGCTGCAGTAGACCCTAAGAAAAGTTATTCTTTGCATTAAACATGTCAGTGTCTTTGCAGCTTTCATGTTATTTATGTTGCAAATTAAGAAACAGAGTAGGTAGCTGCACAGAGTCTTGATTACTGCAATAACTTTTCTTCTCCCAGCACACACCAGAGCACTCACCCAGCTGTCCAAAGAGGCTTCACACTGTGAAGAATTAATACTTTGCCATCTTCCTCCGCATCACCTGAGTGGAGCTGCTTGGATTTGGGTCTTGCCAAAGAGCATCCTTTCCAAGAGAGGCACTGGAGCATCTAGAAGGGCTGCAACTTCCCCATTAATCTCATGTGGGTGTTGGGCTCCTGCTTGCTGCCGTGATCAAATGACCAGAAAGCCCATCATTTCACCTCATAATGTAGGAGGATCCTACCCCAAGCAGTGAACCCAGTTTTAAGGCAGTCAGGTGCATAAACAGACAGAGAACCTCTGGTGACTGACCGGGATCTTTGCCATCACTTTTTGAATATCCTACTAGAACTCTTATTTTATTGTTTTTCTACCTGTATGGCCAGTAATACAATCTTTTATGAAAATCCCCCAGACATTTTTGATGCATTAATAAAAGCACAATTTTATTACAGAGCCAGAATTAAAAAGAAAAAAAGCAAAGAACTTAGAAGATACATCACCATCATTATTAATAATCTGCCCTGGCTTTAGCTGGGATAGAGTTAATTTCCCTTCTAGTAGCTGCTGTGGTTTGGGTTTTATATGAGAATAATGCTGATAACACATATTGGTTTAGTTGTTGCTAAGTGATGTTTACGTTAGTCAAGGCTTCCCATGGGAGCTGAGAGGGAGCATAGACAGCACAGGCTGGCCAAAGCAATATTCCATTCCATAGATGTCATGCTTGGTACATAGATGGGGGTTGGCTGGGGGGCAGGAATCTGTGATCACTGCTTGGGATGGGATGGGAAACCAATCATTGGGTGGTGAGAACAATTTGTGTTGTATCACTTTATTTTGCATATTCTTTTACCCTCATTATTATTGTTATTTTCCTTTTCCATTATTGTTCTATTAAACTATCTTTGTCTCAACCCACGAGTTTTTTCCTTTCCCCTCCTTTTCTCCCTCTTCTCCCTATCCTACTGAGGCAGGGGGGAGTGAGTGAGCAGCTGCGTGGTCATAGTTGCTGCCTGGGGTTAAACCATGGCATAATTCCACTGAAATACTACAGAGACTTTTATACGACTTTCATGGAGGTGTTGTTACAGGAATGAGGTTGTAAGGATGTAAGTGATATTTTGCATGTTTTTACACCATCTTACAGAGTTGGAAAACCATATCTGCTTTAAGGCATACAAGCCCTGAGGTATTTTATCCCACAGCAACTATAGGTCTGGTCTCTTTAGCGTGAATAATGCGGAAGACACCGTCCTGATGGCTTACCTCTAGATGGCACTGCCTGGCAGCCTGGTTTCAGCTCGCCTCCTATCCTTTACCTTGGTTTCATAGCCAAGGTTTCTACTTTGCTCAAGATTGGGTGGAGAATAGGACAACGAGATGAGGGTATTAAATTTCTGCCACTCTTATTTGAAGTGGCAAATATTCCCTTGTCTGATACATGCAAGTAAAAGAGCAAATAAGTCTTCAACCAAAGTGTTGTAAGGCAAGAATTCCTATATATGTGCGTTTAGATAGTGTCTGTTATTTTGTGCATGCAGCAGATATTTATTGTGACAGGGCTTCCTGCTGTTAAAACCAATGTTCCAGAGGCATCAAGATGGGAAGATGCACTGTTATGAACTGGTGATCAAATTTATTCTCCTGCAATCCTAGGGAACGATAGTTGATTCGACATATTTTCCCAAATTAACTACATTTCCCTTTATAACTCTTCATGGTACAGCTTGCAGTTTGCTTTTGTGTGCTTTAAATTAGTTATCAATATTTTAGAGCATTTTATAGTGCAGATCAGAAACTTCTTGTGAAACTCCTGATAGTAAAGTGATATCTGAATATTTATGCTGTTTGGATTAGTTTTAACTGGATGCATTCCTCAGGACAGTCATAGTTCTTCAAAACAATGTGAGTAGTTGGCTCAAGTTTTTCACTTTAACAAAAATCCTAAGTAGTTTTCCGATTTTTTTTTTTAATTTCTGTAGTTATTTCAGTTATAATTTGTTTACTTGTGCATTTACAGAGAAAATATGAGCAGGAGAGGAAAATACCGGTTTTTGAAGGCTAACACTAAATATTGCCCAACTACCACTAAATATTTGCTATAGTTCTTTCCTAATCTATCCCTAGGTTTCCTTTCTAGCCCACACTGTGAGAGTACATGTAGGTATAGCTTCTCTAAGGAAACATCCTTTGCATCTTGTAGAAGATGGTCAGTCATTCCTCCTCATGGTTAGAAATAGTAGCAGAAGGCCCACCGTACTCATGCTTTTAAAAATAATAATAATGAAAGAAAAAAGCTGTGATCTTTCTCCACAAATGTGTCAGCCTATA
Organism: Charadrius vociferus; assembly: GCF_000708025.1. Taxonomy (NCBI): domain Eukaryota; kingdom Metazoa; phylum Chordata; class Aves; order Charadriiformes; family Charadriidae; genus Charadrius; species Charadrius vociferus. The sequence goes on from NW_009650064.1 coordinate 8,440,165, forward strand.
ACTGGGCTGTTTTATGGGTAATGCTGACTCAGCGCTCTCTGCCAGTATTCGCCTTTCTCTGTACCTCAGGCTGTCACAGCCCACTCCAAAATACTGAGCCCAAGCCAGTAATTCAGTTACAGGAATGTTGTTTTTTTTTTTTTTGGGGGGGGGAGGGGGGGTTAAAGAACTTCTACTGTCACTTTGCTATTACCAAAAGTGTAATAGATTGCATGTAAATTGTGGGCTAGAATTCTGCCTTTTTTCAGTTCTTCTTGCACAAACATATTTTGGTCACGCTGATTTTCACAGAGGTGGTAGGGCACCCAAGGACACCTCCTGAGGACAGTCAATGAGCTACTGAAGAAGCCCATGGAGACCCCATGTGTGTATACCAATCAAGATAATTATTAATGAATGAGTAAAAATAGATGGTTAAATGTGTCCTGTTATCAAATTTTGAAAATCCAAATCTGCATTTAAATCCTTTGAGCAGCACCCTCTGATTTTAATTCAATTTATACAACTCATGCATGGCTTTGAACTGTGATGGGAAAGGGCTAGGAAAGGATCTGTGTTGATACTGATAAATGCACAGTTTGTTTTTTCACATCTACCAAAATGCAGCTCTAGTCCTTGTCTGTCAACCTACTTGGTAATCTTTCATACTTGGCAATCTTTTTCAACCTTTATTATAGGTGTTCTATGTGATACCAAATATAGACTTGTAACACTTGGATAGGGGCTGTAGTTCTTCCATAATCTTCTCCGGCAGTGAACTGCAAGTCAAGAGATTATAAGGCTCAGTAAATAAAGCAGCAGCCTTTCACCTGCCAGACAGATTGCTGTCTTAGTTTAACCTTGCTTTATGTGATGACTTTGATTTTAGTATGTTTCTAAGCAGATATGAATTTGTGCAACCACAAAGTCTTTTACTATGTCTTGGATAAAAGGAGAAGCTTGGTTCTGGAGCCTGAAAATTCAGGGCAATATTTAAAACAAAACATGCTTTTAAAGAATAGATTTATATATGTAGGACAGGATTCACATAGACACTTAGACGCATTTCAGATACTCCCTCAAAGGAAATGAAATTACATGTGTATATCAAGGACAAATTTTAAGTCCAGGAAATGTTTTCAAACTCTGAATACTGCTGTCTCAGAGACTCCTTGCCCAATGTTGTGGTAAGATACTTGAGTACCTCCCTGTCGTATGCTGGGGATGGCATCCCCTACTCAGTAGTGTAGGTGCTGCCATCCCAGTCTTAGGATCACATATCCTCTCAGGTACAGACACGTAAGCAGCTATGAGTCTGTTTGGGAATCCTAATCTTAGCATCTGGATTGAATGATACGGATTTAGGGTCATGATGTTTGCCCGCAGGACCATATGCTGAATTCCTCTTTGACTCTGTGCCCTGGAAGGGAGGAGTTTGAAGACTACTGCCACCTGGGTTTCTATCCTAAGGAGCGAGCATCGCACAACCAGCACTGTACCAGAGTATATCCACCTTTTTTTGTTCAGTATTCATTGACATGTGTTTAAAAAAAAAAAAAAAAAAGATTATTTATGAGATTTCCAATTAAAAGCATCAAAAAGGTGCTAGTGATTGAAACTCTGTTCTCTGGTAATGAGTGTAGCATATTGTCATAAAACTTCAGATATTACCTTATTGCTTGGCTTGGTCGATAAACACCTCCGCAGTAATACTGCCATGAGAACAGTGGCAGTACCAGGGTCTGTAGGACAAGGAGCAGCTTTTCTGTGGTGAGGGCTGAGCTGCAGTTCTCGCAGTAAACAGCTATGGACTAACCTGCTCCCAGGAGAAACCAGCATCAGGCAGTATCGATGACGGGAGATGGTGAAGCCTCACAAATACAGCAGTGGTTCCCATCCTGCCCATTGTTACTGGAGATGGTCTTTACACACAGAAATAACTGGCACATTTTGTCTTCAACACATTGATTTCACCAATGCGATAACATTCCTGAAGGAGGATTAACCTGAATAAAATTTATCTCAGCCTCTCCTATTTTACTTTCAAGATTAAATTTACTTGCTGAATAAGACCAAATGTAAAATTGTTTAGTCCTGTTCAAAGCCAGAGAGTTTGAGTTTGTGTGAATTCGGTGAGGCTTTGACAACATAATTTTGTAAGTTATTTGCTTAATCTTTTGGTGGCTTGCAAACCCAATATATACATTCCTGGCAAGCTATATTTCACTAATCTGAATATTTGCAGAGCTTGTGTTTAATAACGCTTTGTTAGTCACAGACATACTGGCTGAGGGCAAAAAAAAACCCCTACAAAGTATTTGTTAAGTCTTCTCCCTGTTCCCCAGGGCCCCAGAAGTCAAATGCAATTTGTGTGAGTGCTCAGACGTACTTCAGCTTACTGAGATGAGGCCGTGGTGTCCCCACCAGCTGCTCAGTGCTCAGTTCCTCCTGCTGAGAGCTCACCTGCAGAGCCTGCCACCGGCTGCTACACTTTCTTTCTTCCCCACAGGTGCTGCAAAGAGTCTAATCCAAGTGTGTCTGTGGCCTCCGCAAGCAGCTTGACCTCTGGTCAGAAGCATTAAATAAAGCTGGAACACTCCCTTTTAATAGGAGGAAGGAACTAGGGAAGAAAATAGATATTCAATGGAGTTTTTAAGAAATTATGATAATGTGGTAAAAAGCGATGTCCTGAGGAAGATGCTGCTGAGAGGCACTGGTAAGATGGGACTTAAGGATAACTTTGTGGCTAGTTATCCATCAGACTTGCAGCAAATCCAGAATAAAGCATCTGACAGAATTATACCCTAATGGCTGATATTTAATAGCTCATTTCTTTCTGGCATCTGTAGAATGCTTGTGGGGATATTAGCTATTTAATAGAATTGCTGACAGTGATCAAAAATAAAAAAAGGCAGGCAGAGAACCAGAGGCAAAGAAAAAATTTCCATATTTTTGGGTCACGTTTTGGAGAACACAAAAGTGCAGGAATGTCTTACTTCGCTTTTCCTCTTAGGACCAGTCCTGTGCTAACCCCAGAGCCAGGCTCAGGAGGTGTTTCAGAAAGTGCAGAAAGTCACGCTGAGGACCAGGGCAGGCACCAATGGCCTCAGAGCACTCCTGTTGCTGGTAATTCACTAACAGAGAGGCAGACTTCATGCCAGTTCCCTTCTCTTGTCAAAACAACATCAGGGAAAGACCTGATGCTGGGTTTACCATAACATGATTAAAGGAAGGTCTTCTCAGAGACAGTGGAATGGAAAAATCTTCTGTATAAGCTTCCATTTCCCTGGTGCTACACTACCCTCATTTCCAGCCCTCTTCTAATATTAGGAAATCTGTAGACAACATAAGGCAGCAATTTCTACCAGGGAAACAGTCACAGAGGCAGCCCCACTCCAGTTTCTCTTACTCTTTCATTTTACTGCTCTATGATCAGTCCTAATTTGCTTAAACTTTCCATGGGGCCCATGATGGGGAAAATGGCCTTACATCCTTTATCGCTGTTGTAGTCTTTAAAGACCCCTTTCATACCTCCATTGCATTCTCCTCCCCACATTCATGTCCCTATCACAGAAAGAGGCTGTTAATTTACTTACAGAAACAAAGACTGCACAGAAAACACCAGCACATTGAAAAATATTTTCATCCATCACAGAAATTCCCTGGACCAGCTTCATCCTGGGACACTAAGGAAATAGTCACAAATATAATAATAGAATTATGTAGGTTGGAAGGGATCTTGAAGATCATCAAGTCCAACCATCAACCTAAGACTGCTAAAACCACCACTAAACCATGTCCCTAAGCACCACATCTACCCATCTTTTAAATACCTCCAGGGATGGTGACTCCACCACTTCCCTGGGAAACCTGTTTTAATGCTTAACAACCCTTTCTGTGAAGAACTTTTCCCTAATAGCCATCCTAAACCTATCCTGGCATAACTTGAGGCCATTTCCTCATGTCCTATCGCTTATTATTAGTGAGAAAAGGTTGACCCCCACCTCTTACAACCCCCTTTCAGAATTCACAGAATTCACAGAATTGTTAGGGATGGAAGGGACCTCTGGAGATCATCTAGTCCAACCCTCCTGCCAGAGCAGGGTCACCTACAGCACGTTACACAGGACAGCGTCCAGGCGGGTTTTGAATGTCTCCAGAGTGGGAGACTCCACCACCTCTCTGGGCAGCCTGTGCCAGTGCTCCACTACCCTCAAAGTAAAGAAGTTCCTTCTCATGTTAAGATGGAACTTCCTATGTTCAAGTTTATGCCCATTACCCCTCGTCCTATCACTGGGTGCCACTGAAAAAAGACTGCTCCCATCCCCCTGGCATCCTCCCATTAAGTATTTGTATGTATTAATAAGATCCCCCCTCAATCTTCTTTTCTCTAGACTAAAGAGACCCAAGTCCCTCAGCCTTTCCTCATAAGAAAGGTGCTCCAGTCCCCTAATCATCTTTGTTGCCCTTTGCTGGACCCTCTCAAGCAGTTCCCTGTCTTTCTTGAACTGGGGAGCCCAGAACTGGACACAGTACTCCAGATGCGGTCTCACCAGGGCAGAGTAGAGGGGGAGGATGACCTCCCTCGACCTGCTGGCCACACTCTTCTTGATGCACCCCAGGATGCCATTCGCCTTCTTGGCCGCCAGGGCACATTGCTGGCTCATGGTCATCCTGTTGTCCACCAGGACTCCCAGGTCCCTCTCCACAGAGCTGCTCTCCAGGAGGTCAGCCCCCAACCTGTACTGGTGCATGGGGTTATTCCTCCCCAGGTGCAGTACCCTACACTTACCCTTGTTGAACTTCATAAGGTTTCTTTCTGCCCAACTCTCCAGCCTGGCGAGGTCACGCTGTAAGGCAGCACAGCCTTCTGGCGTGTCAGCCACTCCTCCCAGTTTTGTGTCATCAGCAAACTTGCTGATGGTACACTCTATCCCTTCATCCAGATCATTGATGAATATGTTGAACAAAACTGGGCCCAGTACTGACCCCTGAGGGACACCACTTGTTACTAACCTCCAACTAGACTCTGCGCCACTAACCACAACCCTCTGAGCTCTATCTGTGAGCCAGTTCTCAATCCACCTCACCGTCCATTCATCTAAGCCACACTTCCTAAGCTTTCCTGTGAGGATGATGTGGGAGACAGTGTCGAAAGCCTTGCCAAAGTCAAGGTAGACAACATCCACTGCCCTCCCCTCATCCACCCATCTAGTTACTTTGTCATAGAAGGCTATCAGATTAGTCAGACATGACTTCCCCTTGGTGAATCCATGTTGACTACTTCTGATAATCTTCTTTTCATCCAGGTGCTTTGAGATGACTCCCAGAACAAGCTGCTCCATCATCTTCCCAGGGATGGAGGTGAGGCTGACCGGCCTGTAGTTTCCCGGGTCATCCTTCCTGCCCTTTTTGAAGACTGGAGTGACATTGGCTATCCTCCAGTCCTCAGGCACCTCACCTGTCCTCCAGGACCTTTCAAAGATAATGGAGAGAGGCCCAGCAATGACTTCCCCCAGCTCCCTCAGCACACGAGGGTGCATCCCATCAGGCCCCATGGATTTATGTATATCCAATTTATCTAACTGATCTTTAACGTGCTCCTTGTCAACCAAGGGATAGTCTTGTTTCCCCCAGACTTTCTCTGTTACCTGCAAAGTCGGGGTCTCACAAGGACTGGCCCGAACAGTGAAGACAGAAGCAAAGAAGGCATTTAGCAACTCCGCCTTCTCTGCATCATCCGTCACCACAGCACCTGTCTCATTCAACAACGGGCCCACATTTTCCCTAGTTTTCCTTTTGTCTCCTATATACTTAAAGAAACCCTTCCTGTTGGCCTTGACATCCCTCGCCAGGTTCAATTCCAAGGCTGCCTTGGCTTTCCTTGTTTCCTCCCTGCATACCCTGACAGCATTCTTGTATTCCTCCCAAGCAGTCAGCCCCTTCTTCCACCTATTGTAAACTCCCTTCTTCCACCTGAGCCTTTTCAGAAGGTCCCTGCTCAGCCAAGCAGGTCTCCTTCTCCCCTTGCCTGATTTCTTTCTCTTTGGGATGCACTGATCCTGAGCTTGGAGGAGGTGACGCTTAAATAGCAGCCAGCTCTCTAGAGCCCCCTTACCCTCTAGAGCCCTTTCCCATGGGATTTGCCCAAGCAATTCTTTGAAACGATCAAATTTAGCCCTCCTGAAGTTTAGGGTTTCAACTCTACTTGTCATTTTGTCTATTCTACACTTAATCCTGAACTCTATCTTCTCATGATCGCTGCAGCCCAGTCTGCCCCCAACCTTTACATCCTCCACCAGTCCCTCTTTGTTTGTGAGTATCAGGTCCAGTAAAGCACCTCTCCTTGTAGGTTCCTCCACCACCTGAGTCAAAAAGTTGTCATCAATGCACTGGAGGAACCTCCTGGACTGTACGTGCCCAGCTGTGTGGCCTTCCCAGCAGATATCAGGGTAGTTGAAGTCCCCCATGAGAATCAAGGCCTGTGATTGTGAGGCGATTCTCACCTGTCTGTAGAAGGCCTCATCAACTTCCCCATCCTAATCAGGTGGCCTGTAATAGACACCCACAACTGTGTCTCTCATATTACCCTGCCCCTTGATCCTTACCCACAAGCTCTCAACTTGCTCATCATCTGTTCCCAGGGAGAGCTCGATACATTCCAGTTGCTCCCTCACATAAAGAGCAACTCCACCACCTCGCCTTGCCGGCCTATCCTTCCTAAAAAGAACATAGCCCTCCATGACAGTGTTCCAATCATGTGAGCCATCCCACCACGTCTCAGTAATTGCAATGAGGTCATGGTTCTGCGACCGCACACAGATCTCTAACTCCTCTTGTTTATTCCCCATGCTACACGCATTGGTGTACAGGCATTTCAGAAAACCCAATGAGTGTGTAGTTTTTGCCCTTGAGGAGTGGTGGGCCTTCTGATTATCAAAAATACTAGTGCTCGGCCCCACAGTTGCTGAGCTACTATGCCCAGGCGCCTCTCCAGCGAGCCCAGTTACACGCCCATCCCCCTTCAAATCTAGTTTAAAGCTCTCCCAATGAGCCCTGCTAACGCCGTTCCAAGAACCATTTTCCCCCTGCGTGACAGGCTTTTCCCATCTGCTGCATATTCAGCTGACTGTCAACCAACATTCCCAGGTCCTTTTCCACCAGACAGCTTTCCAGCCACTCTTCCCCAAGCCTGTAGCACTGCATGGGGTTGTTGTGACCCAAGTGCAGGACCCGGCACTTGGCCTTGTTGAACCTCATACCATTGGCCTCGGTCCATTGATCCAGTCTGTCCAGATCCCTCTGTAGACCCTTCCTACCCTCAAGCAGATCAACACTCCCACATAACTTAGTGTTGTCTGCAAACTTATTGAGGGTGCACTCGATCCCCTCATCCAGGAAATAATGCAATGATTTATTTTTTTTTGCAAGCTGCTCAATCTAGGTCTTCAAATTCAAAACTTTTTGCCCCAGATGGTAGAAATTAAAGTTTCTAGAAATTAAGAAATTAAAAGAAATTAAAGAAATTAAAGATTTTTGTAACAAAAATCTGTTCCTATTTTTGAAACTAATGCCTTTTGAGATATCACCAGCAGTAAACCAGTTTAATTTTCTTTCATAAATTTTTTGAACAACAAACAGTGTAAAGGCAATGCAGTGGCCAACCCTGGCCTTTGATGTGCTTGCCAGTGAGCTTTTGGGACTATTAATTTTTGAGACCTATGATATTAGAAGGATAGTTTTCACTTTTTCCTCTAAGGATGATATAAGAGGATGGTATTAGTGAACAATTTCCAGGTTTCATTTGAAACTATTTACCTTGTGAAGAGGTATTACCCTGTTGAGAGAGGTACAGATCAATACAGAATTTTTTGCCTCCATTAAAAAATTATTTGCCTCTAGGCTCAATGTAATGTTATATGTATCTTAAATATTTCACATTTGAAATATCTTTTGTACAACATGTTTATAGGCGTGCATGGAATGTCTATAAATACTCACATGCCAAATATATTCAATAAACATGTAAGAGTGCAGCTCAACACTTGAGAAAATTTATTCAACTCTCATGAAAGAGGGATTTATTTTTTGATAAATATCTAAAATATTTTTTAATGCTCTCATGGCAAGAGGCAGAGAATCAGTAATTTGCTGGTGACAGTTTTGAATGGCTATTTGTTCACAGCTATTTATACACTTTTGCTAAACAGAGCTGTAAGGAGCTAAGCAACCAGAAGCCACACCACTGTATTACACCGCGGTCTTTCACACGGCAAGAGCTGAATTTAAATGTACATCATAAAAATATTGCCAGCCAGGATTGCTTCACTCATTGCATAACTCTGTAATCTACAGCCAAGGTATCGACCGTGCTGGCTCCTGTACAGTGGAGCTTTGCCTGCCTCAGCTCTAATCCGGAAACACGCCGCAGACAGAGGATTTGCAGTGCCAGGTCACCAAGGGGTGTCTTGCTTTTCCCTACCTTGGAAAGTCATCAGCCTGATGAGCAGCAACACCCTGCTCTTGTCACAGCTGTCCCCAAAGGAAGATGTGTGGCAACGGCTGCAGCAATCGTAGCAAGGTGCTAGCAACTCCAAAAAAGCGCAATCACCACACCTTCCTTTTAAACTTATTCGTCTGTCCCAAATAGCTGTAGATGAATATGAATTTGGCTGAAATCTCGTTGTAAATAATATTTGTGGGACAAGGCAGAGAGGACTCTGTTCTCTAAAGACCTGCTGAAGAAAGAGATCCCCATCCCACCTGTCAGTGTCGCAGATATCGCAGCATCATCCAGGGCGCAGCAGAAGGGTGAATGAAAGGTTTGATTCCCTCCCATCTTTTGTCACCTTGCAGTAGGTACCCTGCGCACGAGGCATGACTCTCTGGAATTTGGCAGTGCCACTTTCACTGGTTGTTCATGCAACTGCTCCACACAGTACAGATAATTAAACACCTCAAAGAAAAAGGCTCGCTACAGTGGTAATTTGGTACTGAAGGCCGTGTTGCACCTAGCAGGGAAATAGATGACGTTTTGGCATTCCTTAAGCTGGAGGGAAGTATGAACACTGAGCAGTCACTGAAACCCAGCCCAGAGCACCACATCTTTTCATTACTAAATGCTTCTGAAACACCAGACCCAAATACATACGAAGATATCCCATTGTTGTTGTTATGCTAAAAATAAATATGCTACTTTACAAAAGATAACAAAACAAAATAATTTTTAATTGTTGAAAAAGAGCGGGAGATAATATTGTCCTTTGTGAAAGGATTTGGCATGGCTGTAATGCTTACCTTTGCAAAGCCAGTGTATTTATAGAAGCCTAATACGAAACAGAAAGTTAAGCCCAGGCTTCATTCCTTGATCTGAACTTTGCAACCGAGGTCAGAAAATTGCAGTGTCAGTCACGGGGGATGTCTGAGAAGGTGACAAACAAAGGCACTCACACAGCTCCAGTCTTCTGGGGTGAGTCATCCTCAGCCCTTAAGATCTGCGACCGGCTGCTGGGCTCTCTCATCACCAAACTTTTGACTGAAAATGTGATAAGCTACCCCGTCTCTGTTGGAATACTACAGGCACTTATCAGATCATCTGGGAACAGTACCAGTTTGTGGACCAGCCTCTGGGAATCTCTGTGCGCTGTATGAGGCTTTCCTTGAACGAAAGCTTCACTCGATGATGTGGCCTCTGCCTGCAAAAAGCAAACGCCTATGAGAGAAATTGGGTGAATGAGGATAAAAGAACAAAGGGAAAAGGAAAGACCTGTGGTATGGGTGAAGTTAACTGCTCAACCACAGGATGAAAACTGAAGCCGGTGTAATGAGGAGAATAAAAATAAATCATTGCAATAACTTCCATGTTGCAGTCTTTGGATGAGACTTTCAGATCCATCAAGAGTTTTAATCATCATACAGAATGCTGACATTTATGGATTTGAAATAATTATCCATGGCTGAGTAAAGAAATAAACTGATTATGACCCAGATTGATTTTGGGCTGGGAGTGTTTATGAATATATAAAGTGGGTACTCAGAAGGCCTGACATAATTCTTTTTCTTTTAACATATCACTGATCTTCAGCAGAAGGAGCTTTACAAAGCTAACAGAAATAAGTCTTGATAAGTCTTCTACTGCATCATTTTACAAAAAGGTTTAGTGGCAGATGTTCCTCAATCTTGGTATTTAATGAGAAGCAGGAGTGTCAAGCAGCAAATATTTGCATGAAGAGATTACGGCAGCATCTGTTTAAATACAATGGACTGAATATAGTTAAATAGTGATGCGCTATTAATCAAATACTGCTATGTTTCTAGAAGGAATAGTCTGCACAAGTGTGTGTTACTACTTGTGTGCAAAAACATCCCTAAATAACTTCTCACCGGACACCTGGAATAACGGCATGTGAAGTTGCTTGACAGCCCAGCAGCATTAGACCTACTGTGCAGGTACTGCTCCCAAAAATGTTGCATGGATGTCAGTGGGAGCAGGAGTTACCATTTTTCATTGCAGAAAACCTTGTCACGACCTTTTCTGGGATGTGTCCTCCACAGTTTGATTCTCTGCACACCTTAAAACATAAGAACATCTGAACTGGGTTCAGACAAGGAGCATCTATCTTGGTCCTAAGTACTGGTTATTCACTGAGTATAAGAAGACAAGCAATATTTCTTCAGTTGCCTTCTCTGCTAACAGAAAGCTGCAGACTACAGGTTTCCTGAGGAAGACATGGCACATGCATCTTTATACTGTGAAGCTTTAATGGACTTTTTTCCTGTTTTCATCTAATCTGCTTTCAAACTTATTTTTACTTTGGTGTCTGAAATGTTTCTTTGGCAATGAGTTTATGGGTGTGCAGTTTGACAAAACTTGATTTGCTTCGTTTTGAGCTTGTTGCAGAATAATTTTATTTTGTGTGCCCTGGTTTAAGTTCGTCTTTCTTGAAAACCGTGCTGTACTCTCTCGTCATTCTCCTTGCTCTTGTTTGTGCCTTTTCTGTATCATAGAGGTGGGGCAACCAAAACCCAGAACGTGGGAATGTAATTGAGTTTATGTGTTGTTATAGTGACATTTAAAAGCTGGCTCTCTACTCCTTGCCTGATAGTACTTAATCTTCTGTTTTCATTTTGAATTAAAGTGAGTATTGAGATGACATTTTCATAAAAAAACCCACAGTAAACCTAAGATCCAATTTTTGACTAAGTAATAGTTAATGTCAGGGTTATTTTTTTCAGTGCATTTCTTTGCAGCTCTCAACAATTGTTCAGTATCACAATCTAATTCTGCAGCTCTTTGTGATCAGTTTCATTTCTAACTACCGTAAATAATTTTGTAAAGTCAGGAAACTTACATAAACTTATGTTTTACAATCACCTTATGCAACTCCTTTCCTGGGTCATGTGTGAATATATCCAGCAGGACAGATCCCATCACTGCCCTTTCAAGACTGATCACTTCTCCTGTCCTCTTTCCTACCTTTTAGCTAGCTACGACTCTTGCAGAGGACCTTCCCTCTTACCCCATAGCAACCTATTTTCTCTAAGAGCTTTTGGAAAGGTATATTATCAAAAGCCTTTCTGAAAACCAACCCCAGTAAATAAACTAGCTTAGTGATATGTCAATGTTTAATGAGTCCTCTGTGTGCTGAAACAGGTTTGAGACCCATTACTTCTTCCTGCAAAACCTATGTTAACTCTCCCCTATTAAATCATACTGATTCATGTATACTGCTAGTTAGGTTATTTGTTAGAGTTTCTACCAATAATCTTCCCAGTACAAAAGTACAACTTCCTAGTCTGTAGTTTCTCACATTCCTCAGGAGTCCTTATTAAAAAATAGCGTTGTATTTGCTATCTTCCTTTCCTTTTGTACTGTGGCCAATTTAAGTGATAGGTTATACAGCACAGACGAGAGCACGACCGTTTCAAATCTGAGTTATCTAAGACCCACTGGGCAAATGCTATCAGCACTGACAATGCTCTATTGATTTTTTTTTAAATTGTCCTAAAATGTCTTTTGCTGACTGTTCTGACTGAGGCAGTTCCCCTACTCTGTCTTCTGTAAAGAAAGGCTGAGAGGTAAAACCAGACCCAGGCTTTGCCATGCTGACTTCTGATGCAAATATTGCATGTAGCTTTTCTGCTACTTCTTTATCTTCCTTGAAAAATCCCTTTACAACTCAACTGCCCTGTGTTCCTACAAGTTTTCTAACAGATGTGCTATTTCTGATATGCCTGGAAAAGATTTATCACTAACATTCATGTCTTAAACTGGCTCTTTCTCAAACTCATTCCAGCCTGTCTTGCAATAGTTTTACATTCAGCATGCCAGAGTATATGATTTTTCCAGTTTTCAAGTTTGGATATTGCTTCCACAATTTATGGGGTAGTCCTTACTCGCAGAAATGTGATTGCTCTGATGCCTGGCTGCACAGTCTTTCTTGACCTTTTGAACTTCTTTTGGACAGGAATATATTTACTGTGAGCTTCTAACCTAATGCTTTTATGCAACCTCTCTGCCACCTGCAATCATTTTATTCTCTTACCAGGACTTGGTCATTTCCTTTGAAGGAATTACATAATTTTTATGCTGTTCCTGGTTTTGAAGATAAGGGATACTGGAGTGTGGGTCTAGGAGTTTTTCTCCTGCCTTTTGGGGGGCTTTTCTCAGTTCTACATGGCTGTGGAACATTAGTATATTGAAGTCAGCATTACAAGAGGTTTAATAATGCTTCAGACTAGGACCTGTGAGCTGATCCCATTAGATCATGCTTCTCTGCTTGTGGGTTTTCTAACCAGCTGCTCCAAGCGACAGTAGCTTTAAAACATCTATGATGTCCAAAAACGTAGCCTCAGCATAATGTTCCATTGGGGCATATACCTAGGCATGGAAGTGCAGAAGGAAGCAGGGAGGAATGAGATCTTTCTTTTATTAGCATGGTGGCTGCCTTTGTGGCTTCTCTAATAACTCCCTCAGCAGTCACGGTCCAGGTGGTCTCTCCTCTGCATGATTATAGGACAGCTTCATAGTCTACCCTTCATGCAGGCCTGAAATTGCAGTTGCTGGGGTTGCTGTGCCATCTCCAGGAATGCATTGATAGAGAATGTTGTGTGTTAATCTAGTTCATTCATCTTCCAAACTTTTCTTAATGTATAGCACCGCTCCCCTGCTGGAACAATTAATTCTTAAATTCCTATTCTCCTATATAGTTTATATGCTGTTATTTCAATTTTCCAAGATTATCTTCCTTTTGTCAGGTCTACTGAGGTGCTTGTGTACCAATAACAACATATTCTTGTTATGTCTCTGTGTTGGTATATAGACCCCCTTGGTACGTAGACTTGTTTGTGTATATAAACAAGTTTAGGCCTTTTTAGTTAGCATAGTGCTGTTTGGAGCTGAGGCACCCCCTAAGCAGGTTTTTAAGCTTTTCTCTGAGAAGGCAGTTCAGTGTCAGTGGTATTCCCCACTGCACATGCGTGAATCCCTGCTCATGCCTACAGATAATGACTTTCCTTCTAATGAAAAGAAAAAACAAACCCTTGTGTGCTCAGCATATATCCAGTTCTGAACGCTTACTGTCCTTCTGTGAGGCAAAGGATATTCTACTTCCTCAGCTTTTCATCTATATTATCCTTCACATCTATACCACCGTGTCTGTTAAAACTGTGCTTGAAACGCACTTACAGCATAAGGTCTTCAACAGAAACAAATTTAGTCAAAACATTTAGGGAAGAATTTGGCCATACTTTGTGCCAGTAAAAAAAAAAACAGCAGAGAAATGGAGAAGTGGGCTTTTGAATTCAAAGGAGAAAGATTTCTCAATGGGTTAGATATAGAATTATAAGCATAAGAGACATTAACATAAGGTGGATGTGTATGAGATGAAGAGACAATCAAGGGTGAGAGGAGAAAGAGGAAGCAAGAGCTAATACTTAATTGCAGATTGCGGCTATTTGAGGTGTAGCAATGTGAACATAGTGTGCTGAAGGATGGGGAGCTGCAGGAAGGTCTCAGAGGCAGCGTAATAGCATCAGTGCTACCAAAAGGAGAGAGGACTTCAAGAGCTTTCCTTTCAGAAGGAAAGAAGTAGATAGCAAGGAAGTCATGAAGGTAAATATTTACTGCTGTCTTCAATCATTTTATTAGTTTCAGCCACTAGAAAGCATGGCATGAGACAAACTTAACATTAGAAGGAACTCAACTTCTATCCTGTGAAAACAAGAAATGACCGAAGCACAAAGGAAAGCAATGATTGTTTCATTTCTAGGATTGTTGCTGAAAAGCTTGACAGAGATCTTAATGAGAAAGATATTGGCTGTTTGGTGGAGGATAAGAGCTTCCATCAGGAGGCATAAAATAAAAGCATTATAGGAAGAAATGGAAGATGCAGTCTCTGCTGAAGATGGGGAGAAAATATGAGAGTTGTACACAGAGGTGAAATTAAAGGTAGGACATCAAAGGGTGACAAATAAGATTTGAACCTGACCTGGAAAGTGAGAAGACATTAGCAGACATGCGTCAGAAGGAAAACAATTTACCCTGAGTGGACATGAAGTGGTGTTTTGTAGAGTTTGGAAGGAAGTTACTCTCAGTGCCTTGCTAGAAAAAGAGAACTCGGTTCATGATGTACAACCATTTGCAGAAATGGCTGCAACAATGGGTAATGGGCATACTAATGATCTAGGAGGAAAAGAAGCACCCATGTTTCATGATGGAGTGCAGTATATATCTATATATACTTTTACACAGTCCCACGTTGCTGTATGCTCTTGTGTTGCATCGCTGGCAGATGTCTGGCTCCCCAGGACACCAGCAGAGGTGGTGTCCAAGAGGTGGTGAAGAATCCTGGCCACCTTTTAGCAGGCACAGCAAAGCTTGCCTTGGATGGAGGCTTTCTCCATAACTCTTTCACTACCTCAGCTTTCCAGAGATCTCCTTCTCAATTATTGGGCTGAGATGAACTCAATAACTTGCTGGGGGCTGGCAGTGCCCTCACCTGCCTGGCCACTGCACGGGCTAACGAGAGCCGGGCTATCAGATGCAACCTCTGCTTCAAACAGCCAGCTGAGAAAGTAGCAAGCTTTCATCCCAGTGAGTGGAGGCAAGAAGTCAGACAGGTGATAAGCCAGGGAAAATACAAAATTAATGGACAAGTTTGTCCTGTGGGGGGTTCGAAAAGAAGACAATCCCAAACTGCATCTTGCAGTTGACGCCAACCTTGATTTAAGAGCGTGTAAAGCTCTCTTGTTCAGTTCACAAATAAAGACAGATCAATTATTTCCTCAATGGTGATTACACTCCAGCCTATTATCTTGTTTAACCTCTTTATGACTAGATCTGTGAACATTATACGTGTAGCAAAACCCTAAAGCTATGCCAGTATCTTTTTGCTGACACTGTACTTTTCAAGGGATAAAACAAAGTTAATGTTGAAAAGCATCTTAAGTAATGAATGTTTATTTTTAGGCATATGTTTATCTAAAGAAAAGTTAGTTTTCAAGGCAGAAAATACTTTTTTTTACAAACATCTACTGAAGGATGTTTGTACTGTAGGTTGTTTCTAAAGACTTGATAAAAATGATGCAACCAATAGGTCTAACTCAGACATCCTTTCTAATAAGCCAAGTCTGTTGATTTTATGCCTGACTTGAGAATTTGATAGTATCACAACTTCCAGTGAAGCCCCAGGGCACTGGCCACTCCAGAATCCCACCAGGGATGTATCTGCCAGGAGAACCTGGGTGTCAACAGGCAAAAGGGAGACTGACCATGACAGAAAGAGACTATAAAGGCACCTTTCCAGGAGGAGAACTGGCATTTAGACAAATCTAGACTGACAACAACAACAACAACAAATCTTCTGAGACTCATTGGCTAGCTGCTGGGCTATGAAAGCTGAAGTTAGAGAAACAGTTGACCTGTCTCGTATTGCCAGCAAAAAATAGCTGGCCTATGAGCACTGAGGAAAAAAAAAACCAAACCACCAAAACCCTCGTATCTTATTCATTTTCCCTGAGAGCTGTCTGGTTAGGAGTGACAAATAGGCAGCAGAGTTTGGCTAACATTATTGTTAGGACTTACAAGAGGAAGGTGATTGCTAATACCACCATTTTCTCTTATGATGTAGAGATGGAGGCTGGTAGGAAGAATGCTCTTGTCAAAAAAACAACTCATATAATGCCTGCTACAGTTATAGCCTGCTGTCTGATCTTAAGTCAGAGGGAGCCTGTTACATCCTTTTACACAATATCTACTACCATGCAACTATTTTCAGGACAAAACCTGATATTGTAAGTTTTAAGTTAATAAAGACAGTGGAGGTTTGACATAATGAAAGTCTAGTTGTAATTTTCCACTGTACCCATAGCTAGTACTCACTGGATTTGAATGTGCTGGTTCTCTTTGTCTGAAAACAGCACAGAATATTTCATTTCAGTTTCTCCAGTCTGAAATCTATTTGATGGGAAGGATTTATTTCTGAGTATTTCATTTAGTCTTCTTATACAAACATAAAATACATGCAAATAAGAAAAGAAAAACCTTAAATATTGGACCAAATACCTAGATATAAAAAGTAAATATCACCAACATTTTGTTTTCACTTTAGAATTCAGAATGAAATATTATCCTAGTAAAATAAGTATTTCTGTCTGTGAACCAGGCTCGTCTAAGGTATGTCCTCAGTGAACTATGGTGACATACATCATCAACGGCAGAAGATGAGATACATCAGGGAAAGTTTTTGCCCAGCCAGCACTATATAAAGTCTTTTTGTTGGTGAAGAACATCATCACTGTCAGGTGAGGAGAAAAGCCATACCCTCCTTGTGAGCAAGGGCTGCAGGGAAGTCTCTGGGAAGTGGGATCAGTGCCTTCCTCTAATGTGTCTACACATATGGGTACCCCTTGACAAATTACTTACCTTCTCTTGTCTCTGGGCTTCTCAGCTTCAAAATAAAGATAACAACCTTGTCATATTTCACAGAAATATTTTGAAGTTCAGAATAGTAAGAAGTTGAGATACCCTGATACCTTCACAAGAGACCATGTGAGTGCATAAGGTAGATGTTACAGCAACAGAACCTTTTCAGCTCTGTGAGTTACCGTCATTGTGCTAACAATAAAAGAGCTGATGTCCTCATCAGCAAGAGGGACAGTGACAGTGCTATCAAGAAATCTGTCATTTCCCCGCTGTAACAAGAATGTAAATCTGTCAAATCAGAGTATGTTCAGGTTGGGTTTGAAATTGAAACACTAGATAACAGCATCTAAGCTGAAACACAGGAGGTTCCGTCTTGAGCATCAGGAAACACGTTTTCACTGTGAGAGTGACAGAGCACTGGCACAGGTTGCCCAGAGAGGCTGTGAAGTCTCCATCCTTGGAGATATTCAGAAACTATCTGAACACATCCCTGCGCAACCAGCTCTAGGTGATGCTGCTTGAGCAAGGGGTGTTGGACCAGATGACTTCCAGAGATCCCTGCCAACACCAACTTTTCTATAATTCTGTGAGATTTTGGTAACAGATGTCAGATCCAGAAAAGATGGCAGCAGATCTCCACTGGTCTTCAGTTAATATGCTTAACTGATAGAGAAGGCTGTTTATAGTTTTCCTTCAGGCAAAAATCATTTGGAGACATGTGGTGTGGTATTGGCTGGAGAATCCTAGGAGTTCTTATGTCAGAAGTGGGATTTTAAAAGGTTGTTCTATATTTACTGAGAAACAGAGACATGCGGTCTTAACTGGGATATACAGCTTTAGGAGATTTTATGACTCTTCTGCAATCACGGTACTCTAAAAGCAGATGAACATTTCATACCCTTAGGAACTGAACTACTGGTCTCATTATCATTGCAGAGCTAATCACCATTCCCCTCTATCTGTAACAGAAATCTTTTCTAGGAAAAAAATATAATATTTTCTGTAATCTAAATGATTTAGAATACTGAGAAAAGGCTTTGCTCAGATTTCATTTTGTCTGAAAATTTTCAGTTAGCATTGCAAGTCCTGTAATGCAATGTTTTGTAGGTATAAATAATTTAAGAGTTATATGTCCACATGAAAAGAAAGAGAGCGCTTTTCCTACTACTGAGTTGCATTTCATGCACATGCAGTATGAATGCTGTCTCTTTGACAGCAAAGAGTAAAACTATACAAAGACTAAATTTAATCTTGATTGCCAATAAGGTGACACTGACACTTAACAATAAGCTAAGTATCATAAGTATTAATATCTGACAATTGAAATGTTGGTACTCTTAAGCACATCCCACAGCATAAACATTTTAAAAATGCAGACAACAAAACCTCTGCCTGACTGATAATTCTCGGGATAACACAGTGAAAAAAATACTAAAAAAGAACTCCACGGTTTATGAGCAGAAAGGCTATGCCCTTATTGTATGACAAGTTGATAAGGATGCAGTTCTTTCTGGGAAGGCACCAGTTGGCTTGTTCTAGATGTTGGGGTGCATTGGATGTTTTGACTACTTAGGTTGAGGGAATAAGATTAAGAAAGGACGATGTTCATATGGAAGGGAGGGGAAAATTTTTCTTGTTTTAGTACTTTCCCATTGTTTGGTATGTTCACGAGGACACATAACATTTTGTTTCAAAAAAAACCCCACCAACTATTTGGTGATACAGCATCTACATTACATTACTGCAATGTGGCAGTCCACAGCTGAGGCTGCCACAGTCTCTGGTTGTTCACACCCGAGGTACATTAGTTCCCTCCCTGGCACTCCTTCAGAGTGAGCTGAGCATGGAGGCAACTCAGGCATCAGTGCTCTCCAGGGGCTGCTCCCTGCAGCTGTGCTTTGCTCCATGGTGTATGTCCACATGCCTTCACATCTCACCCCAGGGGACACAAGACATATAGCAGCTATCGTCGCATGGTGCAGATCCCAGCAACTTATTTTAAAGACCTGTGAAATATCTATATTTCATGGATTGCTTGGAGCCCTTAATGTTATTAAGATCACACAGCTGACTGCAGGCAGTTTGGGAAGCCGTGGCAGGACATGCATCACACCATGACTTTGGCCCATTTGCTGTTAGATGACAAGCAAACATGTCCTATGCACTACACCCCAGCCAAGAAGCATGGGGGCCAGCCAACAAGCAGGTAACATTTCCAAATATCCCTCAGCAGGGTGTGCTGAGCAGCTTAAGATAGAAAGAAGGAATTTATTACTTCCAGGTGTGTAGGAAGGGATTTCTCCAGGTCATGGGGAAGGTGCTTTATACCTTGCAATGTGAGAGAGGCTGTGGTGCTATGTCCCTGTATGCATAGCCTTATCAAAAACACTGCCCAGGAACCCTTTGAGGAGGGGTCTGGTGTGAGAGCACCATTCAGGGTCACCGAAATTATCTCATGGTTTAGTGGTGTAGGAAACTGAGCCCTGCTGAAAGTCAACAAACTGGAGCTCTGAAGTTGACTACGTACTACTGCCTTGCTCTGCAGAGAACAGATTGCTCAGTACAGTCCTCTGATGTTAGTTCTGCTTACTAGCATATATTGCAAACCCACATCATAATTGATGAGGTCTACTTTTATTGCTAAAAAATATCTGACAATAACCAGTGTCAGATCAGATGCAAGGACTTCTTGGACTGTAAATGGACAGAGATACCCTACTTTGACTTTGTTTTTTTTTAATCTGAGCATTTCATAGAGAACAGATTGCTCTTAAATTTGGTGACTGTCCAGAGGACAGGGTTTCTATATATATAACACACCTAATTCATAACCATGCAGCTAATATGTACTTGTTATCTAGGGGATTAAATTTATGCACCTAACTCTTTGTACCACTAATTGCTCTGTTGTAGGTTGCAAGGTAAACCCTCTGTGCACAGGGAAGAAAACAGCTTGCTCACTACCTTCAAATTAGTCAAAAGTAAGTTTAAATTTATACAGAGAAAAAACTCTTTCTTGATCATATAGGGCTAAAATATAACTTCAAGGCTCAGCTCAAAAAGAGAGTAATGCAGAACAACCTGTCCCGAAGGGAGCACCGTGAAGCATTCTGCTTCTTGGAAATGCTCAGAAGCATTTCAATGTCTGAAACTCTCATGATACAAGAATAATATATCCACATACAAAAGGCAAACAGCCCATGCCTTGCTACCTGCCATCTTTGTTTGGTAACCTGGGATATGTGATTAAAGAGAGTCTGTCTCCCCTCAGGTGGCACTAACATCTTGGAAAACATCCCCTGTAGGGCATCAAGCAGCAGGAGTCGTGAGTATCTTTCTTTGACCATGGTTTCTTTGGTCAAAGGTTGGCCTTTGCAAGATCCCCTCAGAAACTGAGAGGAAGCGTCCTCTCCCATTGGATCCACCCCCTTTGCACCCTCTGCCTTTTGCATCCCCATGCGAAGATCAGGTAGACTTCAGCTTACAGAGATTCTCACATATTCACAACCTTCTTAAAAAGGAGTGGTAAAACAAATAGGCCCTCATACAACAGAATCAGGATAGTGGAGGTGACAGAAATGAGAAAATAATTCCTATTTCACTTAGACCCTTTTGGGACCCTTAGTCACCTTTATCTCTTCCACATCACATCCACACACAGAGCTTTACAGAGAGAGCAAGAGAGACAGTAAATGAAAAAGAAAGACCTTGCTTCCTTTTAATTTCATGCAATGCTACAGTGACTCATGCCAGAACTAAAGCCAAAATCCACATTTTCAGTTTTGATTTTAGCATACAAAAATGATAGATATTCTTAACAGATCTTTTTTTGCAGGAAGTCAGAGAAGAAGAACATTTTGAGATGATACAACATTCACTGCTTCGTGTAAGGAGTTACAGCAAGTCAATTAAAAGAATCAGTTAAAAATAGCTTTCCCTTGATAAAGGAGAGATTTCTCTCATTAGGACACATTGCTACGTTCTATAACCTTACAAGGAAACAGCATTATCAGCTAAACTGCCCCGGTTTACTTTCTTTTGTCTAATTCTGTAACACCCATGTGTCTTGCACGGGAACCAGCTATGGTAGGTGCGGTGGAGTGTTTTACCAGTAATTGTCCTGGGAACTGATGTAGATGAAGGTAAAGAAATTGTATCCTAACTCGTGGGAAAATGAACAAATTATCTGTTTAGAAAAAAGGCTTATGGTCTCTTAGGACAAAAATCAAACCGGTGATAACTGCAGAGAGGAGGGAGCTAGCCCATGCAAAGCAGTGGAGAAAGTATCTTGCATGAACCAATACGATTACATGGAAACTTGGGGAGCTACAGCCCTTGACAGCACTCCTTGAGCTATGTCCCTGGAGAGGTGTCCTGAAGGCTTCTCGGAATAGGAGCCTGCATTGAGAATGACTGCAGGATGCATGCATGAAACAGGGATATCGGCATACAGGCCTGCAAGACGCCTTGCATCATCAGATCCACTTACCTGCTCCTATAGACAACCAAGTCAAACCACTCTGTTCATCATTTTATACAATCCATCTTGCAGCTGATCAGACTGATGGACCATGCTGCTGGGTCTGTGGTTTCTGTCCAGAACCACTGCACAGAGGGATGGCCTGGTACCCACTGCCCTGCGGGGGCTTTCCCCTGTGTCCTCGCGCAGCTGCTGCGGGCTCTCTCCCGTGGTGCTATGGACGGAAAAGATGCCCCAGGTAACAGAGTTACAGTTTGGGCTAAGTAATCAGGCTGCCTGAAGCTGTACTGTATATTTTGTCACAGTAAAATCTGCTAGCGGATTGATTAATTTTCCAGTGAAACCACATAGTTTAGAGTGTTAATACTCATTGGGGCTGTTACAGGTTAGAATTTATGGAGTAAGTACTTGTTAATATTTGATTTTGCACTGAATGGGACAAAAGAAAATGCCCCATTTCTGGATGAGATATATACAGAAATTTTGAAGTACTTAATTTTTACTTTACTGAATATTGACCTGCAATCTCTTTAAGCCACAGCAGTATTTCATGAGATTTGTAGTTAAAAGTGCCTCATGATCTCACAGTGATCTGTGAGCTGTGCTCCTTCACTGAACTACATATGCCATAATACAGCGCATACACACAACCAAATTTAGAGACAGATTAATGCTCAGCTGGCATAAGGCAGACCATTTAAATTCTGTTTTCTTAATAAAATATTTTTTTTCTGTGTTCAGATATTTCTTCCTAATGCTGAAATCCAAGATTTCTTTCACAGCATTTCAGCTTAGCAAGACACATAGGAGCTGTCTTCATAGCAGCTTTGCTGTTACTGAGACTTCAGCTGAGAGGGAAGTTTGAAAGGTGCAAATTGCAGGAAGACGTGCATAAGCTTTCTGATGGCGCCTGGTCTCCTGTGGGGGCTTAAAATATTTTTCTGAAAATCTCAGGGCTAAGAGTCCTTTGTAGGCAAGGAAGTACACTGAAGGGGGCACGTATGAGGAGCCCAGTGCACAGAGAAGCTGCCCTTCATGCCATGCTGCGATTATCCGTACCTGCTCCACCTGCAATACTTTGCTGGGCAATACCTTGCTCCACCCAGCTCCATCACAAAATTTTTAGCCATAGGGCTTTAGTGACGTTGGTTTCTGAGCCAAGTCCATCCTCCCTGTTAGCTGGTGCATGGCATACAGGGTGAGAACCATTGACAGGAGAGAGAGTAGCAAAAGAAAAACAGTTTTAAGTTTGCTATTCACACAGTGTTTCAGCTCAAGCCAAAAAACCCCATGTCCATTCTGTTAACTCTTAGCTCTTAGTTTATTATTGCTCAGGCTACCCAGCCACAGCGGGCACATGGGCAGATGCTCCAGGATGGGCATGCAGAAGGAGCCTTCTCATGATCTGCTGCATCTCCTCCTGAGGTGTCCCCCTTGACCAGACCTTCTAGGCACTACAGGCCCTGCTCCTGCACCATGCACACTGGAGTTAGAATCATAGAATCATAGAATGATTTAGGTTGGAAAGGACCTTAGAAATCACCAAGTTCCAACCTCCCTGCCATGAGCAGGGAAAGGCCGTGGGAAAGCGAGATCATCCTGACCCTGTTCTTACATCATTGATCAAGAGAAAGGACTGGGCTAGGAGCAGACCACATCCCCCTCAGGACTGGCAGGATGCTGCCATATTCCCCAGGAGCTCATAAGAACATTTTGTTCTACCGTGAGCAACAGTTGTCAAAGTATCTGCACACGTTCTCACCCATGGTCTGGCAGAGAGCTTTTTAGACGTGTCACATAAACAAAATGCCTCTTTAACTCACACAGGTTTTTCTGTCTTCTGTATGCATGGAGACTTTGCTGTAGAGCACATGACAAAGCATTATAATTCTACCCATCAACCAACCAAGAGCAAGCATCTGCCTTTCCTTTTGTTACAGAATGTTTTCATGTGAAGAAAACAAATACGTATTTCATCTTCTGAAAAACACAATGATTTTACATTTCCCCAGTTCCTCCTTACACAGTTGTTGTCAGAGCACAGGAGTGCACTTATTTATTTCCAGTCTGTGTTTACAAAGTCTTGCAAAAGAGCCACATAAGAATTTCGGCTATCTAGAATCATGATTCCAGGGCCAGGATGTTTTTCCTGCTCCATCAGCACACAGCAGCTGTAAAGCTGCCTTCACCACCCTTCTCCTGGGGATTTGTCTTACATGAATCCACAGTTTGACATAATTGTTCTGAATAACAAAGCACACCAATCCCAAAGTCCTGCAGCCTCACTCAGAGGCATGCCCTGCATTGTTTACTTCTTGCCACATCATCACGTTATGTTTCTTATAGATCCCAGTACTGAATACTGCAACAGTTTTGTATCAGATTCTTCTTTTTGGAGGATATGTGCAACTAACTGCTTTCTCCTCCCAGCAGCAGAAGACATCTAGGCACTTCTGACGCATGTCAGCTAACGCAGTAGTTCACCAAGAAGCCTGTAACAAATTATTTCCAGGGTTATCCTTCTGGGTCAGCAGTTTGCAAACAAATTTTCAGACACAGTTAAAATGTTTTAT
The DNA here is from genome assembly GCF_000708025.1 of Charadrius vociferus. Lineage (NCBI taxonomy): Eukaryota > Metazoa > Chordata > Aves > Charadriiformes > Charadriidae > Charadrius > Charadrius vociferus. The sequence goes on from NW_009650064.1 coordinate 8,464,121, forward strand.
TTCCCCACAGGCCTGAGGATAATAAATGAAAGAATCCCTGTACTCAACATGTCTCTCCTTCAGAAATTCTTCATGTTCCTCAGGCTTGAAACTGAAATCCATTGCTGGAGACTCAATCCTCCATTTCCTTCCAAAGTGGAAGCAATTACCCATGCCTAGGCATAACTAAGAATTTATTGAGGGGGCTGAATTACCAGTGCCCTGGTACCTTCCTGTACCCACTCACACAAGTACACCATAATAAAAAAAACTGGGTAGAAAATGCTCCCAGTCTTTTCAGACATTCAATTTCTTCTTTGACATTCAAATCCACTATCTAAATAGACGAGATATCCACCAAATGTGAATGCAGGCCAGACTTGTCTATTTGTTTTTAAAAATTACCAGTTAATAAACAATGGTCCAATGGTCTTTTATATGATAATTAACAATGGCAGTTAATAAACAAAGTGGCACAACTGCTGTATCAGATCACAAAAATCCAACTTTGTCTCAAGACAGACACGTGTCAAGGCAGTGTGTTTCCATCTGAGTAGTGGTGGTTGTTTACAAAGCTCCCCTCAAATGTCCGAATCCATTGTCTCCCTTTTCCTAACTCTGCTTATATCAAAATTGTCTTATTTCCAAGATACGTGCAAAACAATGCCTTGTTTTCACGGATTAGAGCATGATGGCTTTCTTTACCAAATGCTCTTCTTGGATTAGATGGCTTTCTTTACCAAATGCTCTTCTTCATCCTTTCCCTTAAGCACTCATACTGGCACTGAAATTGAAAAAAGCATGACTTTATCAGTGGTCAGCCATTGTAGTCCTTTCCTTTCTCCTGATCCACCAAATCCAGCAGGAAGCTTAGGCAGAGGGCTGTGGTACATTGTAGCCACAAGACAATGCAGTGAATTAAGTAAAGAAGTTTGATAACTACCATTAACTTTGTCAGAGTTCGACAGGTTTTAATACACTAAGAGCATGTAGTTAGAAAGGTGTTACACATAGATATAAAATTATTGCCTATAAATACACACACGTACAAATACGTACTTTTTACTATTGCTACATAATTTAAATTTGAGGGACGCTGCAAAATCTGGGAACCCAAAAGTAAACATATATGAGTGATCAAGAATATAGTAAGGCTGCCTTGAACCACATGTGGAAACACATCGGTAAAGTGTCATGTCTAGAATGACTGTCAGTCCGCAGGCTCAAAAATACACCCTGATGGATAGTCTACAGGAAGGACAGCTTACCTAAAAATAAACACGGATGGCTAGTCCACATAATGGATGTGTTATCACACTGAAGAATACAAGAATCATCATCTGATGCTAATAGCATAGGTCAAGCTACCTCGAGACTGGATGTGTCAGAGAGTAACAAACCCCACTGAGCTCCACAGGTGCCCCTTATCTTTGGAACTTGTATGTAAAATTTACCATCTTGACATTTTGGACTGCTATTTATGTAAATATTGTCTTACTGCCATTAAAGGAAGTTATATTTTATTATTTGGTCTAAGGTTTAGTTGGTCATGTTTGGTCTGATTACTGTCCTTGAAGGTTGGTCTGGCTGTTAAAGTGGGATCATGAAATTGGTGAAGAATATGAGTAAACTGCACCTACCCAGACAAGCACAATGAACAGATGCGTGATAGTGAGATTTTCTGGGATTAATTTAGGAGATAACGAAAAACAACAAAAAATAGATCTGTTTGTTGGCATACACAAAAGCAAGAACACATGCATGCGTGGTTTAATTGCATTTTCCCGATGTCTCTTAAAATTCCACTTTTTTGCATGTTGACATCTCTTTTTTTGATTTATTAAATGCAAGCTACTGTAGTAAAAATACTTTATCCCTGTAATCATCTGTGTGCGTTCATTACTGACAGTAGATTGTATCTAGGTATTTGATGACAATTTAGGCTATGTTTTTGAGTGGCTTGCAGTACACTTGTTTCGCTACAAAGAGAAAGAAGTGAAACATTTTAGCTTATGCATACATATACTGCACACCAAGAATCTTGTATGTCTTTCCTTAATATTAGTGTTACGAGTACCAGATGAAAGCTACTGTTTTGGTTCAGGTCTGAGACACCTTCTTACAAGTTTAGTATGGGCATTTGCTTTTTAAATGCTTTAAGGAACCATTTAGTTCATGCATTCGGACAATTAGATGAAATCTGGTCTCAGAAAGGTGGAGTTTATGCCTGACAAAAAATCCATGAGTAAATAAATTCTTCACATTCTTGCAAATGCAAATACAAGTCCAGGTGCTGTTTCTGTAAATCAGAGAGCAAGGTCCTATTTTTTTGAGGTTATTTGAACTATAAGTGAGTTCATGGAAATTAAGCTTACTATGCTGAAAGCCATTTGAATAGAAGGCTTTTGTAGAAATAGCTACAAAGTCTGTTTTCTGTTTCCCACAATGTTCTGGGAAGAGCAGATTCACTAAAATGCCTTTAATTTTTAAAGAGTAAGGTATTAAAATGAATAAAACACTACTGAATCCCAGCTGCCCAGCTAAGATTCCCTGCAGCAGAAAAAAGACCCAAGCAGAGCTGATTTCTTCATATCTTTGATGTTTGAGAAGGCATAATGAGCTCAGCACTATTACTTTCTAAGGAGAGACATGCAGAAATTAGCTCTGTTTTGCTTAATAAACTGTTAAATAAAAATGGTTTGGGTGTTAGGCTTGGTGGAGGTGAGGCTTTAAATCTTTTTATTCTTCTGCTCTCTGGGATGTGCTTAGTTGAACAAAACAGAACTCATCCCTCTAAATTAACGAGATTTTCTTCATTTCAGGAACTTACTCTGTAAAGAGTGTATTAGATCTAGTCAACATCTGTTCAATTAAAATTATTCTTCAATTACAATTGAAACTTTTCAAGTAATTTTTCATTTTGGTCAGTGTTTTTGTAGTGCTGACAAGTGGACAGAATGACTCAGAGAAGTTCATGCAATTTCATATAAAATGTCATTTTTTGGTGCTTGTTAAAGTTTTGGTATTTGGGAGTTGAATCGCAACATTTTCGCAGCTAACCTTGCCCTTTTTAAACAAATCTTTGTGGGTTTTGTTTTCACTTTATCATGTAGAAACTAAATCTGTGGAAATCTAGAAAAAGATACAAATCAAGTGACACTTAAGCAGTCTAACTACTTATTTCTCCACTCCTAAACAAGCGAGGGAGATACCTCCTCATTCAGAGTTGCTTTCAAGTGTGGACAATGGGATTCACTTCCACGGTGAAGAAGACCTCCTGCATGGCAGATGCCCACGCTTGCGGGCAGGACCTGCGGGGCAGCAAGGCCAATGGGGGGGACGGGTCATCCCCTGGGGTGCAGTTTCACCGATCTTTCCCATCCCCAAACGGCAAGGAACGGCATGTTGCTAAGAGACCTGCTTGTAACCCAGTCCTTTGACCACAGTGAGGGTTTTTTATGAGGCAAAGCTTGGGTGTCTCAGTGCCACACTGCAGGAGGCACAGTCGGCACACTCTGCATCCTTCCAGAAATTTCTGCAGCATTTTCAGGAACCTTGAATTCAAGTAACTAATGCAACAACTGACAAGGATAGCTTTACCTTGAGACTAATCACTGGATGTAGAGTTGAAAATGTTAATTTCTTTAGTCTGTTCCATTGCTAATGCCTGTTTAGTCAACAGAGTGTACTATATATTTGTTAACGTATTAAATATTCTTTGCTGTGGGTAAATGGGTTCATTTAGGATGTATCTACACCTGCACACACATCCATAAATGCGCGCTAACTATATGTTTACCACTGAGCTTAGCAGTGAGCAGCTGCAGAAGAAGCCATATGCCCCGTTCCAGCAGTAACTTCCCCGCGGAGCTGCCCAGAGAGGTTTCCCCCCGAATCCCCAGTGATGTTAAACAACGCCAGGCAGCCAGTGACAGAGCTGGGGCATTGCAAAGAGATGTAACAGACACCATACTGCATCTGGTGTCGCAGCCTGTACCTTGCTGATAGGGCCTGATACTTTACTCAGCGTTCACCCCATTTAGGAGCTGGAGGAAATGTTAAAATCAGAGATGTTTAGAGTGGTCAACATTTCAAATGCCTCTAAACTTTGTATGATTCCTTCTGAGATATGACATTCCGGGACTAACTACGTGCCATTGCCGTTCTCCTCACTTTTCTCCACAGGTAAATAAATAAATAAATAAGCTTTTAGTACCCATGCAATAACAAGTGATGTCTTTTCTTTTAATGACTACATTTTTCCAACTCAGTGGAAGAAAATGTGATGTGTTCTAGTGTCTCTGGCTCATTAACTCCAGAAATCTGATAATGGTTTTAATGCAAAAGAATAATGTTGGGTTTTAAATGGGAACAAAATAAAACATGCACAGGAATAAATTAACCTGTTACATCCCCCAAATGATTACTTGTGCTGATTTGGAATTTGCATAGACAGGTGCCTTACAAACAAGTATACAAACTCGTGGCTCAGGTCTGAACATTGAAAATGAATGGGAAATTCTGTCCCTATAGGTGGACCCTATGTTAGGTGTCTCCTGATCGTGCTGTTTCTTACAGCATCTTCAAACCCAGAGGAGTGCACAGTAGCTGCAGGGGGTTCAACAGGGCACAGCAGGACTCAGCAAGGCACAAAAACACATCTATTGCTTGGAGCATCAAATGCAAAGGCAAGCAGCGCTATGGCTTTTCTTAAATAGGAACAGTAATAGCTGTTATTGCCACTCCAACTTTTAAAGTGACTGATGGTCAAGAAAACTCATATTTTAACATATACTTTGAGCTCTGTTTTGGATGTAAATATGTGCTAGAAGAACAAAGTCCAATCTCCTGATTGAAAGGCAAGAGTAACACATTAGCCCTTAAATGTGATGGAAGTTGTGAATCCACAAACTCTTGATCCTCATAATTACTTTGGAGAAGCATCAACCAGAAGGAGAACTGTTTAAGATGAACTATGTAAGATTGCAGGAAGTGTCTCAGAAAGGAAGGACAGAAACACTCTGGGGCTTCACAAAAGGAGCTTGACAGTGTGAATTGCAGTCAGAATAACTAAGAAGAGGCAATGGGTACAAAGCGAAAAACAGGAGGATCCGTCTGAACATCAGGAAACACTTTTTCACTGTGAGGGTGACCAAGCACTGGCACAAGTTGCCCTGAAAGGTTATGGAGTCTCCACCCTTGGAGATATTCAAAAGCCACCTGGACACAGTCCTGGGCAACTGGCTGTAGGTGGCCCTGTTTCAGCAGGGGTGGTTGGACCAGATGACCTCCAGAGGTCCCTGCCAACCTCAACCATTCTGTGATTGTGTGAGATGTGGCCATCAGAACGAGAAAAGAGTTAATGTAATGATTACTAGTTAACACTACCTAATAGGTATGCATTTGCAATGCACATGAGGAACTGTTTCCCAGTGACCTTCAAGTGTAATCTCAGCCAAAGAACAATTATAGGCTAGCAGCAGAACCTCAAAATTGGCAAGTTGCAAGTTGTGTGGAGAAAGTGGAATATAAGAAAAACTGTCTAGGTATACAAAGACCGGAAATGAATCATCTGGATCCTCAAAAAAAACCCCAAAACCATGTGTCCAAGAAGTCATTAGCCAATTAAGGTTTTATCCAAAATAAGGGCTGGGGAAAAATATTATCTCCACTGTTCAGGCTTGGTAAAAGTGAATTCTATGGTCATCTCTGCATGTAAATCATAGCTGTCCAAATACCTTCTAAACTTTTCTGTTACAACCTTTCAGGCCTAATGAGCAAGAAAAAGAAACTACGCATGAAAGACTATATTGGAGAGAAGAGCAATACTCCCCAAAGTCTCAGCAAGGACCAAACACAGTGGTTAATCTGTTCATCTACTCTCCATCCTTGGCAAGGTCTAAGCATACCTCACAGTGCAATGAGTGATATATGGGCAGCAGCAGAACATTTTCCACTCCTAGGGAAAGGAACAATGCTTATGTGTTTTCTTCAGGCTTGGAGAGTATTGAGGACTTCAGAGGACATTTTGCCAGAAATGTTCCACAAGAAAAGACAGCTGGAGGGGTGGGGTTTTTCCCAAGTGGAAGTATATGAAATATTCCATGGTACTGAAGGTACTGTTTGGCAGTGGAAAGAGGAATTATTCTGTAAATCAAGGAAGTTGCTGCTCCCTGGTCTGAGGAGTGGTGCATGTGTCGGAAGGGTCTTTGTAGTCCACACTAGCTGTGGAGATAGTCCTCTGGGGGCACCAGGAAACAGGCCGAAATCACAGGCTGGATTCACAAGAGCATAAGGAACAGAGAGGACAGCAGCTGCTTAGTTTGCCAGCTGGAATCTTAGGAATGTAGGGTACACATCTGTGTTTCTAAATGTTTATCCTCATCACATGCTTTGTCCCGAAAGATTCCCAATTGCTCCAAAATGTACCAAGAGGCTGCAAGATCCCCAAGTAACCCGAGTTCACAGGTCTGCAGTGGCCAAATTTGTGCCTTTCCTTCCTTCAAAGTAGCGAGCAGGGCTAGCTTTAGAGACTGTGTGCCCTCCTCCCCGCTGGTGCAATTGGATCTTTAACCCTTATGACCATATCTGAGGCACCCATCACTGCAATGTAATCCCTTGTGATACGTAACTCCTTATGTGGGGAAACGTGACTCATTTTAGGTGTATCCTAGTCCACCAGACTGATTCCTAGAGCTCTGCGTTCATAGGGGTGGGAATTCTAGGTGCATCCCCCGATGAAATACCCTGCTCTGCAGCAGGACACTGACCTGGTGACAAAGTATACGGTTACTGTGGAGAGGCAACAAGATGCCATGACATATGATGCCTCTACCCTCTATCTGCAAGAATAGGAGCACCAGCACCTGCAGATATATCAGGTTCTTCATCAGATAAGAACTGAGAGCCCAAAGAAGTGCAAGGTCTGAAACATGTTGCCAGTTTTGAGTCAAAGCAGACCACCTTTTGGAATTTAGACCTGTACAGGCGTGGTATGGGCTACATCAGATTTGCTACTGTTCTAGTATCTAAGAAGTGTCTCTGTCTGTTCCTTTCAGAACTGTATAACCCACTTTTGGGGAATGTGATTTAAAAAAATGAGGGAACAAGCACAAGCCTGTGGCTTGCCCATCCTGCAACTGCCCAACATAGGTTAGGTCTGCAGGAACAGCACTCCTGAAGAGAACACCTGCAGATGATTCAGGGGTTAGGATGTGTTAGGGATCATTCCCAATCAATAATGTGTCCCTTTCAGCTTGGTGGGGGATTGTGCCAACAGGCATATTACTTCCTGAGAAGGCCCTTCTGAGGCTCAGTGGTAACCCTGAACTATATGAGATGGTGTCCTTGGATCTTGGGTGAAGTGCGCAGATGCTTTCTAAAAACAGACAGTCAAATTCCTCTGGCTTTTCATGTGTAGTCCTGATGGTCTTCACAGTGCCTCATGGAAACCCTACTTGCAGCAAAAGTTATATAAGGCTTGCAAAAACCCTAAGAAACCTGTTCTCCTTTCTTTTATAGGCCAAGTGGTGATGTCTTTCACTCATGAAGTTATCCATGGGTAACGGCTTTCTCTACTTTTTCAGCAAAGAAGCCAGTTGCATATTGGGCTCAAACAGTCCCTGAACTCCTTAGCATGGCCATGGGCAGAGCGAGCTGCACAGCCAGGAAATGACAGTCTGCATTGTAAACATATATTCTGCTCTTTCCCCCACCAAGGCAGGAAGCCATGAACCACAAGGACAAGGCCCAGCTCCTTTGGCATCCACTCAAAGTTTGTAGAAGAGGAAAAGCTGGACCTAAAATCCTGTCCAGCTTGACCCCTTTCTAAGCATCCTAGGAGCGTTGGAGGCTTCTAAGGATAGATAGAGCAGAGGTGCTGCCATCAAATCTGGCTCTCTAGTCACCTGAAATGGGAGGCACTGCTGAACGATCCTGCATAAGGCCCAGCCTGTGCAGGGCCACACACCCATCCTCGCTGGGAAATTAAACTAAGACTCTGCCTGGGGTGCTTGCTGTCTTACTGTGACTCTGCCTTCAACAGCAATGTACTGTAATGGCGTTTCTCACTTGCCTTCAGGGGTATTCAACACCCACATACGGCACGTGCTGTAAAACACAAACCCAAGACTGTTAAAAGTGACTAGTGACACTGTGCCTTTGTTTTTGAGCAACTATCCTAAGGTGACTAAAAGAACTGTTTCTTTGGAAAAAGAGGAGCAGCAACAAAAATATGCATCTTTGTATTTAAGGCACAGAAACTACAATTAGAAAACTAAACCTTTCATTAGCAAGCTTTAAGATTGCTAAAGACTGATGGTTTTTGACTCTCCCTGAAGACAAACAAAGAAAAAAACAAACAAATTTATCCAACTTCTGCTTAAAAACATAAATTTTCTTAAGCAGTTGGATAAATAGAACTGGGGAAGAAGGGAAAAAGTCCTTTCAGCCAGGTTCCTGAAAGGAGCTCACTCATACAAACAGCTTTCTTGCTGCTGCTGGATTATTTTTCTGCTAAAAGAAGCATATGGAGAAGGATAGGATGTCAAAAGCCTGCTTTATCACTTTACCAAAAAACCCCCCGAAACTCTTGCTGTGCTCTGGAGAGTGGGGTGGGTGGGTGGCAAGCGAAGGACAAAGGGAACTTCTGAAAGCCTCATTTTCCCAGTCAGCATGTGGCAGACCTTGCTAGAGGCTCCTGTTCTTCTCAGCTTACCATGGCAAAGGAAACAATCATTCAGCAGCTTCCGAGCACCCTGGCAAAGTAGGCAGATGTAGTGACCAGAGATGGAGGGAACTGTGAGTTGTTTATGAGACAGTTCTGTATGAATCTCTATTTCATAAGCACAAGATATCCCTAAATTAGATGTATGCTAGAGGAAGGCAGGCATTAAATTACAAAGAGGATGAATTTGGTACAATACACCTTGTTCAAATTATACGCCAGTAGGCAATCAGTATCTCCCTGGAAAGATGCTTTTTTCATTACAGAGAATTAGTATGAGATGTACTTTTTTTTCAAGTGCTTCAGGTTTTCAGAAAATGGTGGTGTTATCAAGCAGCGTGCTTGATAAAGAAGTTCTGTTTCATGTGGGACATAGCTGAATGGTGGGACTCTGCCACAGGGTGTTAGGGAGACCAAAACATCAGTGCACTCAGAAACTCAACAGATTGCTGGAGAATGAATATACTGTAGTCCAGATGCAACTTTCTACTCCAGAGATCACTAAGCAGCTTTGTTTCTGGAAATGGAGAAAATGTGATAGGGAAGGAGGATAAACTAAAGAGTGATAGCCAGGAAGGCATACAAAGAGAAGCATCAGCCTGTTTCTTACACATTTTCTTCAAACTTTGCATTACTGGGTGCTGCTGGAGACACAGCTCTCCAGGCACTCTTTTGGTTCAAGCCAGTGAGTTCATTCTTCACTTTGTATATTCTCACGGGTGAAAAATACTAAAATTAGATACTCGCGAATATGAGATGCACTTTATCTTGAGCGTTTCACACGTGTTCAGCCACCAATGGCTCAGCTGACTTCCAACCTGTGGTAAGAGCAGCAAGTATGCAAACAGTTCATAGAAATCACTTATGCAATGCTGAATAGCCATAGATGAAGACCACATATCTACTATTAAATACCACTACCTACAAAGTAAGCAAGTTTACCGTTCATTTGAGCAGTCTCTTCAGGTTTACATGGCTGCATAAAGTTTAGAGTGGGTGGGAGGGCATTTTATGTATTTGCTATTAGAGACACAAAATTTCCTAATAAAATTTTGTTAACAAAATAAGCTCCAGGAAAAGCTTATCAAAGTTACCACAGTTACCTCGTCAGTCTTTGATATGACTTGGCTGACCCTGAAAATGCAAAGATTCACTGACCCATTCACAGCCTACACATTGCGTTCATTCCCCCACAAAAAGCCCCAAAGAAGGTGAAATTGCATACAGGCCCGTCAGCAGGTTTAGTGTTTGTGTTTGTGCTTTCTTAATCGAAGCTAACAGTTCTGCTTGCAAGAGGTCAGCTGATAGAGATCCAGTTCTGCACAATTCACAGTTTGTGGACCTACGGATTAAGCTGACTGCAGAGTATGCACAAGCATTATTTTTCATGAAACCATTTGCCCAACAGCTGCCTTTTCAAGAGGAAGAAGATACAAGCTCATTCCGGTTTACAATTGATGGAGGAAATAAGAAATCCCTTCTGGTGTTTGGGTGGAAGCCAGACGTGAATGAATGAAAATGTATATCCACATTTTTCTCACACTGACAAAGGATGTATGTCTTTTTCTTCTGCTTTGGTGCAGGGAACAAGCTATCGTCAGCTGTTTGAAAATCAAAACAGATTTTTGAAGGAAGCTTAGCATTTATTGATTCAAGCAGCATGCTAGAATCCCATCAGCAATACAAGACTTGGGGGAATCTTCCCTCAAAAGTCTTCTCAAGATTTAAGAAGATAACTTGGGAAACAGATGAACCATTCCTCCAATGAATGATTGTTCAAATTACAGTGGAGTAAGAGTTAGTGGGCAAATAAATAAAGCCATTCCCACCATTTCAGAACTCCCAGTTTGCTAATTATGAATGTTTCAAGTTCTGTACTAAATTTAGGAGCTCTGCATGAAATCTTGGCTCTACTGAAGTTAATGGGAGTCTCTGTCATTTCGAGGAGGTTCTAAATTTAGCTAAACGAATTTTCTCCTTGGTAGTTCAGTGTTTTCTCATGGTTTTGCTGACACTAGCCAAAACTACATGCCCTTGCATTAAATATTAACAGCCAGTGTTTTGTTATTTCACATAAAATGTTTGTTTGAACCAATATTTAATTATTATTTCCCACAAGCTAGGTTTTTTTCATAGATCTGGGAGAGGCCTTTACAGTTTAACAACTCCGAGCGCGCTCTTACAAAACTGACTGAATACATTCAGTGTTGAATACTTAACAGTCTCAGTCGTAAAGGACTTCAGAGCAGAGTGATCTGTGAATTACCTACAAAACTGTGTAGTTTTGGCTGTCCTATAGTGAGATAATCTGTCTGGTGGGAATCACTGCTACTGTGGATATTCTTTCAAAGTCTCCTAATCCAGTTTTGTGCATGTTAGACCCCTCTCTTTTTGTGAAATGGGAGACCTTCAGAGATGGAAAAGTATGGTAACTGGCTTATATTGCATTTCCTTCTGAATTAGGCTTGATGAAAATTGTAAGTTATGTCACAAGCTGCTAAGTGTAAAAAAAAAAAAATCTTTCCCTGACCCTCAGAATTTTCGCTGATGAAGTTGGGGCTAAATTGGGTAACAGAAATCAGAGACTTATGGATGTCCCCAGATAACCTGCACAAAAATAGACTAGGAAGAGACAGCCATAATGACCAAACTGTAATATTTTATGATGCAGAGGCAAGGAACCAGACACTGGGGGGACAGACTCAAGGGAATTGAGTTCATCTTTATAAAATGTTATTTGGTAACAGGAAAATGCAATACAAACTGTCAACATTTTAACTCCAGGAGCAGTAGCATTGGTGAACCACATGTCCAGACCAACCTGTGAGGAAAGGAAAATGTAGGAGGGATTTCTTAGTTTTTTTGAAAGCTGCCAAGAATCATGAGGTTTCTCTGCATCATACAAAGAAGAATTGTGCAGAAACTCTCAAATTAGCTCTAAATGAGATAGTAAAACAGTTTACCTCCTTTAGGAGTTAAATAAATTAGTCCCAAAAATGCATCCATAATGGTCCTAGGATTCAAGCTGGTATCTTACTAATTTGGTTTTGGATCTAGGATTTCCATTCTGTCTTCTGTCACTATAATAGCTGCGTGCCTTACTAATAGTATTACATCTATCCATAGTACTGCACATAGAAAAGGCAAAATCATCTTCTATCCTTTGCAGAGGGTAGATTTAGGATGAGGCACGTAGGAACTTAATTTTCAGTGCTATTTCTAAATTTATGTTTTGATGGCTGCCCCAGGAAAACATGGAAAACTAAAGCTGAAAGTTTGCAAAACTGGCTACCTGTGCAGCCAGAACACAGCAATGAACTCAAACATCCCAACAGGTCCCATATCCCCAACGTGTGCCATGCCCTCAGGCAGGCTGTCTTCAAGGCAGCTCCCTATGCAGAAGGTGTGGGGGAGGCAGATCACTGCTCCGTGTACCCTGGACATAGCTGTTGGTTTCAGCGGGATTTGTACAGGTAGGTGCTTTTAAATGAATCGCCTGTGTGAATGACCCACAGGCTGCTCCTGATGCCTAGTGAAGAGACAGATGCAGTCTCCAGACTTTAGAATCTATTTCCACACAATATAGGTTTATGCATACTAAAAGAGGAACCCACTGGAAGTGCTTAAACACCTTGGCTCAGGATATACTTGAGTCTCAAATTTTGGCAAGCTGGAGAGATCTTAGAGGACATACGACATATCTGTCCCTTCTGTATACTTTTCCCAGCATTGATTATCATCAGAGAAGGATGCTGGCCTACATAGGTCTGCAATGTGACTCAAATTTTGGTATTGTCTGCAGATTTCTCGTCCAAATACAAGGTAGAGGAACCCAGGGTCTGGTGGCAATCACACCTGGGTTTTGTCAGCTTTATCCTAGCTGGTATTTGAAGAAGAGTCTATACTAATATAATCTGTATGTCTTTTACAGACTGGTAGCAAAGGTGAGGATGGTGCCTAAAGGAGCTGCATATGAGATGTTTGGTAAATACAAAATACAGAGGTGGAATTAAGCAATTAGAATTCATCTAAGACTGATGCTCCTGCTATCCATGGCTGTCATCCCTGGACTTTCTGCACCATCCATGAAAAGATCCACTTGCCACAATACACTGGGCTAACCTGGGTGTCCCACCTGCCTCTCTGTATAGACTTCATAAGAGGCAAAGTCTGTCAGCTTGGAGAGTGAAGATTAGTTGTTCATAATTTTTTTGAACTTGGATCCCTTTTAAATGAGTAAGCTGATTAAAGCCCTGTCAGTTTTCTACCTAGCAATTTTATCGAAAGTTATTTTATCTTTGTAGTCAAATTCAGTCCTTCTCCTTCCCTATTGCCCATCATACAAGGCAATTAGAAAAGCAAATCTTGAGATCCTACCTTATCTATTTTAAGTATCTTCATCCCATATACATCATATCAGAGAAAATATAAGGGCTATAGTGAAGGTTAAAGTCATTTAAGTACTAAGAACGTCTTGCCAAGAGAAGCTGGTAAAAATCCAAGGAGACATTGATCTTTTTATACATTGAGTCTCTTGCAAATTCAGTTTATTGACTTATGAATTGATGCAGTACGCAACAGGGATTTTCCTGCTGTAAGTTTTATTTAGAACTGGCAGATCCCAGCAAAGCCAATTTTGGCTTTACCGATGTAACATTGAAAATCCGTTGAGATGCTCAATTGATCTCCATGTTCAGTAATAGCTTCATTTCATAGTAGAGTTTGATGGTAGTAACACCAAACCTCGTCCAGATAAGGACCTTTAAAGACATAAGGTGTGCGTTTGCATTCAAACCTTAGAGCTTGGCCTATCACTTATTAAAAAATACTGGATATGATTCAAAAACTCACTGTGGTGAATCCGTTAGACCAGCTAACACGGAGCTATCTGGACTTTTTAGGTGAACAATTTATTTACTCAAAAATACAGTTTTTGATAGTCGCTTAAATTTCCCAAGAATTAAAAAATTAAACAAATTCAGCTACACTAAATAAGCTAAACTTAAAAAAGCATTCAAAGCCTGTTTGTTAATGAACCATCTCAATGCACAGACTCAGCAAATCATTCTGAAGCCAACTTAGAGTTCAGCAGACTCAAAATTAAGGAATTTTTAACTTTATGTCAATACGTCAGAAAATATAAACCAACCCCCAAATATTTCATTTAAGTTATTTTACTGTTTTGCCATGGAAGCAAAGAGGTTTTTGTGTGTCATTAATTAAGTTAGATTTTTTTTTTTGTAGGCATAAATATTCCATCTGAAATCATTGCTATTTATAAAACTGAAATAAACTTTCTAAGCATAGTCTAGGGATGCGACAAAAACTCCTCCTGAATTTGGTGGCAAAACAACTTCACCAGAGCAGATATAATCTTATTTAATGTAGCTGCTGGAGTGTGCTGAAAAATGCCTCGATCTTAGCTCCCCATATGTCTGAAAAAAGACATTTTAAATCTGGTCTGCCTTGTGTTTGGCCTTTCCACTGCATATTTTACCCTGTTGTGAATTTAGGCAGATGCCACTGTGGACACCACTGAAAAGACTAAGCAATAAGAGCACCCCCAAAATGGGCAGGGAAATATTTATAGCCTTGCAAGGCTGGCATATAACCAGACCCACGCTCTTTCTTACTGAAGCTTTAGCTGGACCTGGGGGGACCAGGCTTCACCACAGTACTGAGGTGTGGTTGCTTATAACATGTCTGTGGTAAACACAGAACCCAAAACCAAACTTATTGCATGAACACAAGCATCCACGACATGAAGTACAGTTGTTAAAGACTCATCTCAAGTGGTGAGTGAAAAGCTTCAGCTGGAGCTTATGTAAAGAAAAGAGATTTTCTGCAACTCTTAGTGAAGTTCTTTAACAGGACGGAAGCTGAAGACACACTGAATTTCCACAAATCACACAGATTTCTGTAAGAGTTGTGAAGGTTCAATATATTCCCCAACCAGCTCCAAGCTGTGCAGGTTGAAATAAAGCAAAGAACAGAGAGCAAGAACACAGAAGAGAAAAATCAGTATTACTGCTGTGCTTGTTTATTGTTTGGAGAAAGAATTTGAAAAGATAATCGTATTCCTCTTAACCATGAATGACTCACTTTTTGTCAAAGAACAGCAGTTTTGAGCCATTTTCAACAGCTGATGCCAACTTTATCTTGAAAAATCAGAAAGCATGAAAAGAGATAAATTCAAGCTCTCCAGTGAGTGACACCAGGCAAAGAATTTCACCTGCACCTCGCTGCTCTGTCATACTCTGCAATCGTACACAAACGTGGGTGATAACAGTGTTTGTGTATCAAGTGAAAAAGATGGATTTTAGGCTGCTTTAAGGGAAATGCTTTTATTGCGGACTTCTGCTAATGTCACTAATATTGAGATTGCAAAGACATTGAGGAAGGGACTTGGACTCTGTGAACATGCAATTAACAGTGAATTGTAGTAATAACTTTCAAGGAAAAGGGACACTTTTTCTCAATGCAATGATTTAGGGTTACTCAACCTTTAGTGTTGTATCACTTATATGTAGTTTCCTGGCCTGGCAGGGTTATTCAGAGCACACAGTTGAGATACTTTGTGGAGATGGCCAAACGGCCAAAGTTATTAACTTAAGCTAAGCCTATACTGAAGGACAAGGATGACCTTCAGTAAACAGCTTCTCCACCAAGAGGGATGCAGGGCACTAGTCTTACCTCTGGCAAGAGGCCCCTGACGCCAAGCACAGCAGCAGCAAGGGTGCATCAGGACCCAAATCACAGAGCGTACCTGTACCCTCAGTCACTGGCAAGAGGCAGACTTCATTTCAGGGCGATGCAGACTATGTGACATCCAGCTCGGTAACAGCCTGGGCTGCCGGGAACAATGCAGTTGCTTTATTTTGACCTTCCTGATCACTGTCTGTCCTGACTGCCCAGGGAGCCCCATGACTGCATAGGGAGCCCTGCTGCTGCATGGCCATGGTAAGCTCTCCAGTTCACGCTAAACACTTGTAGCTGTAGAGGGCAGCCTGAATCCAGCTCCTATTTCTCTTCATTGCATAAAGAAACCAGGTCTGGCAGGGTTGAATATCAGGCGCTCTGCCCTTGAATTCAAGATACCACATGGACATCTAAGTCTTTAGTACATCTGAGAAAAGCCCCTAATTTACCTCTTCTGGAAAACCCTGGGCGAACCGTGGATTCCATAGCTACGTGGTTCACTGCTACTAAGGTGGTCTGGTCTCCAGTCCTTTCTGGCTTGGGTCTTTCCATTGAAACTGCCAGCAAAAGAACTAATTATAACATCAGACATTTCTATGCTGAGACACTCACTATCAGGAAAGAAATGAGGAACATTTAACATTGCTCTCCAGACAACTTCTAGAAGAAAGAAATGTCTGATTGTGGCCAATCTGGGTCAGATTTGATTCACTTACTCTAAAAGGAAAGCACCCAAAGTCCTAATTACAAGGCTCAGACCACATAGAAACCACATCCATTTTACACCAGCAAGATTGTTTGGAGCCTTACAAAAGTACAAAGGAGGGAGAAAGGTTTCAAGATGAAGGTAGAAGCAAAGGTCACATGTAAAAATAAATACAGGAGGGACATAGGATATAATTAAAAAAAAAAAAAGACCTCTTTAGTTTTTTATATTTTCAATAACATATTGATTAAAACTGAAAATACGTTGAAGATCTATTCTTCCTATATGAGGAGAGAAATACAATAATAGAGGCAATCATGATTATCTTCTTTTCCCTTATCTTCCAGGAAAATATGGGGTTTACCATGTTCTATGACATCTGTTGTTGCTCCTAAGAGAGGTTTCACACTGTACATATCGTCATAATATCAGGGTCAACCAGGGTGTGAGCCAATTTGATTTGCAAACTGTCCTTCTTCTGGGCTAGGACTTACAGCAAGCAGGCTTTGCTCTCCAGGTCCAAGAGCACAGTCCTTGCCTTCTATAAGCTTTAGCTTCCCCTAAATCTTATCATTTCAGCTGCACAGCAGTTTTGTGAGGCAGAAAATCATCTCATACAGGCCTGAAAAGCCCTACTTGCGATCTCAGGGTTTCAGGTTGGATGTCTTAAAATGATATAAACCTGAAAGACAGAGGAAATCCTCTTTAACCCTCACCCTCAAAAGCATTCACTGTACTCTAGGCAAATTACTTCATCCTTTTTGGTAAGTAAACAGGTTAGAAAGTAAGACCCACAGATTTAGTATCCAAAGAGCTCCTTGAAGAGGATACATTATGTTAGTAAAGAACAGGAGCTCAAATTAATTCCTTCCTTTGGATTCCTGCTTTGGAAAAAAAAAAACCCACAACTTTGCATATAGCACTCAGGGGCCAGAATCAAAGATTTTCCCATAATTAAAAAAAAAAAAAAAAGAAGAATGGGCAATAATTTATTGGGAAGAGAAGCAGTAGTACAGCTTTGACCACTGGCGAGAATGGCTTCTTCTATTGCACTACCTTGCATACGTAAATACGTAATGCCTCTCCCCTCCTCTTCCCACATCCCATGATTCTGCTGATGGTGCTAACCCAAACTGTGGATACGCTATGCCTGTAGTGTCTGTAACTGCTCTGTAAATACTGCAGCTGTTTTTTCCCCTGAAAACAGACATCAGGGTGGGGAGACATAGTGCAAACACATCAGTTTCCTGTACATAAACCCTGAAAACTTTCTTAGTAGTGCAGCATGAAACTTTGTGTTAGAAGGTGAGATGGAAGTCAGCCTTAGCTGTGAAGATTAAAGGAATCAGGTAGTTATCTTTTCCAACAGCTGTTGGACTCCCAAAATCTTACATCAAGAAGGGGGCATAAATAACTTGGTACGTAGCTTCCATATCTCATGGTGCTGATTTACTTTCAGGATGTAACAATTGTTTTACACTGGGTGAATGCGTGCAGATCGGGGAAGGTTATAGTTTTTCACTCACAAATCCCTTAATAAGATATTGCGTTCCCCAGCGTATTGCCTCACCCTGCATCCCATTGTGATTTTATGTGCTTCAGCTGGAGAACAAAGCTGCAGCCTAAAAAGGAGGCTTGAAGCCTGTATTTTTTCCCATTGATACCATGTTTAAACCAGTCATACCTTTTAGTGTGAGACCCCTGCTGAAAAGAGAATAATGAGTGGGTAAGAAGTAGAGATCTAGTTACACTGGTCGGATGCATAAATTCATGCTCTGTGCTTCTAGACACAGCTCATTTGTTGAATCAGCTCTTATTCTATTATTCCAAAGTGCTCTCAATCACCTTATGATTTATTTCTTAATAAGAAGAATTTAGAAAGTCATGTATCATTTACACTCTGTCATTGTACATAAGATCCTAAACATCTCTCAGTCCAAGTGTAATTTCCAGTCACCTCCAACCCACCCATGTACATATTTCAATATAATAGCTGTACGAAGCCTCATCCAGGAGATGCTCCCAGTGAGTCAGTGCTGGAGTTTGCATCATGCTGAAACTGATGTTCACCCCCTTTTCGAGAAGAACTTCATGCTACAGAGATTTCTTTTCTATCTCACTCCCCTATACCATACCCTTCTTCCAGGAAACACATGGCTGCTTCTTTAGCAGGGTTCGTTGAGAAAATGAACACGGGGAACTGGTCTTCCCATGAGAGGAGAAGAAGGGTCAAACCAAGGATCTGGCTGTGTTCCTTAACACTTTGTACTTGGTGAGCTCTTGGATCTTGGGTCCCCACAACTTTGCATATAGCACTCAGGGGCCAGAATCAAAGATTTTCCCATAATTAAAAAAAAAAAAAAAAGAAGAATGGGCAATAATTTATTGGGAAGAGAAGCAGTAGTACAGCTTTGACCACTGGCGAGAATGGCTTCTTCTATTGCACTACCTTGCATACGTAAATACGTAATGCCTCTCCCCTCCTCTTCCCACATCCCATGATTCTGCTGATGGTGCTAACCCAAACTGTGGATACGCTATGCCTGTAGTGTCTGTAACTGCTCTGTAAATACTGCAGCTGTTTTTTCCCCTGAAAACAGACATCAGGGTGGGGAGACATAGTGCAAACACATCAGTTTCCTGTACATAAACCCTGAAAACTTTCTTAGTAGTGCAGCATGAAACTTTGTGTTAGAAGGTGAGATGGAAGTCAGCCTTAGCTGTGAAGATTAAAGGAATCAGGTAGTTATCTTTTCCAACAGCTGTTGGACTCCCAAAATCTTACATCAAGAAGGGGGCATAAACAACTTGGTACGTAGCTTCCATATCTCATGGTGCTGATTTACTTTCAGGATGTAACAATTGTTTTACACTGGGTGAATGCGTGCAGATCGGGGAAGGTTATAGTTTTTCACTCACAAATCCCTTAATAAGATATTGCGTTCCCCAGCGTATTGCCTCACCCTGCATCCCATTGTGATTTTATGTGCTTTAGCTGGAGAACAAAGCTGCAGCCTAAAAAGGAGGCTTGAAGCCTGTATTTTTTCCCATTGATACCATGTTTAAACCAGTCATACCTTTTAGTGTGAGACCCCTGCTGAAAAGAGAATAATGAGTGGGTAAGAAGTAGAGATCTAGTTACACTGGTCGGATGCATAAATTCATGCTCTGTGCTTCTAGACACAGCTCATTTGTTGAATCAGCTCTTATTCTATTATTCCAAAGTGCTCTCAATCACCTTATGATTTATTTCTTAATAAGAAGAATTTAGAAAGTCATGTATCATTTACACTCTGTCATTGTACATAAGATCCTAAACATCTCTCAGTCCAAGTGTAATTTCCAGTCACCTCCAACCCACCCATGTACATATTTCAATATAATAGCTGTACGAAGCCTCATCCAGGAGATGCTCCCAGTGAGTCAGTGCTGGAGTTTGCATCATGCTGAAACTGATGTTCACCCCCTTTTCGAGAAGAACTTCATGCTACAGAGATTTCTTTTCTATCTCACTCCCCTATACCATACCCTTCTTCCAGGAAACACATGGCTGCTTCTTTAGCAGGGTTCGTTGAGAAAATGAACACGGGGAACTGGTCTTCCCATGAGAGGAGAAGAAGGGTCAAACCAAGGATCTGGCTGTGTTCCTTAACACTTTGTACTTGGTGAGCTCTTGGATCTTGGGTCTCTTTAGCCTAGAGAAAAGAAGATTGAGGGGGGATCTTATTAATACTTACAAATACTTAAAGGGAAGGTGCCAGGGGGATGGGAGCAGTCTTTTTTCAGTGGTGCCCAGTGGTAGGACGAGGGGTAATGGGCACAAGCTTGAACATAGGAAGTTCCATCTTAACATGAGGAGGAACTTCTTTACCTTGAGGGTAGTGGAGCACTGGCACAGGCTGCCCAGAGAGGTTGTGGAGTCTCCCACTCTGGAGACATTCAAAACCCGCCTGGATGCTGTCCTGTGCAATCTGTTGTGGGTGACCCTGCTCTGGCGGGGGGGTTGGACTAGATGATCTCCAGAGGTCCCTTCCAACCCTAACCATTCTGTGATTCTGTGTGATTCTGTGCTGCCCAGGATTAAGGTCTGACTGTGCTAACAACAGTGTGGAAAACTCCTGAAGAGGAAGGTAGCCTCCCATGTGGTCCTCGGTCTCTGTGGGTCATGCAGATGACCTGGTGGAAAATGAGGTAATGTAAAACAAACAAGTCTTGGTGTGTCTGCTGCTTTAGCGAAGCCAGATGTACCTGTACCTTCACCCCCTTTCTAGCCTCTCACTCACCATCTGTGGTATCAGCTTTTGCCTTATTCCTGTCCTGGAGAATTCTTCCACATACCCTTATGTTTAGGATCACAGTGTGTCTTGCCTGCTCATACCCTCTGGCCAGTTGAGTTTTAACACCGATAAAGCTCTCTACAAAACTGTTCCCAGTGATAAACTCAGTGCTTCAATCACTCTTCCCAAAATCAAACCACTATTTCTTCAGCAATAGGAACACCATTTATTACACCAGCAGCAGAGTATCTGTTATTTAGAGCTTTACCACCCATTCTCTAATAGAGACTGACCCTCCAGCCAGCTATATTTACACTAGTGTTGTACATTTTATCCACCACTGGACAGCCTGTGGCCATGACACTAAACTTCCTTAGCCTCCACGACAAATTGTGTATTGGCGAAAGTCGTTAGCTCACACTCACCCCCAATTGCTTGGGAATTGTATGGAAGAGCGCCAGCTAGCCTGGGCTGTGCTGGGGATAGTTTTAACAGTCTAACATGGTAGATAATAAAATTGTACTGTCTGTTTGACACTGTTTGACACTGCAGGCACCCCAGAGAGCTCTGTTAGTTGCTGGCCAATGGAGGAACCATTCCTTAGAGATCCATGGAGAGGATGTGTGGCTGGAGTGTGTCTCTCTTCCAATTGTAAAACAGGAAATTCTTCCTTTCATGGTGAAATTCTTCCTGCTTTCCTCTCTCTCTCCTCCAAGACATTGTCTGTGTGGAGAAGCAATCTGGATTTAAACAGCTAGATTTGAAAATTGTTCAACCATATTTGTCCATCAGGACAGGAGGAATAATTGTCTTGTCCCTTCATGTTTGCTGCTGAGCAATTCTTCTCCATAGTCCCATGAATGTATGAATGAAGAAAGAAAGGTGGTACTTGCAAGGAAGCCAGCTGCACATTCACATGGTGAAGCTGTGTGTTTCCCTGATAATGCTCCCATAGAAATGGGCCGTGTCAGATTCACACAATGAATATGAAAAGGTGCATATTTAAGATCACGAGTTCACTGACTTGCCAGAAGTTTGATTAAAAAAAACCATGCATTGCTGCCTCCCACCACACACTTGTGGGGGGCTCATGCCTGTAAAAATCTCTTTCTGTTAACCTGTCACATAGATGACAGTTCGTCACACCATCCCACAGTCAGGCAGCAGAAAACTCTGCCGAGCTGAAGATGCAAGACACTCGGTCTTCCAAGACACTCTTCATCTTTTCAAGTGAATTTAACACTCATTAAAAAAATGGTGGAGACAACCAGAATCTTGCACTTAACCTCTGAAGATTAGCATCAGGCTCAGCTCTCTGTATAGGCAGATCCACCAGTTCCCATCAACCCTGATGCCGAAAGAGCCACCTCTGAGCTAAGAGGTTTGGTTACAGCTCTGGGTTCCAGCTGAGGCTGTCAGATTTGGGGACCAGCTATGGTCATGGAGTTTGTAATGCCAGTCTCCATCCATATGAAAACAAACATTTCACAGAAGTCAAAATCCAAGCATGACCTTGTGCCATTTTTAAGTATTTCTAACAGGAACTGGGTGTGAACCACTTATTGAGGGACTAACGGTTTATTATATACATGTCTATATGTTTCAAGAGGAAGAAAAATGTAGGTTGATTGTGCTTGCCTGATCTCCACTGCTCTCTTGCCTCCCTTGAATTACTCACATGGTGGTGATCAAGCAGAAAATTGCTGTCATTCGTTGTTAGAGGTCTGCACTGGCTAGTACATGGCAGACATATAGTTTTCCAGAGGAGTACACTTGCTCCAGCTCCTTCTCTGCAACTGGATTGCTAATGGACTCACTGCTTATCCAGTTACAGAGCTCTGCATGGAAAGCTGGGGAGGTGTTTATGGCTCAAAGGCTCATAAAGGAGAACGGTAAAATTATTCCTGCTGAGTGTGCAGCAGGGAATTGAGAATACAACCAGCTCTAATACTACTGTCCAGACACTTCATGATTTCAAGTTAAAGAGCAAACTACCTAATTGCAGCAATACACATGTCCAAGATAAAGCATAATATCCCTTACAGAGGATTTTCCAGTGCCTTGTGTACTTGGTAAGAAGCAATTTACATGCACTCATAATTTTACTGTATCTTTTTTTTTTTAAGTGGATACTGCTGTTTTAACAGCTTTAGTTCTGCTTGATGTTGTTGTCTTTACTGTCCCAATTCTACTTTTGGGGGAGATGTGGGGAGATATTGTACTTGTTAAATTCCCTAAATTTTTTAGCTTTTCTGAGATGGGATACACAATGGATCAAGCCTGAGACATGAATTTCTGAATGCCACTTCCCTGACTGAGGGTTTTGCAGATCTGCCGAGATAACCACAGCGGTCATTTTGCTTTTAAATTTCAGGAGCCCAATTCTCATATTGAGCCATGTTCCTGACTTAGACTGTCTATGTTTTCTTGAAGGAAGATAAATACAGTAGTACAGTGCAAATGATAACCACTTCTATTGTTCAACACTTCCAGGGACTGGGGGCCATTAATTAAAAATCATGCAGAATTGATTAACGTTTCACACCAGTGCAGCTGCTGCAATGTGAAAAAAATCACCGTATTTTTCAAACCTTTCTGGAGCTAAACAAAATCAATTACATTCTGAGGCAGCAAAATGTAATGTTCTGAACTGCCTAACACTTATTTGTAACACCTCAAGGTTGGCACTATCACACAGAATCACAGAATAGTCAGGGTTGGAAGGGACCTCTGGAGATCATCTTGTCCAACCCACTAAACAGGATTCAGCTCACCAGCCAGTATTCTTTGGATAGCATTTTGTTCATAATCGGTTCCTTGTAATTAAGAAAACGTCTTATTGCTATGAGGAAGGTAAAAAAACCAGTTGTTCTGTCCATCATGTTAGTTGTCTCCAATAAATAGTCCTTCAAACTGTTCCTCGTGGAAGTGACTCTGTACAGCACTTTGCTCCTCTTTAGTCCATTAATAACCCAGATGGTAGCTAGGAGCATGAAAGTATTTCTGGTGGGGAGGGATTGAATAGAGCTGCTTATCTTTTTTTTTTTTTTTTTTTAAAGTATCCAATAGTTTTGCAGTTGGCACTGAGATCTTCCACTTTGATGTTGCATTAATGTTGCCAAGGTCATGCTGACAATGAGTTCAGTGGCTGGAGAGGATATATATCTGCATGACTACTTCCATTGAAGGAAAACCATTTGCAGTGAGACTAATGAGCTGTAGTGTATTGTATATATATGCATTGTATATATATATAATGATTCAAAAAGTCACTCCTGATGCACACAGCATCTGAAATAGACCTCAGGGTCTTCACATTCAGAACTCAGCCAGACGAAGAAATAGCTCTTCATCCAGAGCAGAGAGGTGACACACATGAAACCTGCTGAAAGACCCATTTACACAAGGTTAGCATTAAATAAGGACATTTGAATAAAGGATTTTTGTATTTCTCAGAGCCTTTTTAAGCGTGTTAGAGACTCTGGACTAACTCCCTCAGTTTTCCCAAACAACTTGGGCAAAATCTCAGACTCCTACATTCTAGGTCAAACAACATTACCTCAAGGGCTTCCCTCACCATGGCTTTGTCTTGTATCTCATTCATCAGCAATATGCCTCAAAATTTTTGCTCTAGAACAGTCATGCATTTTCATGGCTTTAGGATGTGTAAAAGATCAGGCTTTTTCCTCACATCACAGAAGGATGTTTGGACGTGGTAAATTAACTTCTGTTTCTAGTCCTCTGTTCCCTGATAAGGCCTGGGGTTAAAATATATGATATACACTGCTGGTGCTTGACTGCTGTCACTGATCATTGAATCATTTCCCTCGTTCACTTGAAGTTACATGTAAAGAGTGAACCAAACCCAGCTGTTACTGAATTACTTGCGATGCAAAAGGCAATCTGTGAGAGACTGCTTGGCACAACAGCTGATGTAAAGGCTGTGGTGTACTGAAGTCTTCTTACCTGTCTTTCATATCTCATCCTTTGAGATGAACCTCCTAATCCAGCAAAGAATAGTGCAAAATAACACGGGATTGGAAAAGGTCTCCTGGCCACTGAGTCCTTCCTTTTTCTATTTCAGGCATGTTGCCACATGAACTCTTTACTGCCCTACTGAGATCTACACCTGCTCTATTATACCTTGGTCAGACGTCAGGCACCGCCTCACAGAGCCACTGTCTCTCCCTTGCAATTCAGTAAATGCCAAGTTTAAAGTTAATAAGGATAGAAGGACATTTTCCCAGTAGACTAAGAAATTACACGAGCATGACGTATAAGCTACTGAAAAGCAACAAGTCGCCAGGCTGATAAAGAAACCCAGAGCATTTATTTGTCCTCAAAATAAAAGTGGCAAATATTAGGTCAAACGTAAAGAGGATCTGCAGGAAGGAATAAGTGTATTAATGAGGCCAGTGATAGCCCGATACCCAGAGCAGGAGAAAACGAGGGGAGGCTGTGGCACTGTTGAAGAGGAGGATTACGTTTCCCCATCTGAATAAGATGGAGAATTTGATGGGCATCAGCTCGATGAAGAAACCGCTGAGGACAGCTGTGCTGGATCTGCTGTCATCTGCTGTCATAGCCCTAGCCAGTCCAAAGAGCTCTTCCACCAGACTTCTGCCAAGCATCCTATACCCGGTGTGCAGTCAAATGCATGTAGGTTCCAACCATTGCAGGTAGATGATGGAAAAGTTAGATTCAAATTTCAGGGGAATTTTTTTCCAGATCTGCTCAGCCAGATGCATCAAAACCCTTCTGAGGCTTCTGATAATTAAAGTTACGCACTGAAAACAACCTGGAAATGTTTGCAGATGCACTGTTAAAGCAGGGACCTTCACACAGCTTCCAGCAGGCCAGGGAGTGCTCAGGGCTGGGGCTTTGAGGCGTCCCCATGGGGGTGGCAGGGCAGGGCCAGGCAGCCCCAACCCATCCCACCGCCCCAGGCGGGGAGCAGAGCTGCCGGGGCAGCCCCAGGCCCCAGACCTGGGAATGGGGACAGGCACAGGCTAACGTGTCCTCCGGTGACGTTCGGGAAGCTACAACAAGAACAAAGGGGTTTGGGGGCTCAGCCTTCACCTTCCCCTACCCTCCATTCATTTCTCAATGGCCAGGCCTGTGCTTAACTGCTCTCTTCCCCAGGCTGGGAAACACTGACATGTTGGGAAACCCTATGTGTTAGGAAATACTGCAGGAAATCCTTCGGATGAGAGGAGACGGGAGGAAAGCATCACTCAGTGGATTCTACTATCAACTCCTGCTTTCTCAGCATCTTCATACAGTTGAATCACTAAGGAGCAGCAGCTCACAGCCAGATCAGAAAAGCTCCCTGAGGACCTGAGAGAGGCAAAGGGACCTTCACAGAGCTGCTCTTTGCAGAGCTGTGCTTAGCTGTGCTAAGCTGAGGAGAGGGTGGGGTGGATGTCTAAAGTGGAGTGATGCAAGATACTCAGTGTTGAAGAGGAAGGTTGCTAAATGGGTTATTTACAACATAATTTCCTCTTGACTCGCAGATGTTATCAATATTTGTGCATGTGTGATAGGCTTCTCTAGTTCCCTCCAATTGTGTCCATTTTTTCTGCCTTCATAAATAAATTTCCCACAATTAGAGAGAGCCAGAAGGGGCATGATCTGCCTGCACAGGGGACCACTCTGAGATTTGGGGCTGGACCTTGCTCAGCCACTTGTGAAGAGCAATCCTAGATATACTGAACCTGGTTTGCTGCTATTAATTGCCTGGCAGAGAGGTTACAATTATCCTGGCATATTTACCTTAACCAAATTTGTTTCTGGACACCCTTGTGAGCTCTGGTAATTGAGTATTCACAAAAGCATCGAAGACGCTAATTGATTCTTTTGTGGAGCTGCTCCAATCCTTTTCCTCTGCTCCTAGACCAGCAGTAGTAAAACTAAGATTCGTTACAGAGACAATAAGAATTTTAGCAGGTAATCTTACTAAGTCCTTTAAGAAAAGGCAGAGTGGCAGAACACGATTGAATGGCCCAATTAACCTCAGCGTAGTATCATCAATTGGCAATATAGAAGGCAAATGCTAAAAGTTCCTGATGTAAGAAGACCATTCAATCCTCTGGCATGAATATCCACATTTTAGAGATGACCAGAACTGTGATGTAGACACCTCTATAATCTCTGCAGTTTAGGTATCAATTTCATGGAGCTTTTTGTGGCAAAATAACAGTCTCAGAAAAAGTGCAATTTTGAAAGCAGCCCTCAGTCTAGGAGAAATTTGACTTTTGGATATAAATAGCAGCAACACCTGCCTAACCTAAATGCTCATTTTACTTTAAACTAGTTTAATTTAAGCAATAGAAGTTACACTTACTTTTAATGGGCAGCAGCTGTTCATTAAATTTATAATGACATTTAGATACCCTGGTGATAGACATTCAGAAATATCATATACATAGAGACAGAAATTCATTAGTAGCATTACCGAGATGGCTTGGAAGTGAAATGAACTTGAAAAGAGACACTTGTTTCAGCTCCATCTGCAGTTCGAAAACCTGGTCTGTTTTCCAAGGCATATAAGTGCACTGCAGAGTGGTCTTAGCCAGAGCCCATCCTACAGAAAGTCTGAAGAATTTTCCCTGCAAAGTCACACACACTCTTAGGATTTTTCTACTAAATCATCATGGCACTACTACCAGTTAAATCTATCATGGTTTCACTTTCAATTATGTACAGATATACAGAGGTACAGATATACGAGTCTGAGAACCCATAGTATAGAGATAAATATTATTTCCACAAAATAAGTAGTGAGTGCATTAGAGTTCATGCACATGACAGCATATGCATGGTAGAGGGGCTGTTCATTTCTAACAGGCACTGGCTGTGTCCTTCTGATGTCAGATGGAATATTTTTATCAGCTTCAGTAGGCAAAAAGTTTGACCCACACATTAGGGACTAACACATAATAATTACAGAATTCTAGGAACAGAATAGTCTTATTCTTTTATTATTATGAATACTGAATGCAGTCTCTTGCACCATTAATTGCACAGTAATATCCATCTCTAGTCTCTTAGCTTGAGCCTTTTCCTTATGTGAAGTCTATTTCTCGTCTCTGAAAGTAGTACTGCTGGGATCCACTTGTATCATCTGGATAATCTGCACACACAAGATACACACTTCACAGCCTGGAGAACTCAGCATGGCCATGGTCAGGACTAAAAACATTATTCCTACTTGAATGTCACCAGCATTAATAAGGTAGTCGAGGTCAAATAAAGTTGCTATGTGAGAACCCCACGGCATTTCAAGTAGTCTGCAGTGACACCTTTGCAACCTTTTTGACTTCAGTGGGATTGCCAGATGTTATCCTTTGCATTTCATTAAGCAAGTCTGTTGATTAAACACAGAAAAGGTCTAGAACATGACTGGATTAGCAGAAAACATACAGACACACAAGAAGAAGCAGCAGCTTTGCTAGCTTGGTTCAGCAAGGGGAGAAGCAACACGTTGTCATTCCCTTTAATAGATACGGTGCTGATGATGCAGCCTCCATCTCCATTATCTAATAGTGTGGATCAGTGGGAGCAGATCTATAGCGTAAGAGTCTGAGAACCCAGCATCTACACAGCACCCATCCCAGGGTTTTGTTTTGCCTTTTTCTTCAGAACAGCTCTAGTGTGGTGCCATGGACTAAAGACCTGTTTGTGGATGCAGTGCATTAGCTATGCTACTAGGGACCATTTTTCCCTTTAGTTGCATGCAAAAGGAATCCAGTTCATGTCTTCAAAAACAGTTCCACGATGAGAACCAAAGCACAGTCATCGTAAGTAGGGACGTTTGTTTCAAAACACACTTCAGATCCAAAATAAAGCACTAAAGTAGATAAAACTGTATAAAGCATATTTGTAATGTGTAGAAGAGACAGCTTCACACTGGAGCTGCTCAGAGAAGGACTGCATTTGAATAGCTCTGATGAATTAGAAGCATCACACCCTCACACAGTTCCCTCTGTGCATCTCTCATTTTTCTCTGTTGAATAAGTCCTAGTGTGGCAGGAAACTCATTAGCAAATTCTTTGCTGAAAGTAATGCTTATGTAAGTTGAAGACAAGCACATTATCAGAAAGATGTTTTGATTAATTTGCTGTTCATTAACTGTACACCTTGTTGACTGTATAGTAAATTCTCTTTTGAAGACAACCATAAAAATTTTACACAGCTGTATTTTTTTGAGAATCTAGTGTTCTGAGAACACTTAATTACCTCTAACAAATGTTCGGTACTTGTTTACATCAGGTCCCCATTTAAACTCTGCAGCACGCGCTTGCAGGACTGGCAATCTGAGGTCCCAGAGGGCTTCTTCTGAGAAAGCTATGATTGTGGAGCCATAAAAAGTCCTCCTGCTGTTAAAGAGTGGCCAGGGTTGTATGTCACGTCACCCACGATTCAGAGCTGGAGAACATATATCAGCTTTTCCACAGAGAACTTACAGGAATTACTTTTCCAGCAGGTCAACTGGGATACTTATATGATGAACCTTAATCTGGATCATGCTTGCTTAGCACCCAATGTCACCACAAATCCAAAACTTTGACCCTACTTCCTTTAACGACACACATCTTTTGGTGACCTTTGTCAGAATACCTAGCTAGTCTGACTACTAAACTGGAGACATCTTTGTTTTTATCAGATTAACAGGTGGGGTTTATTGCAAGGAAAGAAGCAGCAATTGAGCAGCTTTGCTTTTTTTTTCCCAAGGAAAAAGAGTTTAAATGAGGGATTTTTTTCTGTACTGCATCTGTGCACTCCTCTGTTTTAAGGGGTATTATGTTGATGAAGACTTCATCAGTGTTTTGACTACATATACTAGCTCCGGGTGCTGTATCACTCTCAGTGAAAATAGCTGCACTAGCAACAACACTGTGCCAAGCTGGTACTAGGTAGTTATATTTGGCCAACATAACCTGCTACTAGACAGAGTATTCTTTACTGCAGTGCTGCCAGGTATTGTCATAAGAAGGCCTCTTTCATTCTTTTATTGTTTCTAAGGGAAAAATGTGAGAGTCCCTGTGCACTGTACATATTTCTAGGTTTCTAAAGAGCTTTTTGATACTTAGGACAGGAGCACTTCTATGAATATAAGCGGGAACATTTTCATTTTCTCTGCAGTTTGCCATCTGCTTAATTTTTCAGTAGGTTTGCACAGAATATGATTTTCCTTTCACTTGGTTTCAGCTAAGCCCGGTTTGCTCAAAAACCTGCTCGCAAGTTTCGCTCAACTGCTGAGCAAAGATTGACCCGGGTGACTTACCAGTTAATAATTGATTAAAAGAAAATGGCTCTTCCTCCCAGACATCTCCTCACTTTGCCAGTCTGTAACATCAGATAAGTGGGAGGCGCAGTGGTCTGCTATCACTTCTATTCCTGCTTCTGCTGGAGCAGAGGGCAGTGAGTACTGACCAGCAAAAAGACATCAGAAACACAGCATGGTATTAACAGCTCTTGCTCATTAAGGAGAACAAAGAGCCATATTTCAGGGTAACAGCACAACATCTGCCAAAAAACTGCACAGAGCAGTTATAAACACAAATGAGTACTTTGTGTGCATATGCAGGTAATCGCAAACTTCAGTCAAATAACTTGAGTGAGTAGGTAGCTTTCCAAACACCTCCCTGCCTTTCATCCCGAGGCGCAATGATGCGCACAAATCTAGCAGCTCAATAGCATTACCCTATGGAAATGTGTCCCCAGAGTCCAATGTTCCCTCTTCCTTCTCCAGTATCCCCAAAATGGCCCCTGTTAAAACCACAACTTGCTACCGAGATAAAAAGAGCTTGAGGAGTCTCGTCCTTAAATCTTCACTAATTAAGAAGGAAGAAATTTAAAGGCATGATGCATGGAGAAAGCCAACAGAAAACTCTTGGAGCTCTGTAAAACATTTCTTCCTGCCCTGCCCTGCTGTTAAATCCAATTATATATTTGTTTCAGTTCTTTCTCTATACACAGACAAGATTTGAATGCCTTCAGTTTTGAACTATTGTTGTTAACCCTAGCAGGGGGTTAGACACACAAGGGACCGCAGACAGCTGCCCCCCAGCCCTCTGATCTAAGGCCCCCGGGGAAGGAGCCTGCCAGGTTTACACAGGCTGGAAATAGCGCAGCGTTTCTGAAAGAGATATGCAAAAACTGATAGTCCAGGGGAAGGCCACCTAAGTCAGCAAAGCAGAAAAGCCCCCAGAATGGTGTCTTAAGATTCTCCCTATTTGTGACTCAGCTTAAAATCTTTTCCCTTACAGGTAAGCACTGAGGTCCTCAGGGAACCAGAGGTGACCTTTCAGCCATCGGTGGTGTACCAGGCAATCTGCTTCTGATGCCGGGTGTTACAGTGGGTGCTAATTAACGCTGAGCTGGTGCCACAATGTTCATGAATCTTGATCTGAGTTTGTTTCTTTCCTGAACTGGTCATGAAACAGTCCTTTCATTCAAAGCTCTGATGGGGATCTGCTTCCCCTGTTGGTGTCTGCAGATATCTGGGATTTAGAGATCTGCGTTTAGCTCCTGGTTTTGTCCTGACCGGTTTGAGCTCTGAGCATGAGACGGCCCTGTCTGTGCATCTATAGGCTCCTTTGTGGGCTGCAAAAAAGGCTTCTCCTTCCTGCTGTAAAAGCCATTCATTTCCTCATGGAAGAGGGGAACAAACACTTTCTCTGGCTAATGGTTGAGGGTGCTTCTCTGAGAGAGAAGACACCAGAGTGCTACTGACTATGTGGTTTATATCAAGTAATTTTCAATAAAAGACTACTACAGATAGTCTGAGGAGTACATTTTTGTAACTGTCTAGGAATTAAAATGGGTTGCCGTAAGGGTTTCACATTTAGTAGCTACTACAAATGAAACCATTTTGTCTTAGCAGGGCCATACCTGTGCAGCACTCCACACTGGCTGACGCAGCTTACCTGGCTTCTGTGGTCCCAGACAAAAGAGCAGAAACATTTCAGGGTTCTCCATGTGGCACTGAACTGTGTGGCCCTGACACATCCATTACTTCTGCATAAAGGAGATTTGCTCTGAAGAGTTTCGTTTCCCACCCAAGCCATCTCACTGACACTAATAATGTCCTGCCAGCTGACATCCCATGCCCTTACAATTAAAAGCAGGCATACTTCAAAGAAATGGGACCTAATTGCAGAGTCTTTTTCTTCTGAGCAAATATTACAGGAATAGTCAGGAGTCTTTTGACTCTGCAGCCTGCAGTCAGACAAGTAACTCCATACCTTAAATACATAAAATAATTTCCAGAAGAATGTATCCCAGTTTTCCAGTGGTCTCAAGAATGATTAGGTACTGCACAGTTTTGAAAACCCAACGCACTTTCAAGTCAGGTTTCTTCTAGCCTTCCACATGACAGTCAGACCTAGCTTAGCACGTCATGGAAAAACAAGATGGACTTTAACAAAAAAAACCCCTGGTCAGTCCTTCCTGTTTTCACACTACATTTCTTTATTCCATTTAAAAGAGACTGACCTTTCTTCTTTTGTAGTGGTCTTCTATTCTTACCATATTGCACAACTGAAAGATCTGACATCCTTAGCTTCTCACGTATTCATTTTCACCAAACTGCTCTAAGAAAGAAAATTCATGAGTGGGAAACTGAAGCACCAGAGCTTCGAAGAGCTCCCAGAGCCATTCAGGGCGTCAGTTCAGGGAGCACCGAGCCCAGACGTCCTATGTCTAACAGCAGGACCTCAGCTATTCAATCATCCTTCCTTTCAATAGCACCATTTTACCTGTCCAGAGATCACCTTCACATGATAAATCTTTTTAATTGTAAAAATACTGATATTCAGTGTATGTTAATTTATAACAAGAAAAACAGAATATTTTTACTGAATGATGTTCATTCTGTATCAGGTATTTATGAATACCAGAGCTGTAACTCCTTATTCAGTGAAACAGGTATGTATTCATTTGAATGAATGCAAATAAGGACCATTGATTCCTTTGACCCCTTTAATTCATTAGCCAGACAGATTAGTTTTTTAGATAAAGTCGAAAGGAAAAAATACACCCAAGGTGAATTTTGAAACAACTGTGTCAAACTGAAACTGATCCTGGAGTGATCCTTATCTGCCAACTATGGGATATTTGTTCCATTGAACGTCAGAAGGATAAAATCAGTCTAAAGTCTCACGTTAGCGATTGGCAGCCACTTAAGAGCACAGCACCTAAGAACAGGCTTTACTTTATTGACTGTAAAAGTAAAGAATGTATCTTATCATTCTACTAATTGGGCAGCAAAATTACTTTGAGATGGTAAATGTCTAAGTTTTCCAGTCTATAAGTATACAACTTTTAATGGGTTAGTACTTTCCTTAAAAACAGTCCTCACTGCACACCTTGTAAAACCCAGCCATTGCATCAGTAAATATTCTGGCTACGTATTCTGACCTTTGCTTCCAGAATTAGGACCTGGCTGATAGGCAGGGACACCAGGTTCTTACAACCCAAGTGGAAATTTTCAAAGTTCTTGGTCTGATGGGGACAACCCTGGTCCCAAGGGCTTGACAAGACAGCCCCTAAAGGCTGGCTGTACGGTACGGTGGTGGGGCACTTTAATGCATTTCCCCTTGGAATATGTACAACTCCTTTTACAATATAAAGAAGACTTAAGAATAAGGCAGGCACAGAACTGAGTTTCTCAAATAAGCCTGCAAAATTTGTCAAGGGTTATTGTAACACAAGGCCAGCCAGGCATCCGATTCCAGAAAAAGGGAAGCTCCCACACCCCGGTCTTTACCATCAGCTTGTGTGAAGTATTTATTGGGGTGTGGGAGCTGAGATTATACCCTCCTGCGCTGCCTGCGAGGATTTGAATCCATGGTGCTTCACACTTTTCAGGGGAGAAAAACTCTCACTTTCAGGTTACCACATATTCCTGGGGGGCAGGGAGGGGGGAGGAGAAGAAAGCCCACTTTATCTTGTTGGAGCTGCTCATTTTATATAGGATGATTAAATATTAATTGGCCAGAAGATAAGCATTGCTCTCTAGATGCTCCTGTGGGCAAGAGGACACCTGTGTGTCGGTCCTGCCTCCTGTTACTACCTGAACAGCAGTGGAGCGGGGACAGGAAAGCAGGTCGCTCTTCTCCTGCTCTCTCCTCTCGCTCAGGTGAGTGCCCAGCCGCTGGGATGATGCTCCTTCACTCTGGATGAAGGAACACACGGGTACACAATGCAGTGTCAACCGGCTTCAAGGGGAGGATGGAGGAGAGCCCCAGCCTGCGGTACCCCACCGCCTGCTGCGAGAGCACTCACTCCTGCGACTGAGTACACGGGCAGAAAGGAGAGGAAGAACCTGCTCTTACTGCTTTTGGTGATGCAGGAAGAACACAGAGAGAGGTATAAATCCCAAAGTAAGACAGCTGCTCCACCAGAGTCCACAGCATTTGGAGTTCGCTGGAGTCCAGAGCAACTGGAGTTCTTCTGGGAATTGTTCTCCTCTCCCCGGCTTGACGTCCCCCTCACCAAAGAAAGAGGGATTTGAGGGAGACAGAAATAGGGAACAGTGGCATCTGGGGCTGCGCTAGCAGGTTTCCTCAGCCTGAGACAAGCAGTATTGGGGTCTGAGATGTGGCCTGCAGCCGGAGGCCTGACAGCCTCCAGAGAAGAAGTTTCAGGGCAGGGGACCAATGTGCCCCGGTTTGATGTTTGACTTATAGTCCACCCTAGACATCAAGAAAAACTTTGCTTTTCTTCCTCAGTATTTAGTCCTGAATCACCCATGCAAATCTGAAAATAATCCTTGAAAAATTTACCTGTGCTCTTTATAATCTCATTTTCAAATGTGAGTCATAGACCCAAGTGACTTCTAGATTCATTGGTTATGCAGAAGAAATGAAAGACAAGAGATTCTGGTGGATAAGGAGGATTTGTTACATCAAAGGCATACCTGGCTGTCACCCCACAAGCCCTGGCAACAGGGTTATGAGCAGACAGAACCAGCATGGCAAGAACTCCAGTGTCCTTCACCAGATGCAGAGGACCAGCAAAAAGCTCACTTATAAAATGACAATTTAATTTAACCCTGTATTAAGCAAATATACTGGAACTATTTCTGTCTACTATGTAAATAATGAACTTTATGTCATGTATCATAGAAGACTGATTAATCCTTTCCTCCATTTCAAATTATCCAAGTGTACTAAGTATGAAATAGTGTCTTGGATGGCTTTGAGAGATACCTTTGGAAACAATTGGACAAATCTGCACACCACCACCCTCCAAAAAAATGCATGTCAGGCCTTCCTCAAAACCCTCCAGAGAAAACAGGATTTCTTCCTGCCAGGTCAGACTCTTGCTCTGCAGGCAACATCTGTATTGACAGATGTAAAACAAATTTGTGGCTCTCTAAGCTCTGTCTGCATACAAATGAGGAAACACAGGGTTTGTGGGAAATGAGGTACATGCACCAACTTTGTAGGCATAATTTAGCGCAGATGCCAAAATCTTGAATATTGATCCTACAGGTCTTGAATCTGTAAATGCCAGGGAATTACAAACAATAGCAGCTGACATAGAAGTGATTCCCACTTATCGCTACTTCTGAATCCCCTTCCTTCATTAGATTATTGTCTTTGCTCTGCAGAAGCAGTTCTTCCTTCCCAAATCCACACTTTTTAGTGCAGCTGGGGGTAAGAAACTGGCCAACCCATTTTACAGGGAGGTCCGTCACTATTCCAACAGCAAATGCAGACTACCATGCGATAAACAAATTTAGGTTTCAAGCCACTAATACAAATATATAGCTTTAGGTCAGAGACCTCCTGGCACTGCTCATCACTATAATGAGGGGGCACCATGGTGGCTTTTGTGCCCCCCTGACCTGGGGGTTCACCATTTTCCCAGCCTGCCTTACTTCTAGCAGGCATTAGAGCTGCTGAAGGGTTTCTCTAATTACTGAGAGTCGTTTGCTCACCTAACCCAGCCACCTTGGTCCACAGAGGTGTCATGGCTGTTGTCAAACTGATTTTGCTCAGCCAGTGGATCTGCCCAGCTGGGGATCATCCGGCAGCCAGTTAAGCTGGCGTTAGGGCAGCTTTGTCTGTATGATACAAAGCCAAGGTGGGGAGTGTTAGAGCAGCGGGATTTGGGACTCCTTCCAATAGTGTGAGATTCCTTGGGCATGGTGACCTGGCACTGGCAACAAGGCTCCTTACTGAGGCAAGGCTACAGGAGCTGGTCAGACCAGGGTATTGCTGAAATCTTGAAGGATCCCTTTCCTTACCCATCTCCTAATTGAAATCCTGAGAACAAAAAAAAACAAAAAAAAAAAACCCAAAACCAGGAGTAATAAAGTTTCTTCTTTTCTAACCACAGAAACTGACAAGGTTTAAGTTTTTTGTTTTCATAAAATAAAAAAAAAAAAAAAAAGGTGGGGTTTCCTTGCAAAACCAGAATATTCTGAATCATACACAAATGCTTAGAAAAGGATCTGGGTCCCAAGTGGGATGAAAAAAAATGGGAAAGCTGATAATGGAGATTGAAGC
This sequence comes from Charadrius vociferus, assembly GCF_000708025.1. Classification (NCBI taxonomy): domain Eukaryota; kingdom Metazoa; phylum Chordata; class Aves; order Charadriiformes; family Charadriidae; genus Charadrius; species Charadrius vociferus. The sequence continues at coordinate 8,500,028 of NW_009650064.1, forward strand.
AGAGGTACATCTCCCCTAGTAGCACTCCCTGACAGCTGAAAGCATTGCATAAGCAATTATTTAACTCATTTTTATAAACGCTACATACTTAAAGGCATTAGAAAGACTTCAGCATTGCCAAGGAGAACTACTTTCACCAAAGTCCCTCTCACAGTTCCAAATACTTTTATTTGCTAATTTAAAATACTTAAGTGACCACTCCCTAATGGCTTTGTCTCTGCTTTAAAGCAATTGACTGTATAAAAACCTTATATGCTACCAAGAGAAGGAATGAGAATTTTTACCTGTTAAGGATAACACCTGCTAATAAAAATAGAAACCTATATTTAGGTTCTGTTACTTCATGCCTGGTTAATCTGGAGAGCATGTCCGGGAGAGCAACTGGTGTTAACCAGTCTGATAGTGTGATGCCTGCAGCAATATGAACTTGTTAATCTAAAGTTTAAAATAGATCTTCTCCAGTAATTCAAGTTAACTGTGTCTGATCCGACTAGTTTTATCTTAGACCGCTCATTTCATTTAGTTGACTCTTTTTTGATGCTGGGAAGATTTGGCCCTAATTTGATTTAATGCCTTGATGATTATGTAGCCTGCACTGAATTGTAGAGATAGGGAATTTTTAGACTCTCAAAACTAATCACTTGAGCTCAGTGGAGTTAAATGAAAAATCAGACATCTAAATTTGAAGACCCTCCAGGCCCAGTTACGTGCATGTTTTGGTGGCCCTTGGAGCTGAAATCATAAATTAGCTATGGCTCCAATCAAAACATTTTTTTATTCCACATAGGTTTAGGAAAAAGTTCACCTTCTCCCAGCTTGAGCTACAGTCCATACTACAAAAGGCCCTAAAACTGGTAATGATGATGATAAACTTTTCTGACAGCAGCAAAATGCCTTCATGAAGTGATAGTGAATATCTGCAGCTTCCATTGCTTCAATAGGATTTGTGTGCACTTGAGTTTTGGAAAGTCATACGGGGTGTTCATAGGTGCCTAGATATAGAATTTGGAGCCTGATATAAATCTCTAAATTGGAGTGTATCAGGCAATCTGATAAAACAATACGTATTATTCTTTTGCCAGACTTTCCTACTCTTAGGTGAAAAAAAGACCTATTTCAAAAACTAAGCTGCAAAGTGTTAGATTTTTACCTGTTTTCTAGCATTTTTTAACAACTTTGGTTCAAAGCACAGATAATCACATTGGGCATTCATTTAGCTTACATTATTAATAAACTTACTCAAACTCAAGATTTCTGTATCACAACATCAGCACTCAGATGCCCAAAACTTTTGCCCTCTCAGAAGTTTTGAACACTGAAGAAATTAGAGTTTTAATTTGTTGGAATTCAGGTGTAAAATGTAGCTTGTCCATAAGAAGTCTTAAGATATTTCCTTAATACATAAACGTTTGGGCCCCTTTCTTCTTTAAATAAACTTTTCTAAGTTAAGTTCCACACTCTTCAGTTTTCTCATGATATAAGGTACTCAGCAGCATCCCTCCTGGCTGGGATGGGAAGAAGTGAGCATTCCTTGGTCCTTTCAGCTTCTGCCACCAGTGGCCCAACCTGCTCCTCCCCAGCACAGGACACAAACGGCCATGTTTATAGGTTGCCGCACACAGCGGGTGGTGTGGGCTGCCTGCACGTATAGAACCAGCAAGCAGAAAAATTTGATCAAATGAATCCATCATTCTGCCTCCCAAAAGCATGTTTTTGCTTTTCCACATACATATTTTCTGAACATTTGACAGGGGAAGAATGAATAAGGCCCCAGGAGCTCCTGGCATAGCTACATTACAACCATATTAGTTAATGAAAAAGGCTCTTTCTCAAAATTTAAAGACCTTCATACAACATTCAAGACTATCTGCAGACTCCTCCCAGACTGAACAGCTCTTTCCTATGCTCTGCACAAAGAATAAGTGCAAAAATCCTGCTTAAACTTCAGCTACCTGCTCCCCCAAGGGGGTCACCTCTGGTGGGATTTCCTGGGCCACGTCTTCCACATACAAGTCCCAGATACTTTCTGCTTGTCAATATTTTAGGAGCATGCTGTTTCTGTGTGCTTGTGCCTTGCTGTCTCTTAAATACATGGAGAGAGGAGATCAGGAATCTTCATTACTGGTGATCTCCCCTTGAAGAAGTCACCATTAAGGAAGCTTCCGCTGACTTTGCCGCATAAAGAATCCAGCCTGCCCACTATGCCATCCTGTGAAATCAAAGCCTCCTCCCACTTTCTTGAATTGTATCTGCTTTGTACGTTAGTTTTAGGAACAGATGACCTTGGAGATTTATGGGTAGCAAAAGGGAAGAACCTGAGTCTTGTGTAAGAAACTAGAGAAGTCCTTTGCACTACGGCTTTTATACCAACATTATATAAAGCATCAACAAGCCAGACATATGTGTGTTCACTGTTGCTCTGAGTTAAAAGAAGCTATGCCCTGGCACCCAGGGAAGAAATGTGGCTTGCAATATTTAATAATACATCTTCAGGTTACTTGAAACGTTAATTATACAGATTAAAGATTAATCCTGCTCTATGAACTTGGCCTGTCAATGGAAAATATACAGTAAAAAAGATTGTGGTAAGTCTTTAGAAAAGTGTGGGATGGCTTGCTGCAGTTAGCAAACTTTTCTCACAGGTAAAGACTAAGTGTTTCAAAATCTTAAGAGCAGCCATGCAAAACACTCCTAATTCCTCCACTTATCTGTACCCTAGATAACATCACAGAGAAGAGGGGAAGAGTCAGCCAAAAAGGCATGTAGGACATTCCTGAAATAAAGAGAACAGCACAATTTTGAATGGAAAAACAGAACGAGACTGCTCTAAAGTATGTGGGGTCCCCACAGAGAAAGCCTTTGGTTAGTCAAGCGTAAGCTCCATGGGGCAACTGCAGGACTTGAATGCAGCTCAGTGCCAGCACAGATATTTACTTTCTGGCATGTCTGTCCTTCGGTTTGCAAAATGACTTCACAAGCACTTACTGGAGCTCTGCGTGCACCAAAATAGGAGTTGTTTGTCTTGGTATATATGGCTGGAGAAATTCACCCCCATACAGGCCAAAGTAGAAGGTTACCTGTTCCTGGACCCTCCTTCAGGTCTAACACAGGCTCTGTCAGACTGCAGTGCTGCTGGTGTTAAGCTCACATGTTTTACTGTTTCTCAGTTGGATTATTCAGTTCTTTGTGACTTTCCGGGAGATTCTCCTCTGCACATTCGTGCCACAGAGTCATGTATTATTTCAGGCTGCAGAAGACCTTATTTTGTGGGGACAGTTTTTATCTGCCACTTTTGCCTTCCATGCTTGTCCATAGCACAGAGCCAAGCCCTTCCTTACCCTCCTCCAGGTTGTGGGAAGAGTAGGGATGTGATGAGAAGCAGAAGGAGAGACATTTCACAATAGTCATTCTGAAACTGAGTGACAGAATATAGCCACCAAGGCATTGCTGAAAAGTTGTGGGAAACCTCTGGCTATTATTCTTTTTCCCAGTGAATCTGGGATAGGTTCCCGGTACCCGGGAGCCATCCCAGGCACCTGAACATGTGGGATTTCCATGCTGCAGGTGAAGAGCCCAACCGCAGCTAATGGTGGATCACTAGGAAAACCTGTGCAAAAATCCTGCTGGTGGGACTGTGGAAGACAAGAGGCTTTCTGGGAGTGTCCCTGTGCTTCTCTCACAAACAGAGTGGGGATTAGAAACCTGGAGCTGAGGTCACTCTTGTGTCGCAATTAGGTGAGACTGAGACAAAAACACCTGGGCAAGTAAGTTTGTGCCCTGACAGGGCAGTGGTCATTTTAAGTATTCATGACATATTTTTCCTGTATGGTTGAGTGCAAGACCTAATCAGCCAATATGCCCGCAACAACTGCTTTCTCATTTCATTTCTTTGTTTTGTTCATAGCTATTTAAATATAGGATGAACTTTTCCTCATTTACCTTGCTTCCACCTGGTCAAACTGGCAGTGCTGCTGGTAGCCACTTCCAGTTGAGGAGGAGTTAGCTGAGGACAGAAAGCAACCACACCACCCCCAGCCCCCCCGAATCTTTTCATGGCAGGTGCTAAATACTCTCTCTCACTGATGAGAAATAATGCAGCAGGTTGGACCACACAGCCCTGATACTTCTGCTGGCTCCCACACCGCCGGGATCGCACGAGGCACGGTGGGAATAGCCTTGCAATCCAGGTCGATCTCGATCAAGAAGGAACAAAGAACTTTGTGAGTTTGGAAAGAGGGCTGTGAAGCTAAAGTTGTAAACTGATAACAAGTTAGACACACTGCTCTGTTGTGTTGTGAAAGCGTAACGTTTAGCGTCTGTTTGCTTTAACTTGCTAACATTTTCCATTCTCTGGCTGTTGTAAATGTCACTTCTTTCCACGATCACGAGGCCAGGCCCTGATCTTTGCTCAGAAAAGGCTCCAGCTCTTATACCTAACCTGCTCATCATAATTTTACTGCAAACCTTGGACAATTTTGATAAGTGGTTATGTTATGAATTGTTGGAAGGAAAGCTTCTAATCTTGAACACTAGCGCAAACAGGTAGAATGGATCGAATTTTGAAATAAAACAAAATAAATGCTTTTTAATGTATCCTTTACAAGCTTCCAAGAAGCCACTATGCTTATCAGATGCTGAAATCATTTCCAGGAGCTACTTAGAATTAGCTGTCAATTCTCTTCAGAAGTGATATGCCTTGGAGAATTAATAAAGAGAACCCTTACTTAATTTCTCTTTTTTGATCTTGAACTCATCTACAAAGTAAAGTATTTAATTTTTTAAGAATGTAAACTTTTTTTTTTTAAATAGATCAGAGGGATGGAAAATACTGTTAGCAAGTCTGCCTTCCCAATGAAATCTTCTATTTTCTTGATAAAATCACACATATTTTTTAATCTGTGGGTAAGAAAAGAGATAGGCCGGCAGAAATATGAAAAGTAAAAAAAAAAACAAAAAAAAACAAAAAAACAAATAGAAGAATGCAGCAGTCTTTGTAGAAAGAGCTCATATCATTTGGGAGATAAATAGCACATGGAAGAGTTATTCTCCCTTTGATATGCAAGATTACCAGCCATCAATCTTCAGTGAGAGCCGTGAATAAGAATGGACCTTACAGCTGAACTACAGTTGTTGGTGTTTTGCAGGGAAAAAGTAAATAGAGTTACATGCCTGCTTGTGTAGACTTCCAGTCTCAGTGATCATTGATCACGCAGATTTTTGTCCATACCAGGAACTCACATTGCTGTGCAGCAGCATGCAGTGACTGAGATCTTCATTACAACGGTTCTTACGTCATTTTTGCTGAGCTAGTTTGGAGTTCAGCAGAGTCAAAAGATGAACCTGTTCACCTTATGATATTGTTTGCTTTATTTATTGTTTTTTCCATATTACACTTTGAGACTCTGACCATGTAATTTTATGGCTTTGAAGTTGTGTGGGTTGACCTATAACTGTAATAAAAGAATTCCGAATGAGATAACACAAGTTTTTCCATCATTTACAAAAGGTTGAGGCTACTTATTAAACACCTTCATATTCCATAACTTTGCAAAAATGAATACTTTTTCAAACAACTGTTATGTTGCTGCGTATGTTATGCAATATGTTACGTAGCAGCACAAAGATCTAATGGAATAGGGCTGTGCTGCAAGCTCAAACATGAAAAACCTCCAGTTTAAACTTTTAATTCAACCTTTCTGAAGAACAATGCATCTCCTAGTTACAAATTAACAGTATGTTTTTATCCTGCATAACTACTCTAGGACACGGGTTGTGTTTCTCGTGATTCATGCTCTTCTTATAGAGCATTAAGTTCAGTTGAGAGGATGTACGGAGAATGGAGGGGAGCATTTTGTTCCCATTCTGTCCACAGGGGATGGACACCCAACACCATTTCACTTGGATCCCATCACCTCTAACATACCCCTAAGTTTTGGTCACGCAGTCAGCTTTTCCTCCAAGCAGGGTAATGCCCGATGGATGTTCCAGGGCTGCAGAGCAGGTGTGCCCCAGGGTGCACTCCGCTGCCCTGGTCCACCACTCACCCGGGCTGCGGTACCTGTGGGCGTACTCTGCAGTTTCCTTTCAGCTGTCAGCTCAAGTTTCTTTCCAAAAAAAAAAAAAAAAAAAAAAAGTCAGTGCTCAGGAAGTGAGGACTCTGGGAAGAGGGACCACTGACACACACCCAGCTCTCCTCCCCTTGTGGAGCTAATGCTCAGCCAAAGCATGCATGCTGCCCTGTAGGTTAGACAGAGTCTGAGTGGAAAGGGTAAAGCAAAAGTGTCCTAAATACTCAAAAGGAGCTCTAAAATCCTCCAAAGACACAGGCAATCTTCCTAAAAAAAAGGATCCTAAATTTCCAGCAGTCTCCCAGTAAGATGTCTCACCCAATGGGTATCTGAAATCTTTGGCAGCCAACCACCACCAGTAGCACTAACATTCCGGTTAACTACTTGCTAGACTACTAAACTGTGTTGAATTTGCTTGGAATTGCATGCAAATACACATTATCCAAACTGTAGAAAGATAACAAAATCCTGGTCTGGTGTACAGCAACGTAAGCCACCAAAAATCCCACTGAAACTCTCTGAAAATCATCATAAAGATTGGATCAGACTCTCAGAGAAAGCACTGGGTCCGGCCAGCTGCAGCCCATCCCACTCTATCCATGTCAGGCAGAGAGCTCAAGGCAACAGCAGCAGATTTCCTCATGTCAGGGGGAGCTTTGGCGGTAGTGGTAACTTCACAGCGCCTCACACCCCACCAATGTGAAGGTATTACAGGACCGTGGCAGGTGGGCGAGAGGAGCTGCTTTTCCTGGCATGACTTAGGTCATCCCCAAGCTGCCGCCTTCTGGAATGAGCTAGGTCATCCCTGGGGCTTTTCTAAATCTCATAGTTAGGCAGGTATTTGCCTGCAAAATACAAGAGAAAACAGTTAAGCATGATCTTGGAAAGGATGGAGCTAAATACAAGAACGCTGCATGGTTTCACTTTCTTCCTGGTTTTCTCGTTCGTCTATAGTGTTGTAGAGCATCAAACTGTTTCCATCCACCTCAGGTGCTTTTCCTGGTGGCACTGATACATCGACACCCTGTACAGCCTTTCATGTATCTGTAGCACTAACACGTTGTTGGATTCCTTCAAACAGAAAAGCCATTCCCCCACACCCAGAGCCTTAGGCTGTCACGCTCCTTGCCCCTGGGAACTGCTGGACTGGAGGGAGGTTGCCAGGCCAGTGCTGCCCACGAGACCTGTGCTGGGCATCCACATGGTCCTTGAAGGAAGAGAGCGGCAGTGTGAAGAATGAAATGCTCTGATGGCTCCAAGGAACTAACAGGGTGGGAGGACATAGCAAAGCACGGTTGCATGGACTTTGGGCCTTCTAATACTGAGGAATCTGGTTTTGGACATTGCCTGGTCATCAGCATGCTCCTCCTTGGAAAGCTACGGATGAGCCTGTAAGGTCTTAAAGTAGGTAAAAAAGGGATGAATCAGGCCCCGGCTTCACCTGTCAGAAAGACAATTCCATCTGGTGCGTGAAAAATATATTTCTATATAATGCTATCTTTGGAAAATCACTATTTACATAATGTATTTCTTGTGCAAACAGTGGTTTACCATAACGACTATAAAAGCCTAGGCCAACTTAAGATAGAACGTCCATTTCAATGCTACATTTTCTTTTTAATTTTCAAAGAATGCAAATACTGATTGAAATGTAGATAAAGAAAAAGTAAGCAATAAATTATTCTATAGTATTATCCCAACATTTTGAAAAGACACATTCCTCCACCCACGGCCAGACGTACTTGCTGGCAGTCGCACACAGCTTGAAGCTGCTTTCTAGAGCCCAGTGGTACCTCTGCAAATTCTGCCGCAGCCCAAACCAGTTACCAGCACTGTTCTAGTTTTTCTGCCTGGTTTACACATCAGGAGTAAGCTTGGGGATCTTATCTGAGTACCTGGATCAAGGATTTATCTGGAAAAAAAAAAAAAAAAAAAAAAAGACTTCCCAAGGTTTCGGTTCCCTAGGACTACTTTATAAAGCACCAGTCCTTACCTATCATCTGGTCTGTGCATCCGTCACTATTAAGATAGTCATTAGCAGGACTCTGCACAGATACAGGTGTTTGCCCTTGTTCAGAATTAACATCATCTACATCCTTTGTCTCTTATGAAAGACTGTAACTATTGGCTTTAAAGTATTTAATACTCACATGGTTTGGCTCAAGATGAAGGGTGAGACTGCTTTTTGTATTTGCTTAAGAGATCCCAAATTCTAAACATTTGGTTAAAACCTTATCCACCCTTCCAGTTACGAAGTTTCTCAGAAACATGTTTTAATGTGGGAGTGTATAAAAGTTTAAGAGAGACTTTCTCCATATCATATAATCATGAAAAGGCTATAATTGAAATCTAGGGAATCGCTTCTTTCAAAATGCTTTTCACTGTGATAACTTTCTACAGGAATAACAGCCACAGATCAGAATTTCCTTCTACATCTTTCAAGAATGACTGTCTTGCTAATTATCACCAAGCATCAAATGGGAAAGAAGAAGTTGATAAGGGAAATCCAGCCACACCTCAAGACCACACATGAATTTGGCCTCTCAGAAGAGAGGTGACATAATGATCCTTGCCTTTGATGTGTCTTCTGATGGTGGGCTGAGAATAACTGAGTAGTAAGTTCTGTTGCCCTTGCAGAGCATTTGCGTTATTCATGTTTCTCATGTGAAAGTTCTTACATTTAGGTTTCTTTTGGTCTCTGCTCAACAAAATCCAAGTTTGTGATGCTGAAATATTGGTGCTTTCTGGATGAGAATTACTTATCTGTTATTTCTTGCTTTTATTTTGAGGATATTTTAGGTCGGATTGCTATTGTAATTGGTATATTTGATTTCCACACATCTTGAGAAACCCTTGGAATATTACAGCTAGACGCTTTTCAGAGAGTGAAGATAGAAGTCTAAATAGTCAGATAGTCAGAATGAGGAAGTCTCAGAAAACCCACATACAGAAAAATTATTAATGAAAAGCATTTGAAGAACAGCTATGAACAACAAATATTTCCAAAGAAAATCATAGCCACTTAGATTCTGGGTCAAGTTCCCAGCTGGCATCAGAGTAGCATTTCTGACTTCTGCCAGATATGGATCTGGCTCATTTTTTTTGTAAGGACAACTTCAAGTAGCTCTAGCTAAAATAAATGGCAAGGCTTAGGCTTCTCAGAGAAGTAATTCATTAATCAATGTGTATATCTGCATATCACCATACATATAATTTCTGAAAATATGAAGAACTTTGTCTTGTATAAAGCCCTCTTGAGTGACTGGAAAAATTTGCACGGACTTCATTGGGTTATGGATAACATTCTGTATATATCTGCATTTTTAAATCTTTTCCAGTGCTTCCTCTTTCAGTGGAAATGAATAGCTTATTGGAATTGAAGTGACCAGTTTCCGATTTAGTTTTGCATAGGAAGCAGAGTCCAGTGGGATTAAATATGAATGGCGGCTTGGTAATTCATTAATCATGAAAATATGGTGTGCGGTTAGTTATATAAGTAATTATTTTTGCATGGAAACGTCTGCTACATTTATGCCTGTGCGGGATCATTTCAAGTGCAGCAGCGAGAACACACAAACCCATTCACCTCAATATACTGTTCTACAAAGAATGCACAACGATGCATAAATGCTCTGTAGACAGCCCTGATTCTGTAGATATTTGCATAATGAGTGGTCAGCGTGTCCAAGTATCCTACCCACATGCAATCATATGTATTCCTGGTGGGGAGAAGCAACATATCTTGAAAGTTCCTGTGAGACTTTCTTCAACCCCTGCTGGCCACATATGACCTATGTAAAATATTTTATTCTGAGAACTTCTGAAAATGTAAACACTACGGCTCCTGTTCTGAGCAGTCAGATGAGCAAAGTTGGGCTGGCCCCAAACAATGCTGAATTCTTCTCTCCCATTCAGATACGGGCTTCTGGGTCAGGGAAAAGTAACAAGTACAAGATTTGATGTGCCACTGGAAAATGGTACGCAGCAAGGAGCAAATCAACATAAGATGCAAGTCAGAGGACTGTCGAAACAGGTTCAGTGCTCGGTTTCCATTCATGCATGCTGCTGGAAGCTGAAATTCTGCACTGAACAGAGTAATTCAATGCGCTTGGCAAATATAAGAAGTTGCCTCACTGGCACAGACCTCTTCTATCTAAAAATGATGGAATTGCCAGTTCCACCTTTGTCTCCTTCCAGTGTCCTTGCGTCACTGGCACCTCGTTGTCTTTTCCAAGTACAAAGGATAATCCCGGGCTCGAGTCACTGTGCTACCGCTCGTTGAGGCCAGGACCCTGCCTTGTACTTGCTCCTGGCAAAAAAAGCCTCATGAATCCTCTCTCCTTTTCTTTGTCATCATTACTACTTTATGGAAACACATTAGTTTCAGATTTTTGTTTTCAAGACAAGAGGTAGGCAGACTGCAGAAGATTCAGCATCTGCCTCCCACTGACGTTTACTACGCTGAGAAAGCCATGCCCAAAACCACCAGTTCCTAATGGGAAATTGACCCAGCCATGAATTTTATTTATTTTTCACACAGAGAAACACAAAGCCTGATTCTAAGGAAATATTTAAAATTTCTTCAGTCCTTTTGCAAATGTATGATGGTATTTGTGTCTGTAAAACTATTCTGAACTTTTTTCACTAATACAAATATTTTTAACTGAAGGGATCAATGATCAGATTTTTGTGACTTTCATCTTAGCTGCTTTGTATCTCTTGAAGAACTCACAGCCAAACAGCAGAAACAGAATGAGAGAAAGCTGTGCATAACAGGTGGAGAAACAGGAGAATGGAAAGATGGAGGGAATCAAGTATAATGTCTCATGATTACTTAATCACTATGCCCACATCTTGTTCCATAATGCATACAAGATTTCAGCTACCCAATCTACTGGAATCCCTCTCGAGACACGTCAGCATTTAACTAAGCATCCACCTCTCATCCTGCTGGGTTATCCGTCCCCTTTGGCATTTTGCAGTCTTCTGTTCTGCATTATTCCGTCTTTTTCATATCCTTGTGCTATATGTGAGTCTTAACACCCTATTGTCCTACTGTTTGTTGCTCATCTCAATCACTTAACACATGGAGATTCCTGGGTTTCCCAGCTGTTCTCATCCACCATCCTTACTATACTACCTACTGTATTTGGCAATGTCCTGTCAGCCAATCATCTTGGCCATCAAACCGTGCTAACTCCATGTAGCATCTGAGGAATATTGCTGGAAGGAGAAAGGCAGTTTCAGTGCTTCAGGGTACCCAGGTAACCCTAATGACTAAAATAAGTCATCCCCAAAGGGACTTAATCATTATTACTAGTACAATACCATGTTACCCTGTGACAAAAGGAAGATCTTTACTAAGCTGCTCTGTCCCCTCCCACCAACCCACTGCTATAGGAGGGCAAGTCTCCAGAGCTAGTCTACCAAAAAACATTCTTGCCCAGTCAGAAATGACTGTGGTAGTGTTCCTCACACCTCCATACTGGGAAGGAACGAGCTTACTAATAAAGTCTTCCATACTTAACTGTTGGGATGAAATTACCTCCTAGGCCAGTATATTCAAATCTGCCATGCCTGTTCCCATGCTATCTCAATATCCCATGATATCTCAGTGGGAATATCAGTTTAAAGCGTTGCAGCACTTCAAAGATTAAGCCTGTGTGGAGCTATCTGCAGGTCTGGTGTGGAAATGGAGCAGTGAAAAATGGATTCCTTGTACCCCATATGGGGTCCCATATGGCTTTTTTGTACTGGGACACCCTGCAGTTCCATTACCCGTGCTCTGACACCCAGGACCCTTTCCCAGATGGAAACCCGATGGCTAAACAGGGAGACTACTTGCCCTCTGCCCCCCATGTCTCATGCGCACACTCTCCCACAGCGAGGAACCCGCAATAACTCCTGTGTCACCCACCCCTCATCCCTTTGCTCGGGGGCCTCCAACCGGCACCAGCAGACCCCTCATTCCCACCCACGTTTAGATGGCGACTGTCCCCGGAGCGCTCAGCGGCGGGGGCGGGGGAGGGTGCCGCCGGGCTGGCCCC
>NW_009650064.1:8512544-8529194 GCF_000708025.1 Charadrius vociferus
GGAGCCGTCAGGGGCTGGGGTCGGTGACGGGCGAGGTGCGCAGGGAGCCGCTCCACCGGGAGGGAGCAGAAGGGTCGGAGATGTCCCTGCCAGCGCTGAAGAGCGGAGAGAGTTTGGAGGGAGCGGTGACCGCAACCGTAACTCTTTCTGTTGTAGGCAATGGGTACATGGATGGGAAGGAGCTACAAAACTTCATCCAGGAGCTGCAGCAGGCGCGGAAGAAGGCAGGCTTGGTAGGTTAACGTTTCGCCCCACTTTTCCGTCTTCTCCGGGAAAGAAGAGTTTTCTTGAGCAAACTCCAGTGCCCCGGTTCCTTCTGTTCTCGGTTGCCGTCACACGGTTGATGCGCTTGTCTCACCAGGCAAAGGGAAGTGGCTCGGTTAGAAATCAGCAGGTTGCAAATGAAATAAATCGTCTGCTTTGGAAAGGCGAGGTCAGAGTCCACCTCCCCACAGAGCAGGTCCCACTCACATCTTGCCAGACTAACAGCTGGTGCTTCTTACAGTGCTTAAAAAGAAAAGTCAAGAAATGCATGGAGGTGTTCTTTTTGTCTTGCACAGAACCTTATCTCATTGCAATTAATCTTACCTGAGCCAGATATGTAACAACACTAAAAAGAAAAAAAAAGAACAAAAAAAAAGAAAAAAAGAAAAGAAAAAACAACACTCCAAGTTAGTTGGACTCTGTTTTAGTTTCATACCTAATGGGCAGTACGGGCTGAAATGCATTTCTGCCCCTTGGTGGTCAGCAAATAGATCTGCAGATGATTGCTAACCACTTTTTGCCCTTCACAGGTTTTATACACCAGGAGTATGAGTACCAAACCCTGGTAGTTTAAACTGTTCAGAGGGACACCAAAGTTTTTGACAATGCTGCCAAAATAATTCTGTGCACTAGTTATAAATTTCCTCCAAACTAAACCCACATGGGGAAAAAAAAATAACAGAGAAAGAAAGGGGAAAAAAAAGAAAGAAATGAAAGAAATGAAAGATTCCTTGTAAAGATTTGAATTAAAACCAAAATGAACCTTTTAAAGAAATAAATTGCTTTTAAAATAATTGGTTTCTAAAACAGGCCACTTAGCATCAAACTCAAATATATAACCTAATGAAATCAATTTAAATCAATCTATGCTAAAAGACTTCTGAAGTAACAGAAAATTGATGGCATGTGTGCTTGGGGGAAACAAATTGCTGCTTCATATAAGAATACCTCCAAATCAAGCAATGGCTTTTCAATAATTAACTTTGCTTTAAAAGTTGCTGTATATTTTAGAAGCAAATGAAAAAAAATGCATATTAATTCATTTTGTGGAAAGTTGTATTTTATTAATTTTATGAGTGTAAACTTCATGCATCTGAAAATCTGTCTCCCAGCAATGCCTCTAATGTTACTGCAGTCTTGGTATCAGTTAATTTTTACAGCCGTTGGTGTAGCCACTCATTTTCAGGAGTATAAGTAAGTTTAAACTAAATTTATAAAACAAATCAACTAAAACCAGAACAAAACAGAAAATTGGGAGAGGAGTGTGTTTTTTAGAGGTTTTTTTTTTCCCCCACAGAAAAGATCAAACACAACTTCAATACCTTTCAAGTATTGCAACAGAACAAATCTCTCTTCTATATTGAAGTGTAGGAAACTTAAGGATGTCCATTAGAAAGAAGATATTAAAGCCTGTGTATATTTAGTACAAATGGCATTCATAGTTGAAGTGCTGATTTATTATTCAGTAGTTTGAAAAATAACTAGAAGCTCAAGGAAAAAAGTATCTCATTTTAAGATCAGATTCTTTTCTCTCTCAGAGTTAAGTGTGCATCTCTCCTTAAAAATGCTCAATGTAACACAGAAAAGCCTTATTATTATCTGCTACAAATGTCATCATTTATGCATTTAAAAAAAAAAAAACACAAAACAACAACAACCTCTGCTTGCATCTCACACTATATTTTAAAAATGCTCAGGTGTTTAATCAAGTTTCCCTTTCCCATTTCTCTGATTCAAACCTAATTTTGGAGCGTTCTGCTGAAAAGAGCAACCTACAGTAGCAACATCAAATTCAGTACTTGTTCCATTGGCTCTGCCTTTGGTCGATGTTACCTTCATCGCTCAAGTCTTTTTCTGGAGTATGGATTTATGTCATCTTAGGTTTCAAATCTAAGCTGATTCTTGGATTTGAAGGCTCATTTGCCAAACAAGCATCTCATTAGTTCGTGTCTTGTCTCACGGGATACTAATTCAGTAGCTTTGAATTTCTATTCTTTTGCCAGAAGGGACACATTGAGAAACTAGTGTAGGTTATATGTCATTTCCTCGGCTGTCCTTCTTTTAACACCCCAAAGCTTCTTTGTCATCATTAACTTCTGCATTTCAGGTCACTCTCCTGCTCACTATTTTTGAAATATTCAATTATGCATTCTTCATAGCTGGATTTTACATCAGTCATGCCATATGCATTACAGAATCACATTGATTCTCTCATTCAATAGGGTGGTTTAACATCTCCCAGTATTCTTCCCAACTACAGAACTGTTCTAATTAGGTTCTAATTCTAATGCTTTTATTAATCCACTCAGTAAGCTTGTACTTTCACAGCTGCTTTTTCTCAGATGGAGCATGCAGCTCGATTCTTGCTAGCCCCCAAGGGTGGATGTGTACTGGGAGGTTTTAGGGCTTGGGCTTTTCTTTGATAACAATTTGTCTTTTCACTCCGTGCACTGTGGTAGATAATGAATCGATCTGATATACTTTCAGACATGTTGAAAGAACTGCCTCTTTTTTAAAGATAAAAGCTGTGTAAGTGTATAAGAATAGCTTCCATTTATTGTGCCCCATGTTCATGCAATACCTTCTCTATTTAGAGCAGAGTATGCCAATTGCCAAAAGAAACTGTGGGGTAAAAGTGACTAACACAGAGACTGATAAAGGGTCTTGTCCAAGCTATTCCACATCTGTTTCTAACTTTCTCTGCATATGTAGACAATGACAATATTTCTGCCCAGAAATATGTGATTTAATAGATGGTTATGAATACAGTCACGTAAGTGTTTCTGTAGTGCCATCTATCCTTACATTTTCAAATCCTATCAAAGCAAGCTTCTTTTTTTTTCTACAGCTCCACTTGGTTGGATAAGCATCTCTTACCTTTTAAAAAGGGAGACTGAGGCGTGAAGTGCTAGTTTCTTAATTTCAAACATTGAGCACTGCATCTTTATCAAGTTTAGGACTAGACTTAGTTAAATTTAGGCAAGTTTTTTTGGACTGAAAACATTTATTTGAATAACATAACTCGAATAACTCATCAAGGAGCTCAAGAGCAGGTGAAGAGAACACCGAAAAACCCGCCACTTTATGAATAACATACTGGAGGATGAGTGTCCTGTTCTAACCTGTAACCGGCTGTGTCTCCTTCAACGGCTGGACACTGTCTGCCACTGCGGAGCTCCTGCTAGAAAGATTGGTAAAATATTTAACCAGGACTAATTAAAATCCAGGTGTCGAAATTCTCCATTCTATCTGCTAAGCAAACTTGTCCCCACTTTGGGATCATTAGATGAAAGGTGACATTGAAGTGCATTGTATTAATAACCACATCTCTAATTAAAGCCATGGCAAATTACTAACCTGCCATGGATGACTTTGACAGAAATAGGATACTAGGCCATGATTGTATCAGCTACAAGGAACTGACATTTCAGTTAGCTTTGGTAGTTAAAATTTGGGACAAATTACAACAGACTTTGTACAGCTGAGATTCCCTGTGTCTCCAGTGAGAGAAACACTGAGGTCCTATATAATTATATCTATTATAGCAGCTAAACCTTTAATTTCCACAGTCTGCTGTTTCTTCACCTATAACCATAGAATTGTCTATTATAGAATTGTCCATTATTTTAATATAACTGTAGTCCTGATTTGTGCTGCATGGTTTTACTAGCTCACACCTATAAGAAATACAAAGAAAGTTAAAAGTTTTATCGGTATTGAAGGTCCATGGCAGCTCGTATTAAAGCAAGGCAAGTCAAGTTGAAGCGTGCAATCAAATATTTAGATATTTACTCCAAGCCTGGCACCTTTGCCATAGCCTAGAGTGAAAATAGCCTTTAGAGAGCAGAGGTATAGGAGGGACCATAATTTATATGAAGAACTACTATGCAGGCTTTACTCTGTCAGATTTGACGTACTGCTCAAAGTATTCTCCCCCCTAAATCTGCCTCTCTACATTTCAGCAGTGACATTTTGACTCTGTTTCTATGATAACCAAATACTAAACAGTGAAAGATATGATATCGTGATGAGTTCTTTAAGGCTAAAATAGCATCCATTGTTCAGGAAAAATCAACTCAAAGACGTGGAAAGGCTATTTTGGTGTTCAGATGTATTATACTGAGATGTTCGTTATTTTGAAAGATTTTGCACTGCCTTCAAGTTGCTAATTTAAAAATGAAAACTGAGAAAATTGAGTAATAATTGCCTGTGAACTTCACTGTCACCCTCTTAAACAAAGGAGCTGTTACAAGCATCTTCCAACACATCTGTCTTTATAATTTTTCATCCTGTAAACTAAAATAGGAATTCTAAGTATTTAGATGCCAATCATTCACACTGACTATAATATAGTTCCTTAGGAAGTAAAATCACAATGACATTATTCATGATAAAAAAATACTCAGTTTCATTTAAACTTGAGGAATCTACCTGCAGTAAGTGTAATTCATTAAAAGTAGTATTTTATTTGACAACTAATAGAATATTCAAGTAAGTTTATATATGTTTCTCTGTATCTTAAAGTAATGGTTCTCTCATTGTAACTTTATAGGATTTAACACCTGAAATGAAAGCTTTTGTGGACCAATATGGGAAGACTACTGATGGAAAAATAGGAATAGTGGAGGTAAGATGGTTACTTTATAACAAAAGACTGACATGTTTACTTGTAGAAAACACATTTAGTGCAGAACAATGTGCGCATAATATGCAAGTATTTTTGATTTTTAGTTACCCAGGAAATTTCTCCCTCTGTCTTAAGACCTTTGGTATTTTTTTCACTAATGAAATCTTCTCATTAACAAAAAGTAAGGTGTTCCTTACGCCTCTACAGACATTTCACTACACTTCATTTAACTTTGCATGGTTTATTCTGTACAAATAAGCAGCAACAGCAATTTAGTTTTCCTGCAAAGCAGATAAGAACTTATTTTAGAAATTTAAATTGTGAAAGGTAAATCTGATTTATTTCTACTTACGATTTTGAACTAATGCTCTGTCACCACTTTTAGGATAGCACATAAGTGAATGCAATTGGGCAGTCGCTATATGCAGTCTATTCTAAAAAGTACATATATGGTAAGACAGTGGGTTAATCACGTTAAAATTAAACAAAATTTTAACAGTAGTTGTGATCCAGCTTGTGAAGGATCACGATTTCTTCTGAATTCCTTTCTTGAACTGTAACAGAACTTCAGGCAGAAAATTTCCCTATTCCTTATACCCGCTTTCTACAGAGGGCAAAGATAACCAACCCCTTCTACATATACAGCAGCTCAACAATTGTATAATTTAGACAGCTTGCTCGGACAGGGGGAAATGTTGTGTTTTTTCTTGCTTTCACTGTTCAGTGCTGCAAGTCAAAAAGGAGCGTTCGCTGGGTTATGGCTTGAGAAGTCACTTTTTCAAGCCTAAATCTACAACTCATTTATGTCACGCTGAGTGCAGCGAGACTGCGGTTTTATTATGAAATGCTATTATATACCTTTTTTTTTCTGATAATAAGAAATCTGACCTAGAGAGCTAATTAAGAAACAGCTGGAAACAAGCCAGGTCTGCAAAATTTCTACAGTGACCAACTTTGGGTCAGTAGCTAATTTTAAAATAGAGGACTGAATAGAATCTGTAAAAGTCAATAGGAAGTATCACTGCTGATATAATAGATGATTTCAGGTTATCTTTTCTCCTCTGTCATGTGTCTGAATTGCATATACTCGTTTAAATGCGTATATAATTATGACTCTACCATGGAAATATGAACAGTTTGTTTATCTTGCAGCTATAATCGATTTTAAAAAATGCATCTTTTGACAATACTTAGCATTGAACAAATAGTTCTGCATCTAAAAAGAACTAGTGTTTAGTTGGACTAACGAATTGTTTGGGTTTGGGCTAACAAATGCTTATTCATTTGGTATTGAAGAATCCTATTTATTTTCATATTTTTGAATATGTGTGATAGCAAGCATTGAATGCAAGAAGAACATGTAGACAGTGCCTGAAAAAGACTATCTTTCTTTGCTTAGGAAAGATAACTGAAAGTTTTACCTTTCAAATTCTATTTCTGATTCTGCTCTTGACTTAATGGGTAAAGGTGAGCAAATCCGATAGGGTCTGATATGGTGCAGTGCTTACCACCCCCAGTGAAGTGCCAAGCATGCTCAGCATCCACAGAAGCCGTCGAATACTGACAGTACTCAGTTCAGTGGCTGAAGGGACTTTCTCCCTTAATATAGCAGTTTTCTAACCCAATAGCTATATTTTATTTCACTGACATCAGCATGAAGCTTGATTTGGAAAGTGCTGATGGGACTCAGATGAAATGTGTTGTACGTGCAGAGCAGGGTGATATTAAAGTTGGTATTTGGAGTCGATTCTCCTTCCTTATAAATAAAATGTCCAATAATTCCAGATTGCTCCCGTTTACATAGTACATGAAATAGTTTTTCTGAAGAAGTGTATGAATGTTGTTTAAAAACAAATTATATAACGCCATTGAGACTCCCAGCCATCATCATGAACACCCAGCATCTGACAGAAAATGTCCCGGTGAATAATGAGTTTTCAGGAAAGGTCTGTTGAGTGAGATAAAGAGGAGGCCTGGGTGGCTTCACAGAGGAAGGAGTGGATTTTCAGCTCAGATTAAGTGTCAATTCGGCCTTTGCAATCACACTGCAGTTAGTTCACTGGCTTTTATCCAGTGCCCTCCAGCTAAAGGCAGAGTCTGACCTGTCCACTTGCTTGTCATTGCGTAAGGGACCTTTCTTTCACCTTTTGTACTCATTCAGACCAACGCTTTCACTAAAACGCGGATGCGAAAGCCAAGGTTTTGAAACTCAGGACTGCGGTAATTCCACATTCAGATTATTCGAAGCTTACTCACACCATAAAAATAACTACTTATTAGCCTAAAATATTCTTTGTACTCCTATTCTCTATTGTAGGATTTTAAAGAGCAAATTCTCTGTATTAGGAGAAAAGAATTTTAAATGGCATTAAATATCAACAGAATTTGCTTAGAGAATGATTTATCAAAAATAGTTCTGACATTGTTTTAAGTACTGGGAGCATTTTTTCTCCTAGGTAACTTATAAAGATGTACCTCAGCCTGTGCTGAGCAGAGAGGAATCAAGCCAGTCTTCAGGCTTTGTGGTTGTTCTCTATTGCTCACGATGCAGAAATAGCCGACATTCTCCATAAAAGCAGCAGAGCTGACAGAAACGCTCACTATACTGCTATTGCTGCCATACACAAACTCAAAGCGGTCTGCACTCTTATTCAAACACGATCACAGAGTCCCCCTATGGTTGTCCTCACAAAGAAGTCATCATTAGAAATAGCACCAGGTTTCCATCTTTCCTCTCTTAGTGGTATAACTGGGACTGGGAAGGTGAGCCAGTTTCCATACAATCTCCTGATCCCTTAGTAATGCGGAGTTTTCCACGAAAAAGCAATTTAGTGCTATTTGATGCATGAGCTTGGAGAACTGGACTTCCCTTTAGGTATATTGTTTCTGTTACACTAAAGGGTACACAAGAAAGAAAACACAAAAGGCATTTTTTGGCAGAAGCCTGAGCTAATATTAGCTATTGAGCTACTACATCTTTGTAATGCAAAAGCCTATGCTTTCCCCTGAGACTTGCAAAGGGTGAGAGGTATACCTTAAAATAAGGTAATTTTCTTCCAGAGGTAATATAATCTGTACCTCAAATACTGTTTGGTACTGCTAGTAAGCTGTTAATGATTCTTTGGAATGTTACTATTTTATGTTTACCCTTGCACCTTGTACTATTTTACAGTACCCTTGCAAAATTCACCAAACTTAGCTATAGAGGTCCCAGAAACCAGGTCTTATTTATAATTCCCACTCACGTGAACCCTTCCCCACTGTCATAATCAGTCCCTTCCCCCGAACTCTGCTGCTTCTTATTATAATCAGTTCTTCCATTCAGTGTTTGCTGTTGAGTGGGACTGTTGATTTACTCTAAAAATCAAAGCTACCCTGTCATGGGAGAAATAAAGAAATTTTTACATAAATCGGTACTAAGTTACACACATTTAGCTATTATATACGTATGAACGTGTACTTACCCACACATGTATATGCTATTTATAATGGAGTAGGTTTCGAAAACTGCTGACAAACACACATTGTTTAAGTTGATTTGGTTTGGTGTTCAGCCATTTAGCAAAAGCCCTCAGAATGCTCTGATGGCCCTGACAGTCTGCCATCAGCTGCTCCATTTCTGTAAGGAGCATGTTCTGATGTGTCTTTTCAGTTGTACCGACACTTGAAGAATATAACTGATTCTTTGCACAGATAATTTTAGAGAAACAAGAGATCTGTCGCCATCCCCTTGTTGTGCCTGTAGAGCGAGAGGGAGAGCTGGAGCCACCTACGGCATCACTGGAACCCCAAAAAAAAGCCTGAGCAATTAGGCAATAGCACTGAAACAGAAAGAATGAGAGATTTGAGGGTGGGAAATGAATGCAGAAAACCAAAAATTTGAATCAAAATTTTAAGATGGGGCTCCAGGAAGCCTGCACATGTTATTTTTCATAAAAGAATGCAGTGAAGAAATCTGTCTTTCTCCACGTTCTTTTCCTAGTAAGCACAGCTGGTCTATTCTTCAAGCAAAAAAAAAGTTTTCTTTAATCAAAACACATTTCATACATTTTGAGGACAGAAAAAAATATTGGGCTTTTGTTAAAAACAATCATGATTTTACATTAAATTATACAGTGTACTCTCCATCTTCTACATTTGTCACTTGCCAAAATTGAGTTAGAGTAAATGAACATTTTCAATAATCAGTACAATACTGTCTGATTTCAAAAAAGTCTTTTGTAGAGCAGAAGCACTTGAAGAACCAGCCCTGATTTTGCAGGGCTAGAAGCCCTTTTGATGTCTTTCTGGTATTTATAGCTCTTCTTGAACACATCTCTCTGCTTGACATGGTCCCCAATTGCCATCCCCTTGCCCTTCCCACTTTCTTTTTTCCTCCCAGTGTTTCCACATATTTTTCTGTTTACCTTACACACATGTTGTTCATGTCAGTGTTTCTTTCTCCTCTTTCTCAGTAGCTGTGAGTAGACTATTTTCCTCACTTTCTTAATTCATGATCCTTCACACTTACTCTCTAAACCTCCTTGTGTTACGCTTTCCCTTCATGCTGATTCCAAGGTTTTCACAGCAGATCCTAACTCTGCAGGGGTGAATTTTTTTCCCCTCTTTCGCCAGCTCACCCTTCAGTAAAGTGCTGTTTCACTCCCTTTTCTCAGATCTCAGTTCTGTTTGACCTTGATGAGTATGGCAAAGCTACAAGCCAGAAGCCTTTCAGAGGCATCTTCCAAACGTTTCAGCTAAGAGGATGAAGCTTCCTGTGGGGCCAAAATTGGGCAGTATAAGCACAAAGAATTTCATACTCTTTTAGAAAGTTTCACACTCTTTTACAGGCTCAGCCGGCCTAATGAAGAATCAAAATTTAATCTTTCTTAAATTCTGTTCCAGCTTGCTCAGATATTACCGACGGAAGAGAATTTCCTGTTGTTCTTCAGGTGCCAGCAGCTAAAGTCAAGTGAAGACTTTATGCAGGTACAGTATGAAAAGTTGCCTTTGGTAAAATCATGCGAGACCCGCTTGCCATAAATATATCACTAAAGCAGTCACATTCTGATTGCAGACATGGAGAAAATATGACAGCGACCACAGTGGCTTCATTGATTCTGAGGAACTTAAGGTAAACCAACACCTATGGTTATGTACGACATGAGAACAGGCGTTGGATTACAGCCTGTGCTGCTATCTGTTTCTTCAGATACTCACCCGTGCATGTTTTTGCATTCCAAACATAACGGAAAAGCAATATGATTATCTGATGTTTTTATCGCCAGTAAATTATTTAAAGTGAAACTCTAATCTGATCAATGTTTTTTAAAGTGTGCTTTAATTCAGATCAATGTTTGTCTTGAGTGACTCAAGGTAGCGGGTACTCTAGCTTAGAAGTAAGAAAGATTAAGAAAGCAAGATAGGCCTCTGAAAGCTATGTTGTTCTTTTTTTGGTATATTAGGGAGGAGGGCTGTTTTGTTTTTTTTTTATTCCTAAGGGCATCACTACCATTGATCACTATGCTGCCAGACAGATCATGCTCTCTCAAGTATCACATCACCCTACGGTTTCCTAGGCTAACACAGCTGGAATTGCATTGCCCTGCTTGGTCACCTTGGTGGGAGTTTGGAATCAGCTTTAATATACACAAATATGAGCAGAATCGAGATTATTCCATTAGTCATTTCAGCCTTGCCCAGTTAACAAACCTTAAAACCGGAGTCATAAAACTAACACAGATTTGTAGATGCTGAATCACAGTGTTACAGAACCACAGAGTGGTTGGAAGGGATCTCTGGAGGTCACCTGGCCCAACCCCCCTGCTCAAGCAGGGGCCACGTAGAGCCAGTCGCCCAGGACTATGTCCAGATGGCTTCTGAATAACTCCAAGGATGAAGACTCCACAACCTTTCTAGGCAACCTGTGCCTGTGCTCGGTCATTCTTGCAGTGAAAAACTGTTTCCTGATGTTCAGAGACAACCTCCCACGTTTCAGTTTGTGCTCACTGCTTCTTGTCCTGTCACTGGGACACAGCTTGGATCCGTCCTCTTTGCACCCTCCCTTGAGGTATTTATATACATTGATGAGGTCCCCTCAAGCCTTCTCTTCTCCAGGCTGAACAGTCCCAGTTCTCTCAGCCCTTTCTCATAGGAGAGATGCTGGTTGCAGGTTGGTGTATCTGAAGTTGGTAGGATCAGGAGGACGCCATGCATGTAGCACTTGAGAACTCTCCAGCTGTTAGACAATGCCTTAAGGACTGTTGCCACCTGCTATAATTTAAAATAGACTTTAAAAAGACAGGGCTGATTGAGGACCAGCTGAAGAATAAAGACATTTCAACAGGACCCCTAATGAACCCATGTCTCTTGTGCTACGAGATTTTGTCTGCCTCAGAGAAACAGGTCCTTTTAATGTGTTGAAAATAAGACATAAATGTCCAGTTTTATTTTTAGATTAGTATTTCTTGATAAGCTCAAACATTTTAAGTATTTTCTACGTGAGGAGTACACCCACTTACAACTTTGTAAGAGAAATTTAAGCTGGAAATCAGGAAAACTTTCTAACAATAGTAACAGCAGTGGAATATGTTGCCTAAGGGGGAGGCAGACTCTCCATCACTGCCTCTATTTAGGAAAGGTTTGGCAGCAGCTCAGATCAGACAGTAACTCAGGAAGTTTAGATATAGATGACCCTGTCCTGAGACATGGAGATGGACTGGACAGCCTTTCAATGCCCTTTCCAGTTCTATTTTCCATCAAAGCACACAAGATTAAACATAGATCCATAACATCCATTTACAACATTTCAGTCACGTTCTTCGCACACAAGCTACCAGGAAGGCCTTCCAGCATGGAGGGGGCCAGACTGGAAGAACTATAAGGGGGTATTAATCATGTGACTATTGACATGGCTGCATTCAAGTGCAAGAAAGTCATCTACGTACACACAGATTTTCTTAAGAGCTAACCCATTTTCTGTCTTGAAACGTGGCCCACAATTCCAGAAAGATAATGACACCCCAACTGATGACAGTAATTAGGTACTTCATTGAGCATTGACAGTCACACAGACATCTCAGATCTAGTACAGAAATTTAAACCCCTGAACGGGTGGAAAAAATGTTATTTTTTAAAGTAAGAATGGCTGGTGTTTAAAGTCATGTGATACTGTAGCAAATTCTCATTCAAAGTCATGTGATACTATATCAAATTCTCATTCAAAAAAGATCGAATGAAACTGGCTGCACACATGTAAAATCCAAGGTAGGAAGGAGCAACATAGGTTAACATTCACTTCTAGCACCGGGTACTGCCATAGGCAAGGAGAAAACTCGATTAATCATTGACCTTTTCTGTAAAATTGTTCCTATGTTGCAAGAAGTGATTAGGCATCCCAGTTTTCAAGGAGACTCAAGGTTAATTAGTTTAGTTTACTGATAGAGCTGATTAGGAAGCAGTATACTTGAAAGGCAAACTATTTTTTCCAAATTCACAATACAACAAATGGCATACAATGCAGAAAGTTTTATGAGTCACTTTTTCCAAATAAAACTGCGCAGTATACTTGAATTGATCAAAAGAAAGTGTTATATTCTTAGCTGTTAATTACTACTTCTTTTCATACTTATTTGGAACTTCAGCAGTAAATACTAAAGTGGGAGTAAAATAGTATTTCCCATTACTTTCATCTGCAGTTAGCAAGCCAAGCATTTTATACTGTAGATAAAAATTCACCTATTACTCTTTTATTTATTTTAACAGAGCTTCTTGAAAGATTTATTACAGAAAGCAAATAAGCAGATTGAAGACTCAAAGCTAACAGAATACACAGAAATAATGGTAAGATTATTTACGGGCATATTTCATCAAGATTGGATTAATCCAAACCGTTTATCTTTAGCCTCTGGAAGGCTCCAAATGACTTGGAGCCCCACCAGGTCCTAATTAGGCGAACTATGTCATTGCAACAGAGAGATGACTGTGGCATCCAGCACTGCAAGTACTTCTGCAGCTACAGAGCTTTGATGGGCAGTTTTCAGTGCTGCTTAAAAAAAACGCTCAGGAATTTTGAATCTTCTTGGTATTTATATAATACCAGACCATACCATACTATTTTCCCCTGTTATGCTTCCCTGTGCATTAGTTGTAACACCGAAGTCTCCACAGTTCATAAGAGAAAAAATGTACACCATCATAATTACATTATTATGTTTAGGTGAAAGGAATTTGGGGTTACTTCCTATGTTTTGCCTTCTTTCAGTGCTGTAGCGTCTGTCTCTTAGTTTAAAAGCCATCACTGCATGGTGGCTTCTTACCAGATTTACAAACATCTCACTCTTTCCTTCTTCCCCCCTTCAAGAAGGAGAAACTGATGTTTTAGATAAACATTAGAACAAAACTGTCACCTCCCTGGCCTTAAATCAGCCCATCCTTGGGGCACTCCCTCCATCCCACAGCTGTGGTGCTCCATGGCAGGGATCTGTATCGGCTTCTGAGTGGACGTTTCAAGGAAAAAAAAAAAAAAGACTCAGAATTCTTGTCTCCAGGAAATGTGTAACACTCCATTTTTTGTTTTACTAACTTGGTTTCATCATAAAATATTTTTAGCAATCAAAAACATGCGAGGTAATCACACTAGCCTTCAAATGGGCCTGAGAATGGCTGATCAAAACTTGTGCTTCTCCTGGAAAATGTCTTCTGGTTTGTTGTACCAGTATAAACTGTTTACCTAGAATTGTCACTGTTTATTCACTGGTGAAGATAAAAAATATCATTTTCATTCAGGGACCTTTTTAGTCTTCATGTTAAAGTGTGCTCTAAGTTCTGTGACAAAGAATTAACAGCAGTAGGAAAGAAATTGAAAGGCAAGCTCTTCCATAATCTCCTCAGAAACTAGAAAAGACGACTAATAGAAAACTCATGGTCCTGAGCAGCTGCCGGCAGGCACAGCCAGCCACTAACAACCCATCAAAATACAAAATACGTTGACTTCGCCGCTGCCACTGCTCACCTCCCCCAAAGGCAGATCTCCTTGCATGGGAAACGTGCGCAAGGCAGATGCTTTGATACAAGAAAAGGAAGTGTTAAAAGCAATCAGGGTGTTACGTAGAAATAAATGTTTATAGAATCGGTCTCTTTTTCTGGTCTCCTTTGCCATTTATTGTGTACTAACCAAGTGAAATTGGTTCTTTTTTCATAGCATTAATTCTGTCTTTAAAAGGATATACACTTATCTCAGTACAGGATGCTGCTTTCCCTCTTATCTAAAAATTACATCTAAAATTACTGTGATTGAAAGGGATGGGATGGAGTGTGGGTGGTGGTGTTTTCAGTACAACGTCTAACAATTTTTTGTACAGTTTGCTGCTTTTGTGACTCTTTTTATACAGCAAAGGCAAAATAATACTTGAAAGTAGAAAAATGGAACTATAGACACATAAAAACTGGGAGAGGAAGTCCCACGCAGGTGTAATATCTCCATCTACTTCTAATAGCGAATCTAAGCTGTTTGTGCCACTCAGGCAGCAGGAGCTCGAGATTTCAAGGGCTCAAAGGAAAACACTTTAATACAACTGGATAATTAAACATGATTAGAAATAGCATTCACATATTTTGTCAAATTACATTAATATATTTATTTCTGTAATTTAATAATTATAATTATTTGGAGACATTTAATTTCCCATTTCCACACCATCAACAAAATGCAATTGTCTACAGCATCTGTTCACTCTTTTCTTGAAACAGATCACAGAAACAGAACCTGATCTTTACTTAAATATTTAGACCTAGCAGCCAATTGAATGAAATGTCTATTTACTGTCTAAGGAACTGAATGCCTTGGATTCTATTGAACTTCAGCTGACTGTTGTTTCACCTTTATGAACAGAGAATAACGATGCTATTATCAGATCATGACATAAAGTCAAAAGTAAAATGTTATCATGTCAACACTCCTCTCATTTATAAAAAATTACATGTGCATTTCTCATATGGGACATTCGTTACTGTAGGCAGGTTAAGACGTACCTGACAGTAGGTTAACCTGAATTGTTCATCTGGCTTCTTATCAGGCTTTTGCAGTAGAGTTAATTACTATAAAGTACTTCTTCAGTACTTTAAATAAATGTATAACGCATCAAATGTGACATTAAAACTTGGGGCCATCATTTCAGCATGAAATAAAGACTAAATTTAATTGAATTTAAGTTTTCCAAAGAAGTGTTTTCTTCATTTTGTTGGCTAATTTTGATTAGTAATGTAAAATTCAATATTCTTTCAGCTCAGGATGTTTGATGCAAACAATGATGGAAAGTTGGAGCTTACTGAACTGGCCAGGTATGTCTTCTGTCTCTTTTCATAAAAAATATTATGTACAAATTGCTGCTATGGAAACAGTTAAATATATTGACCTTGGGTTTTTTTTCTCTCCAAAGACTACTCCCTGTACAGGAAAATTTTCTTATTAAATTTCAGGTATGAAAATTCACATTCCTAAGGTAACCTGTAACCATCGCACATAGCTGGTGTCACTAATGGATTTTTTTTTTTTTCATTTTGGGATTTAGGGTGTCAAAATGTGCGCAAAAGAATTCAATAAAGCCTTTGAGATGTATGATCAAGTAAGTCTTCAAAAAAACTTTTTATCTGTTGTGTCATTTGATGGCACTTATTGTGTGAATTTGTGGAAAACTAGCTATATCCTCTAAAATAAAAAATAAATGTTTAAAGTTATCTTTAATGTTATTTTTCAGGATGGCAACGGCTACATAGATGAACATGAACTTGACGCACTACTGAAGGATCTCTGCGAAAAGAACAAAAAGGTACTCCTAGAGGGCTTTTTTTCCCCCTTAGAGATTAGATTTAATTTGGATTTTAAGGACACTTTAGTCCACCCAATTAAGATAAATATAGAGCTTCCAAGTCATAATTCCTGAAGTCAAAGTACAACTAAAAATGTCGGCAGAAGTCATGGCAGTGTAAATCCTGAACCAGGGGAGTTCTGACTATAGAGTGACACTGTGAAAAGATTGCTTCTGAGACATCCGCTGTCAGCAGTCAAACAATATAGCAATGGCTATAATATGGATAACATACAAATACGTAAACAACATCTGCAATGTGTTACTGTTGGACAGGCTGAGAATACCCTTTTTTTTTTTCTTGCCCCTCATTTTCTGCCATTGGAAGCAAATTTGTTCATGCTAGTAAACTAAACAGGATTATAAAGCGTTATCTGTTTTTTAAATAGGAATTAGACATTAACAACCTTGCGACGTACAAGAAAAGCATCATGGCCTTGTCTGATGGAGGAAAGCTTTACCGAGCAGAACTGGCTCTTATTCTCTGTGCTGAGGAAAACTAGAACTCTTCTATCATGTCCACTTAACTAGTGATGTACTCTATCTACACAATAACTGTGCACTATAAGGGAGTAGGCTGTATTTTTAAACTGCATATAGAAAATTAGCCAGGATGTGTGGCACATTCCTTTCAGTTTGTTTCTATACTGTTTGTAATGTACAGTTTTTGTAACAATAAGATTGATAAAGAGAATGTCTATGTTTGGGCCAGTCTGTATATTCAAAAAGAAACTAAAATATGTCAGGGTTGATTTTGGTTTTCGTTTTTGGGTTTGGTTTTTTTTTGCTTTCATAAACACAGCTGGAAAAAAATGAAACCTGCTGACATTGCTGTGGTCATCATATCCTTTGACACCTGCAACATTTCCTGTTGAACTACGTAACAAAAAGTTCTACAGATTTTCTTTCCCT
>NW_009650064.1:8529211-8535325 GCF_000708025.1 Charadrius vociferus
TTCCCTATTACAACTAAATGGGTTTTTTAAAATGCAAAACGTGAATTCAGATTAAATATGACCTAGGTCTGAAAGAGACGCTAGCATGTCTGATTTCCAAAATTTAACAAGGCACTAAGAAATATTTTCAGTTGTCAAACCACCCACTTGCAGGTCTGTGCTCTCTGCAGTTTTTCAATTATTCTTCTCATTATGAACTCACAGCATATAGACAAAGCCTTTATCCAGCATAGATCTCCATGCAGTAGTTGAAAGAGATACAGTGTTTTCACTCTAGCTGTTTATTTAGCTTTACTGAATCTAAACACAGGCACTTCAGAAATAAATGCCTTTAATCTGTCTCGGAATCCTGGCTAAATGACAGGTAGTATAGTTAATACACAGATTAACATATGATATTATAAGTGTACCTTTCATGACTATTGCTGTGTCAGAGAATATGACAATCCATTTTCTAAACTATTTTCACATTTTGCAGGTTATAATTATTCTAGTAAATTGCTGTTTTTACATCATATTCTGTGTAATCTATAATTAAATTTAATATCCTAAGATTGCTGGTGTCTAGTTTGTCTATCTCCTGGATTCTTTTTTCTGTACCATGTAAAGGATGAATTAACTATGTCAAAAAATGTGCCTCCTTGGATCTTACACTGAATTACTAATCTGTAACAATAGTATTAAAATTCAACACTACACAAAGCAAAAGATGTAGTACAGATTTTATACCAATTTAGTAATTTAGTTCACATGGTGAGCTCTGCTTGTTACTATGCTAGAGAGGTATTTTTTTAAATTAGAACTATAATATGGAAACAGCCCTGTCGTCTCGCATCTTTATTTTTTTTGGCCTGGCTCCCTTTTTACTTTACACTGATTTTACGCCAGACAACTCCATGAATGTCCAGGCCGTTGCTCCCAGTATGTACTGGCATAGGAAGGAAACTGGGCTGTGTCTTAAAGCCAATAAACCCATGTTGCCTCCATGTAGAACCGCTTCAGAAGCGATTCCAGGTTAGCAGATTAGTTATATACAATTTCTCAAATGCATCTCTGTGTCTTACTTAACAAGCAGAAGCAAACGCATTTTATTTGAAATGTGTCTCAAACAATGAGGCCCACATCCTTCAAGATTACAGTCACTGAACTCCCACTGAAACGAACCCTTGAATTCCTCATGTGAATTCCGGCAACGAAATACCCTTTCAGGAATGGTCTAACGGCCCTGGGCTCTCTCCAGTCTGAGCTTTAGAAAGTTAAGGAGTAGGTGGTGCAGGACGGGGCCTTGCTGAAAAAAAGCCGCAAAAAAATTAAAGTAAGGTTAAGCTAGCTCGTTCTCACCGCTTTAATCTCGGTCCACGCACAGTGATTTAACTATTCACCGGCTTGTTCTCGTTCTCCTCTTTTCTCTATGCAATGTGGAATACAATTGTGTATGTTAAGTGAAGAAATGAATCTGCATACCAGTACAATAAATGATTGATATTGTTCATACTGTGCACTTGAACCCCTGGATTTTGCCTTACTTTAACATTTTAAAAATGTAAAGGTAAAGAAAAAAACCCCCAAACCTGTATGTAAAAAATATGATGTGGCTGTTTGCCAAAATCATTACAGTGGAAGCTAAAGCGTTTAAAGTGTTTTGACAAAAATTCATCACAGAAACTGCAATCTGTCTTCCTGAACGTAAGTAAAGTCACCTGGCACAGATCTGTTCTGAAGCCAACCTCCTCCTACTGCTGCTGTTGCCCACCAGCTGGCTCTGCTGCGGAGCACGACACAGACAGTGGGTCTCACTCCCCCCCAGGCAGATGTTTCCTCCAATAACTTCTCATAAATAAAATTTGGATTAAAAGACAGCAATTTAAAAACCCAGTTCTAGCAAAGGTGTCTCCTATGTCAGTGCAAAGCAAAGCGTAGCAAATATGGGTAAGTCAAAACCGCTGTAAAAACTCCAGGTTTTAAAATCTCCAAAACACTCCTGGGCAGAGCTCTTAAAAATGTCAGGGTTGGGGCAGAGCAAGTCTTGGCATAACGAGAGAGGTGACAATAGGGAAGACTGCAAGCTTCTTTCTTCTGGTAGCCATTTGGTGACCAAAAAAAAAAAGGTTGAAAGTAAAATAGTAGCATACACAAAAATTAATTACATGAGGTAGTGCAGCTATGCCATACTCCTGCTAAACAGAGAAACTGGCTGACAGGTAGCTACGTGGAAATCTACTTTACTGAAGTTGTTAACAATTTTACAGTCTAAAATTGCGTATTTTATTTAAATAAATACTCAAATTAATAAGCACTCAAGCTAATAAATACTCAAACACAGTCCTACAAACTGCAAACAAGCAAGCTGTGCAAAATTTTAACCCCTTCTAGTATAAATGTATACAGTTGAAAACTTAACAAAATGTTTCCTATTCAAATCAAGTAGGGTGGTTTTCCATTCATTTTAAAGCACAAAGCAGCACACTTTTACTAATGCTCAAAGAGGGAAAGAAAAAAAATCCAGTAACTATTAGACCCTTTAAAAAATGCAGTATTTGCTGACAGATGTAAAGCTTAACAGTCTGGAGTCAGGCAGGGCGAGTGCCTGCTTCCAGCTTTGCCCACCACACAGTCCATCAGCACACCCCGGGGGCCACACCTAATCCGAAGTCCCCAACGCCACCCAGCTGGCAGCCGTGGTACAAACCACTGCCCATTATGGAGAATATCATGCCAATTTTCACCAACAATTTAATCGGGATCGAACACAGGCCTTGACGCGAGCGATTTGGCTTTCGTTCCTTGCTGTGCTGTTCTGTCCTGACCAGTTCATGCACTGGTATCACAGCACCGGTCTAATCCCCCTCTGTTCCCAACTTAGTTATGCACCTTTAAAAAGATAATCCACACAAGCTTACGGAATTTCTAAGCAGTGTATTCCATGTGCAACTGTCAAATACAGATCAGGATGCTGAGACCCGGCCGTGCTTTTATATAAGAAAAACCTTGTCTGACAAAAACACGCACACGCTGCTGCTAAACTCCACTTAAAGTGGGATTAAGTCTTTGTTTCATTAGACATTAGCTTTTTCTGAATAACTTCCATTTGACATCTTGTGCATTTATACTAAGCCCTCATCATAATCATGGTTGCAGTCACTGGCGGTGGAGGCATACCGGAACCCACACCTACTTGCTGTGTCTACGAGGAGGCTCAGAATCCATATTTAGGCACCCAAATGTATGTGGCCTGATTTTCTGAAGTGCTGAGCACCTCCAAATCCCTCTGAAATCAACTGAAGTTGTTCTGCACCAATTAAAAGCAGGGCAATGCGCCAAAATCCCAAAGATAATTTTATTTTACTGTGTAATATATTATCACATAAAAGATTGAGGGGTTTACCTCGGTTAAAGTGGGGTTACACGTTTAGCAGCTACAACACAAGATGCTCCCTGGAGTTAGATAAAGGTACAAATTTCCTTGCAATTCAGTGTCTTTACTTATGTGTTTCTCAGCATGTGAAAAAAAGGAAAGATAACCGAGCAGTTCATGTGCCAATGAACTTGGCAGCCAGTATGGCCAGGTAAGAACCCATACTTCCCTCACATAGTCTCATCGTCTGCTTGCAAAGTAGATCCTCAATTTGATAAATAATAGCAATATTCTCAACAGCAGCTGAAATATTCAAAAGGAGGGAATTCCCAGAAATAGGAGAACCAAAGATTGACAGCAGTTCTGGTATCATAGCAAAGAGGTAATGCAAGTAATCTCTTTCATTTGCAACTTCAAATTATTTTCATAACTTGTTTATAAGCCTCTACTATAATACAATACCACTTTTACAGCACAGAATTGATCTAAGAAACGGTAACAGACAGGTTCAAAGACAGTAAATCATCAACTGAAATAAAAAGGGTAATTTCAAGATTTAGTCAAGCAGACAAGATGTTCTTTTTAGTTGAAAACAGACAACGAATCCTCCTTTGCGAGTGCCTCTGAGCTGAGTTCATGGAAGCACTGACACCTTTGACTGACAGGCGATGCAAAAGTCATTTTTAAAAAGGCACTTGGATTCCAGGAAAGTTTTCCTTGTGATCCATGAAAATTAAAATTGCCTCTGCAACCCTATTGACTCCTTTTGCGATCTCCAATGTATACCATCACCTTTTCTTACTCACTCCTCCACTTTCTTGTCCCTCCAACTTCATCTCCATAAAATTATTAAGCCTCAAAGCAGTACCTTTTTCATACTCCCCTTTACACTGTGGCTCACCGGCAATCTGAGGTAGGTCCAGGAATGCAACAGCCCCAGGGCAGCATGTTTAACGTGGATACTATCTCCCACCATCTCTGCTACGTTTGGAATAAAGCAGCTGTGACGACTATGCTTTATGTTGGCCTGTAATAAGTGTCAACAATACGCAGCTGTTGAGCATGCTTATGGATTGGGCACCTCTGGGGATTGAGGGGTATTTTATGCCGCTTTCAGGACAGTCGCATCCTCATGGGCATTTAGGAACAGGTTCTTTTGGAATTTCTGAGCCCAGCCAGACACCACCTGGGTCACGCAGTTGCTGTAAAGCTACTTCCTCTTCTCCTTTTCCCAAGTTCAGCTGTCATGTGCTGCTACTTCAGTAACAAATAATTAAACTGTATTTAGGTGAAACAAAAACTTGAGATGTTCAAGATTCACCTCTTCATAGCAATGTCCCTCTCCTGTCCCTAACAAGTCTAATAACTCTTTTCATGAAGGAAATGAATCCAAGCTGGACTATTCCATTCTCCTGCAGAAGTGGACAGCTAGATCCGAGTGAAGTTCTTTCGCTTAACTAAGTCTAAATATTAGGAAATATTTTATAAACTATCCAGTAACATATAACTCTTTAAAACGCTATATGCCATTTCTAAAACCTGCATCACCACATTGTATACATCTTGTCAAGACAGAATGTTCAGAATCTAAAAGCAACTAACACGCACAATTTGCAATGGATATCATCAGTAAAGGTAAGATAAAATAGACTCTATTCTTATTATAGATGTTCATTAAAATTTAAAATGTGCTTTCTGGTTCTATCACTGTTTTGTTGTCACTTTACAATTAATAATTCATTTAGCTATGGACAGTAAACAGGTAGAAGAAGATACTTCAGAAGCAATACCTGTTTCTGCAAGTAATAAATGTTCTGTTTGTGAATAAATACCCAGTACCTATTTACAAGACAGGCTTTAAGAGGCCTCCCTTCAATATTCTGACCTTATCAAATAAAGCAAAAGCCCCCACCCTTAAAGGACATGTTCCAGTAATTCTGATGGTTTAGAAAAGAGCTTCAGTCCCTGAAAGGTTCACTATGAATTAAAGCGAGTTTCTCCTGGACACAAAGTTGGCCTGAATCTCTCTGATGAGTAAAGCAATGAAGGAAAGTCAAAGTTCTTTTCATTTTTTAATTTTAGGTCAAGAAGCAGTATTAATTTTAAACTGCGAAAGCACTTGAAATTCTTTAACTACTTTTGCATAGGAACCCACTGCCTTTTGCTGTGGAAGAGCAACATTTCTGAACTGAGATCTGAAAAGGTTACTTTCTAAACAAAGGACGTACGCAGGCAAAGTAATATTAGAGTGGTGGTTGAGCCAAAGAATAGTGGGTCTGTGTGTTTTAAGCCATATAATGGACTTCTGGGATTTACTATGCCAGCAGGCATTACATCTGAGCACCGACGTACCTATTGCCAAAATATTTGGGGAAAAAATAATCGTAGCTGGGCTCGGCTTAACCCCCCTTTTCTCCACTGCCCCTTCCTTTTCCATCTCACCCTACCCACACCAAAAAAATACCTCTGCTTTCAATATCTAAAAAATACATTAAATAGCATGTAGAATTATAACAAAAAAACCCATGCTAGATTAAAAAAAAGGAGTATTATTACTATTATTTTATATGCCAGGAAGAGAGATGAATTAAGAATATGTGGCAGCCAGCAGTGCTTCTTAGTCCCTAAAGCCAAGTATAGACTTGATCCTAACTTAATGTTGAGACTGGGAAAGGGCCTCTTTTCTTGATCTCTTCCACCTGTGCCCCACGCAGCCCCTATGTTTTGTGAGCTGAAAGGAATGGGCCAGGCTCTCTGCT
>NW_009650064.1:8535378-8553670 GCF_000708025.1 Charadrius vociferus
AGAGAAATAACTTAAGGTCACACAAAGTCTGTGACAATGTTGGAGACTGAACATGGTTATCTTCAATCTCAGCCCAGTACTTCAACCACATGACAAACTTTCCTATAGCACAAGTCATACACACCCATGGACGCGAGACACCAGCGGGAACTTATTTTTATTGACAGACCATCTCCAGAGGATACCCTACTAAATACTACAGAGAAATACGTGATTATATCACAGCTCACAAACATACCTTCGAGTTTTTTTTCCTGAAACACTTTTTTTTCCAAGTCTCAAAGCCTTACATGCAACTGTGTC
Source organism: Charadrius vociferus (assembly GCF_000708025.1). Taxonomy (NCBI): domain Eukaryota; kingdom Metazoa; phylum Chordata; class Aves; order Charadriiformes; family Charadriidae; genus Charadrius; species Charadrius vociferus. The sequence goes on from NW_009650064.1 coordinate 8,535,682, forward strand.
CAATATGAAATGAAAATGTAAGTATATTCAAAGGACAACAAGCAAGGAACAGTATATATGGGCCAAACTTTTCAATTAAATCACTTTTTGGGGAAAAGACATGAGTAACATGTCAGAATTTGATCTTGACAGTAGACCTACCAAAACCCAAGATGCTATAAAAAAGCTTTACATTATGTTTAAGAGACATCCTGAAGGCTGCTATGATAAAACACATTTGCTTTGTTTTATTATCAGTGGCACAAATGCTATTCAATCTCCCTCATCATCACCCTCAGGAGAAAGGTGGCACGTGCAAGCCTGCATTAATATTGTCCACCCTTTCGGTAGAACATCTATTAGCTTGTATTAGCTTTGCGTTAAGGCGATCAAATGATTTCAAAGTCAGATGCTGGCATAAGTATGCCCTGAAATGTGGGTAAAGTGACTAAACTGCTGTCAGCATTTGAAGGAAGACATCCTTGAATTGCTTCTATATACCTGACTCTTAAATCACTGTATCAGTGTCAAAGCACACACAGCTATTGCCATGCTTGTATGCGTGGATGGTCTGGAGCTGGGGTTAAACAATCAAATTAAAAAAAAAAAAAAAAAAAAAGCATGGATTTCAGGCTGTAAAGGACAGAGTCTATTAATTTCTTTGAAGAAATCCATCCATTATTTGAAGCAGGGGGGAACAAACAACTGGCAACCCCCTAACCTGGAAAACCTAATCCTAAAAGAGGGACAAAAATAAACATTGTTTGGTTGGTTTTGGTTGGTTGGTTTTCAATAACTTGCTTATTTGGGATGGATAAACTGACTAGATTCACAGGTAATGCCATCTTAAAGCTTTTTTAGTACCAGTCTGTGAATGCAAATGAAACCCAGGGATTTCTGTAATTCTCAATGAATGAGGTTTCACTGCTTTCAGTCCCCATTTATTGATGCCCTTTGCTAGTCTTACGTAAACCATTTTTTACGGAGAGACTCCCCTAGTCACATACATGTTAATAGCAAATGATTTTTAGTTTCTCATTTTCAAGAACATTCCTAACCATGACAAAGAGCGAGCTCCTTAGAAATGCACTTCTAGTCCTTAAATACGATTTTCAAAGTTCAGCATAAGATAATTAACAGACTGAAAATGTCAGCAAAAGATGAGACCAAGACAGTTCTGTATTTCGAGGTTTTCTAAGTAACCACAGGAATTACATCCTATCTCTGTATGTAGTCCTGCTGGTAAATTGAAACATTGTTATTTGCAAGTTTAGGACTTGTGTGAAGATTAAGACTTAAATTTCTAAGTTTTTCCTCAGATTAACAAGTATATTCAGTTATGACAATCCTGAAATGCTATTGGAATTACAATATTAAGAGACACTTCCATATATCTGAGTAACAAAAATATCCTCTGAAATATTAAAAAAAAGCTAATTGTAGACCATGGCATGGCTATATAAAACATAATCTAAAGAACAATAAAATTTCAGTGAACAACTGTTGTTCACTATTGGCAACAGATTAGATTGTAAATGGGAAAAATATACATGCTATATTCAAAATACGACAATTTCAAAATATTTTATTGAAATTACCATACAAAAGATTTTGAAGGCTATTTCTCAATTGGTTATTTCTAAACATTCATGAAAAAGCAGTGGTTCATTTCCAAAAATCTCCATCATAGTTACATACTTTAAGAGCCTTTTGTTTTTCTAATCATTGCTTCCATCATATCCCACTGCTCTTTAGTAACCTAGTAAAAGAAAAGAATGTTTTATTGAATTCCATATAATAACTGCACATCTAAGTATTTGTTTGAATGTTAAATAGCAAGCAAGGAATTTAATACCTTCTTCAAATCATTGAATTCTCCTGCCATAGAAACATATTCTCCACCATCCATTCTAATAACCTAGAAAAAGCATAAGCAGTGTATTTAATAGTTGTGGTTTTTCTGCAGCATTCTCCTGTGATGAACTGCAAAAGCAATTTTTATTGATTTGGCATGCTCAAAATAATGTAATTCAATCACTTTTAAAAGTTCTTTTTAAAGGTACTAACTACCACACATTACAATTAAAAGATTACTAATACTCATAAAGAATTTCAAAGTAAAAGTTCTTGTTTCATGTTTGAAACCAGGGCTTTAAAAACTATCAGCCAAACCAAGACCATCATCAGATTAATTGTATGAACAAGATCAACCAAAACTCACCGCTCCATTAACCCAGCTTGCATAGTCACTGCACAAATAGGCAGCAAGATTTGCAATTTCTTCTACAGTTCCCAGACGACCACAGGGAATCCTCTCAATCATTTTCTTCTCAAATGAGCCTGTTGGGTCAAGGCGGCTAAAAGCACCCTGAGAATTAAGAGAAATATTAACCAAAAAAAAGTTATAACTAAACCAGGAATTAAAATCTAACACAGAGTTGACTCCACATAAACAATATGGAAGTTAACATTTCTGAGTAAACTGTCTACACTCTCTTTGTCAGTAGGATGAAGAAGAAAAAAGTAGGAAACAGAAAACAACTCATCCCTGTTGTAGTGATATGCATCTACTGAGGATGACAAGCTGGAACTGAACATGTTTGGAATAGTCACCCACCATTTAGCTATGAAAACCAAAAGGGGTTAATATAAACTTTGTTTCCCAAACAGCCTTATTAAACATTTGAGGAAATAAGCAAGACTCAAAATTGCTGTGTGGACAGGAGAGAGGAACAAGCAGAGAGGAGGAGCAGGAAAGTGACAGAAATAAATTATACATGACAGAGTAAACAAAACTTCTTCCTGGCTCCTCCACAAAGAAACAACCTCCTCAGGCAAAATCAGAAATGTATTAGTAACATTTGTGTTAAGTTACTGAAGTTATGAGAGTTAAAGCACACTGTAATTTATGTAATCATGGCTGTACGCACACCATTTACGTCTTCTATTGCCATGTTTTTAAATGTCTGTTTATAAGCTTAATGGTATTGCACTTGTATGCTTTTTTCTTTTCCTATCTTGACTTACAACAGCGCTTTCTAAAGACATGGATGTAGCCCCTAAGGCAGAAAGACTCAATTTTGCAATATGCTGGTTTAAGTAAAGCCAGTCTGGCTTTTTATGCTTTCAGGGAAATTTTAACTTGAAATCAGTATGACAAATGTAGTACTTTATTAAGACCACACAGTATCTCAACTGGGATAGATGCTATTAGTTTAAAACAGAAACATTAACAGGAGGTAGCAATATTGATATTTTAAGCAGTTAACTTGCCAAAAATTATGATAATTTATAAATCAAAGTGATCTTGCCATGCAATATGGTCGATGCCAAAAGTTTATACGGATTCAAAAAGGAACAGAAGAAACTACTGGAAGAAAAAAGTCCATCCAGACAATTACAATATGAAGATATATCAGCTGTATCAAACTCCCTGGGCCATAGACTGCCAGAGGCTGAAGACATAAAGAAGAAATGTCATTAAATGTTTTTATTCTACTCTTGCCTAAAAATCCACCAGATGCAAAGCCTAGAGGACTTTTGGTCTGATCCTGTAATATTGTTTCAACATTCTTATAACCTTGCTGATACTGCCACTTATCTTTCTTTACAGTCAAAAAAGCTAAAACTGAGTTGTCCAGTGTAGCATCTAAACTGACAAGAGGAAAAAAGGAACAGCAAAAAAAAGAAAAAAGAAGCATCCCTACCCTGAAAACAGCAGCAAAACCAACTGTGAAACATTTTACAGGGAGTAGTAATACCATTATTAGCTGTTACTGCTCATAAATGTAATATTTTGATTCAATGTGAAATGCCTCCTCCTCTCTCCTCTTGCAGGACCGCTTTCTTTTTTCTTCCTGTTCCAGCTGGTCTGGATTACTTCCTTCAAACCCTCCAGTCCTCCTTTTCACTCATATCAAAGCTTCGCATTTCCTTGCTTAGTTTTTCTCTTTCTAGTTTTACGATTTTCAACAAAACTAGCGAGATTCTGTTCTCATATACCTAAAAGAGATTCTGAAATTTTGGGATTGATGAGATATTTTGCTTAAAAATTAAGAGATCAGGCAGAAATAAGCACTTTTACTTTACCAAGTGTAACAATTCACTTCACTCAACAAACTAGGTATGTATAGTTGATAAGAATCAACATTAAATATTTTGATATGTGATTTCTTTGAAACAGTAGAAAAATGTTTAATTTATATTAGTGTAGTAGAAGGGGTAGTGGCAGGTTTCAGAAGTTCAAAAAATTCTATTTTACAAAAGAATTGAGAGGTAGTGTGGTCAATATTCCATCACAGTCTTGACTACCAAGGAAATCACACTTAAATTTAACAGTTATAGAAAAGGTTAGACTATCTTAAAGTTAAGTCTGTACTACAATGCATATTCAAGGCTGTGTTTTACTTCATGCCATGTACCTTTGTTTTTATTGGACCTGGTTGAATCACATTGAATCTCATGCCATATTTACCCCATTCAGCCGCAAGAGACCTAAAAATTCATTAACAAAATGCATCAATATCTTAAACACAATATTTTAATAATGCTATTCAGAAAAAAAAACAAAATTACTTTAAACTGAATCGAATGTATATATACCAGAATGTTCCTGAAACAGGCATTCCTACTTAAGGGGTTGTTTTGTTCTTAACACAAATGTTTCAGAGAAGAAAAAAAAAAAATCACATTCACAAACAGAGGAATATTGTTTTAATAGATGCATCATAGATAAAGCAACATTAAGGAGCAATTCTTTCTCCCTCGCAAATCATAGAGATGATTTTGACACCTAAACTTTTTGAAAAACACCTGTTAGGCCACCATCTTTCTCTGGTATCCCGCAAGTATACATTTCTAACATCTTCAACACAGCTCTCGCATTAGATGTTTTGAAATAACACAAAACAGAGGTTACATTCTAAAATGAGACCAGTAAAATAATTTTGCTTTATGGCGACGTTTTCTCTGCATAAGCAGTACTTCAGATGGATCATCTACTATGGTGAATGAATTAACCCGGTCATAAAGTCTCTGAAAAGCACACGCTTCAGTTACAGCTCTACAGAACAGAAATCAAGACCATCACTTATGCTCTCATTTTTTCATGGATAAAGAATTCCAGCTACTAAAAGGTTGCCAAACTATTCAATTCCTTCTGCCGAAGTGCAGAGGAGGATCTATTTGCTATGAAGGACTGTCCTGTAGTTAATAATGACAGAAATCCTTTTCTGTTGTGAGTAGCTTGGATGCATCACATGATAATGTTCTGAATTAAGTGTAACTGCAGACTTTAATTTAAAATAGTGATAGGAAACACATCTCTTCATGAAACTAGATAGGTGAGGCAACATTATACTCCACCCAAATACAAGCACATCTTTTCCTGGGACAAAAGAAAGCAGAAGGCACTATAGACCTCAAACAGTTCCCCTAATAAATGTCTTTAAGTGCTGATTTGCCAATGAGAATGCAAGAGAATCTGATTATCAAAAATCTGTAATTGAAGCTTTAGAACTTGCTATCATCAAAAAAAGCAGTTCCACTTGTCCCTATCTTGTCCTTGTGATAAAAATCATCCACTTGTCCTTGTGATAAAAATCATCATAATAATAGCAGTTAATACTTACTTCTGTAAGAAGCTGTCAGCATACTATTTTCTTGCTAGGATGCTGGAGGCTAGAGTATTCTCTGATGCTACAATGGAATAGGAGGACTATACTAGCTAGCTCCAACAATTACCCTATCTCAAGGATGTGAAAAGCAGAACACACGTTTTGCTACATTACTCACTTGCTCATTGCTTCTACACCAGCTTTGGCAGAGGCACTCGGCAACACAAATCCTGAACCACTCTCCGCATAAATTGTTGTAATAGCCAGGAACGCTGCTCCTGGAAGTTACAAAAACATTTTTTTTTAAAAAAAAAAAACCCACAAACCACACTGAACAAACAAAAAATGCATGAAGACCAAACTCTGGACTTAAGGCAAAAAGCAGCTTCAGTGGTATAGAAATCTGCAGCTCAAGTGTTAGGAATGCCATTTCACTCTGGATTGTAAAAAGGTATTTTAAAAATCTAGTCTGGGAAGCTTTGCTTTCAAGCTTTTTTATTTCAGTTCCCTCTTCTCAATGAAGGTTAAGAGTTGTTCCATGTAAGTGTAAATAGGCATTGATTAGGCTCCAAAGGTCTAAACCCTCAGACTTGTACCGATAATGTGCAAATCAGTCTAACTGGAGTGAACGTCTGAGATCTCACAGTGCCTTTTTAGAAGCTGCCCTACCCTAGTAGTCACGAGCCAGGTAATTTGTCCTAATTTCATCAATTCCTGACTGGACTGAAAAAAAAACAACCCACCAACAAAAACCAACAGCATCAACCATTAGGTTTGGCATAATCTTAAAATGACACAATTTAGGGTTTGAGTTAAAGTTCATGTAGAAATAAAAAAGTGTTAAAGAAATTTTCAGAAGCTTTTTCTGAAGTAGAGTTTATGACAAAGTTAACCTGCGTAACTTTTTCCCATTATCATCACAACAAACTATTATAAAAGGCCACTTTCTTTTATATGTTGCATTTTATACCAGATTTAGCAAAAACATTATGGAAAATACTGGAAACTGCAACTGTTTATTTAATATTTCTTTTACAGAAGCCTGCAAATGCTAATTGTCTGATCAACGAGTAGCATGAACTTACTGTAACTGGAGGACAAGGGATGACAGTTCACTACTTACGCCACAGTAACTAAAATAACTGTTCTACTTACTGTATTTTAAAAATAATTTAATTAGAATAGCTACCCAAGGGATATTTCTAAAACAATATACGTTACTAATAGAATATATGTGATGAAGCACAGATTCAAATAAAAAATTACAGTTATGTTACACAAGAGAAACTAAAGAGAAACCTAAACAAGCACTGACAGAAATGCCAGCAGATATCCATAAACCATGGACCGTATTTTTTGTAAAAAAGTGAAAGACTTTGAAAAGAAAAAATCAACACAGGCAAAAAAAAAAAAAAGAACAACTTTGAAGTCATCTAGAGTTGATTGTTAATTATACATTTTGCAGAATTAAACAACAGAATTTTTAAAATACAGGATAAATAGAGGCAAGGTGGGTGAACCTAATGCAGAAGCAAGAATGACTGATAAATTTACAGTTCTGAAGTTTAAATTACACTTAAATTTACAGTTCTGAAGTTTAAATTACACTTCCATTCATACACAATTTTTATTTCTAAAGCCTATACTCATAAAATGGACACTATCTAAACACTTAACTACTCTCATTTTGTAAAACTTAAGTGCATAAATAACACACTAGCAGATTACAAATCCCTTTTAAATACCAGTACAAACTTATGAGTTTAAAAAGCAGAGCACTTTTATTATTTACTAAATAAAGTTGAATGTAGGTCACCCTGCAGACTTAAAGGATGTGCCAGTGTTCTAGTAAGTGTCACAGATGTTGTAAAATATTTGCATTGAGTAGCACCTCCATCACTTCAGAAACTAAGGTCTCTGCTCAAACTTAAAAACACCAAGCAAGTAAAAAGAAAATGAAGGTGGAGAATGAGGACGAGAAGACAAACAGGTACACCTGATTTACTTGCAAAAACACGTCTTAAACAAAGCCATAAATAAAAAGTCTTACTTACAGACAGAATTCCCTAGAAAGAAGGCATGCAAGTAATAGAAAAAGAAATTCACACCTTTTGGAAGCTTAGAATTGAAAGGAAGAGAGACAACATGAAGGTGAATGACTTCTGGATTTTGCTGAATTTGAGGGTGGAAGCAAAGAAAAGTAGTTTTTCATTCAACAGCAGCAGAGCCAGAGGCATTTTTAGATGTATTTCACATTACTATAGGGAGACACAGCATGCATCTGGAAGGCTACAAAGCCAACTATTACAATAGTTTCCTACAATGATATAGTAAGTCAGAGGGGGGGATGTGTTTTTAAGGTGGGAATATTAGCAGTAGAACGATGGAAATGACTTTTTCATGTGCTGCTAAAATGTATGTGGGAAATACGTTGTCAACTGACCAAAACTATGACAGACTTACTGAAACAATATTAACTTTATGTTGTTATCATTAAATAGTATACACCCACTGAATACTTTTTGGAGAGGAGTTTTGAAGAAACTCAACTAATTCAGGAGTTAGAGAAATACAGTGCAAATACAAAAGGATTATTTCAACGTAGTGGCTGTACCTAGAAAGAAGGATTCAGAAGTGAGGGCACACAGAAACCCATAATATACCTCATGGCTTTTAAATGCCATTTGAGATGACATCATACTGATCAAAAAATAAGCTCATTTTTTTTCAATTCATAACTAGAAGATAATGTAAAATGAAAGTAATTCTTTGCACATGATCTATGATATAACACAGAAGGGAATACATTATCTTTCCCTTAAAGACAACAATCTGGTTAAGTAAGTCTTTGGCTAAATAGTATATCATATTTTTAAGGTAGCGCCAAAATATTGAATTAAACTCCCAGTAAGAATTATACTTGGGAAAATAAAACCTAATACTGGATTTCAATTTTGAATTTTTTTTTTTCAAATTACCTCAAAGGTAATACTGTCTAGTGCTATTAGTCAAATACCACAGCTGTGAATTTTGCTTATTTAAGTGTAGAAGAAAAATTCAAAGTGATATGCTGATTTGCTGTTCATTTAAACAAATTCCACATGTTCAGTTGCTTGATGAAACCAACATAGATATAGAAGAGTCAAAAAAAAATAACAGCATGTTTTAAACAAAGCCTTATTTTTTTAAATTTTAAGAATGTTTTACAACTAGTACGCTGCAGTCAGATTTTTATACTCAACTTCACAGTCTCTGTGTCCAATTTTAAGGGCAGATTCTACAAGAAAGTAATTGCTAGCCAGTTCTACTGTGTGATATTTACGTACAGCTTTACTCAAAATGAAGTTTCTTTCTAGAAAAGATGTAGTGTGTTGAAAAATTGTGTTTCTTTTCAAACTCTCAAAACTGGCTATAATAATAGTAAGGCAACAAAAGCAAGTAGTAATATTATGTCACCATGCTTAATTATCATTTATCTTAAACTTAAGATACCTTTTTGTACTTTAATGAGCTCTTTTCCGATTTCCAGAGTTACAAAAGCAGTACCATTAAGCACAATATCAGTTATTGTTTTCCACGCATTAGCAGAAAGTCGCTCAGAAGGGGAAATAAAGTTTCCAGCTGCATTGTTTATCACAACCTGAAACACATCAAGAAAAACCTGAGAATTAACTGAAATTAACTCTTCCTGAGAGAAAAGCAAAGAATTTACAAGGAACATCTTAGTGTTTCCAGGCAGAAAAGTCAAAAATCCTCATCAAATGAGGTGCAGGGTGGGGAGGGAGAAAGAGAAGGAGAGAGGGAAAACAAACCATCAGAAATTTTAACATCTGCAGCACAGATATATATCAGTAACAGAAAATGAGCTGTATTTCTAAACTGCTGTAGTTACTCATCTAGTACTGAGGAACTGTAAATGTAGAGGGTGACTTAAGTTGCAACTTTCCACATTGTCTCAAGCGCATCCTAACAGCAAAATTCGTCCCCATCAAGTTCCAAGGTGGCACACCATATTTAAGGTAATGGATGCATGGGAATAAAAGCAAAAGAAGTTCAGGTAACCTGATGACTAAAGTCTGGATTAGCTGACTGCTGCATAACAGGAAGTCTTGTCAGTCATGACAAAGAGAATATTATCATTTAGTGAACTGCAAACAACTACTACAAAACTTTTTTCAAATAGATATATAATCGTCACTTGTTGCCTTTCTACAAACAATAATTAGGCAGAGAATACTTTCGATATATCATTTACTTAGCCCTTCAAGCTAGCAAGTTAGATATATTTTTTCAGGGGACTGAGCATCACATAAGCAGTTTCTAAACCAAAACTTATGTGGCCACATCTTGTGTATTTAACAATAATATAATGTGTTGGAGCAATAAAATGGTGCATTACTTATGGAATGGCACCTAGATTAATGCAGGTTTGCACCTAAAACAGTCTTTGTTCTGAAGAACAACTGGGTCAAATCAAGACATTAGAATTTTCAGTAACAAAACAGAGCACAGCCCATATTGCATGAATATAAAACAAATAAAATACAACAGCCAGAGATTATACATACAGATGGCAAATACAATTTAAGGCCTCCCTACAGTTTGAAGAAAAAAAATCCAAACACACCAAAATACTGAGGAGGTTACTTGAATCACTGAATCACAGAACTTGCCAAGAGCACAGACTACTATCCATTGCGGCTCTTTCACGTGAGCATGAATGACACCGCAAGCCGGAACCTGGGCAGAATTGAAGAGTACAAGCCCTGGGGGTGTAAGCAAAAAGTACTGGTGCCCAAGTTATCTTTTCTTCCATTTTATCAGTTAGAGGAAAGGGTGCAGCCAGAAATAGACATATAATGCAAATCAATCTCTGGCTTCATGGCTGGTGCCGTTGTGAGGATTTTGGCTTCTATGACAATAGGACATTCTTCGATGACTATAGCCTGCTAGGGAGGGATGGGATCCACCTGTCTAGAATTTTTGGCAGCAGGCTGGTCAACCTGGTGAGGTGCGCTTTAAACTGAAGGACTCAGGGGGCAGGGTCCAAAGCGGCAATGCTCACACCACTACAACCAACTGGAGAGTAAGCCAGGCCAGCCAGAGTAGTGACAAATGTCCATTAGCTGCCTCTCAAGATGAGAACCAGAAGACCAACCACCTCAACTGTATGTAAAACAATGCACGCAGCCTGAAAAACAAAGAGGAGGAACCAGAGCTCCATGCCCAGTCAGAAAGTTATGATATCACAAGAATAACTGAAACATGGTGGGACAACTCACATGACTGGAGTATTGTGATGGATGGCTATCAGCTGTTTCACAAAGACAGGCAGGGAAGAAGAGGAGGAGTCATCCCACTTTAAGTTAAGCAGAACATTGAATATATAGAAGTCAACTACGGTGACTGTGGAAGCCCTATGGAATGCCTCTGGGTCAAGATCAGAGCAGTCCTCTCCAAGGGGAATCTTACAGTATGCATCTGCTACCGACCTCCAAACCAAGATGAAAAGGCCAATGAAGCAATACTTGGGTCACTTAAGCAGGCTTCAGGTAAACAGAACCTGGTTCTTATGCATGACTTCAACTACCCAAACATTTATTGGAAGAACAATACAGCAGCCCACCTGTCATCCATCAAGTTCCTGGAATGCATGGAGGACTGCTTCCTCATACAAATGTTAGATGTGCCAACCAGGAATGAGGCACTGCTGGACTTGCTACTCACAAACCAAGAAAACCTGCTTCGTAATATCTCGCTTAGTAATAGCCTTGGCTGCAGTGATAACAATATTGTGGAGTTTGGGATTCTGCTGAGCACGCTGAAGATTAGTCCTAAGACAAAGGGGTTAGATTTTAGAAGAGCAAACTTCAGCTCGCTCAGAGCTCAGCTGGGAGGCATTCTGTGGAAGCTTCCATGGAAGATAAAGGAGCTAGAGAGTGCTGGGAGTTTTTCAAGAGCGTTCTCCTGGAAGCACAAAACCAGTTCATCCCCTTTAAAGGTAAGGGAAGCAGGCAGAGCAAGAGATCCCCTTGGCTTAACTGTGAGCTTCCGAGTCTGCTCAGAACCAAAAGAGAAGCATACCAAAGATGGAAAAGCAGACAAATACCCACTGAGAACTACAAGGACATTGCTAGGGCGTCCAGTTAGAAAAGCAAAAGCTCAGCTCAAATTGAAATTGGTCAGAGATGTCAAAAGCTACGAGAAAGAGTTCTTCAGGTACATAAACAACCAGAAACAGGAGGAAAATACCGGCCCACTGTTAAACGGGAGAGGTGTATTAGTCACCAACACCATTGAAAAGGCAGAAGTTCTCAACACTTTCTTCACCTCTGCCTTTACTAGCACTGTTGGGTCCCAGGAACAATCCAGGCTGACACAAACACAGACCCACTACCAGTTAAGGAAGAGTTGGTATGCAAACTACTGCAGGAGTTTGACCCCTACAAATCAATGGGCCCTGACGTTATCCACTCGAGGGTGTTAAGAGAACTGGCTGATGTCATTGAAAGGCTGCTCTCCATAATCTTTGAGAAGTCATGAAGATCACCCCAGAAGACTGGAAGAAGGCTAATGTCACCCCCATCTACAAGAAGGGCTTAAAGGAGGACACAGGAAATTGTAGGTCCATTAGTCTTATGTCATTCTCTGGGAAAGTTATGGAATTAATCCTCCTGGGGGCTATCACAAGTCAAATGAAGCAGGTGATTGGGAAAAGCCAGCACAGATTCACCAAGGGCAAATCATGCTTGAAAAACCTGATCACCTTCTACAACAAAGTAACCTGCTTGGCTGACAAGGGGCGAGCTGTGGACGTTGTTTACCTGGATTTCTCCAAGGATTTCAACATGGTTCCCCCACAGCCTCCTCCTAGAGAAACTGATGTGTTACGGCCAAAGAAGATGAAGTCACATGGAAAAGACAAGGGGCACTGGGTACAAGTTACTCCTGGGGAGATTTCGATTGGACACAAGAGGACAATTTTTCACAATGAGAACAATCAGTCATTGGAATAATCTCCCCAGGGAACTGGTGGATTCCCCATCATTGGACACTTTTAAGATTCAGCTGGACAGGGTGATGGGCCATGTTGGCTAGATTGTGCTTTTGCCAGAAAGGTTGGACCAGCTGATCCTTGAGGTCCCTTCCAACCTTGTATTCTATGATTCTATGAAGATACTGAGAAGGTTACTTGAACCACTGAATAAATATAGTGAAGACACAATAGTAAAACTAGTGAACTGAGGACTACATATATGATCTTTGAGGTATGTAGATATATAGGACTGCCAAAACAATTTATAAGACAAAAGAATGATTGCTTTCTAATCGCAAGTAACAGTCTTGGGGATGGAATGAACAAAACAAAGCTAGAAGGAATATGATACTGCCATTAACTTCTGTCTTTGAGATCTCACCTCACATGAACAGTGGCAGTGATACACAGGCTTGCAGTATTCATAAACAGACGTGTCATGTCTGTCACTAAGAGAAAAACTAGACAAAAAGAACTGAGTATTCCATTTATTCTGCAGACTCTCTTAAACACACAAACTATATGCAATTAAAGAGAAAGGAAATGCTTGTAAGGAACAAGTCAGTCAAAATAATATCCAGAGTATCTTGTCTACAAATCAGAACAGTGAGCTGCCTTATTTTATAGCACTGTTACAGCATACAGCTGTGAGAAATAGTTTGTCCATTTCTTATCACATTTACAATTCAGTAGGTTCTCTTTCATGTCTATAGGAAGCTACCGGTGAATGTGAACTGTCTATAATACACATATGACAGTTAAATCTACAGCAAACCATTTTAAATCTCACTGACTACGCTTTACATCAATGTTAACAAGCTCATCACACTTTCTATAAGCTAGCACAATCTGAGTTGTTTCTCTCACAATCAAATCAGAACTTGGTGCCTATCATTATTCAGAGTCCACCAGATCACCCTTCTCAAAGCAAGACTGATGTAGAGAGCTCTGTGTTTTGCACCAAACTATTAAAAACCACAAGCTTAGCTTGAATGATTTTTTTTTTCTTGATTTTATGAGAACTTAGTCTTTAAATTGGAACCTTCTTTGTGTATTTTAATAAGCTAAGCAATAACCAAAGACGATGTTTATGATTACTTCAATTTCTGTGAGACATTCTGTTAATAATCAACAGATTTAATTCAGTATCAGCAGAGGTTAAGTCACCTTTTCAGGAGGATTTAAGGACAATATTCTGTTCACTTAATTAATTCAAAGAATCCCATCATAATTGTCCCACTGTTTACAAAGAAAATGTTAGTTCTTAGACTAAGGACCACAGCGTTTTGTCTATTTGGCAACTAAGTATTTTAAGAACCACAGGAACACAGTAACCAGTCTAACTGTGAACATTAGCTTTATCTTGAAGCACTGCCACATTTTCCATTCACTTTCTATCACAGTCATTTTCTTCATACGTACTATGCAGATAATTTTCAGTAACAAAGACTGAAATTCTTTCATTTCACTTCAACACTTACATCAGGATGTCCTGCCACTTGGATAATTTCAGCAACAGCATTCTTAACTGAAACTGGATCTCTCACATCACACTGGATGGCATGAACCTATGTAATAATGGAAAGGCAGCTGTAAAAATTCAAAACTTTATCACTCAAATTAAAGAAGCCCACAAAAGCAGATAAATGCATAAAAATCGTATAACCATTTAAAGTATAACAACTAACCTATTCACAATTCTTTAAAAATTTACCTTATTCCCTGTTTTAGAAGAAATTTCTTCTGCTGCTCCTTTCAAAACATCGAGCTTCCTAGAAAGAAGTATAAATTTCAATTAAATGCAATTACAATTCAGGTTAATAATATCTGATTATTTTTCTCTGAGCAAATATGAGCTACACTTAAAGTATGTGTGCGCGCACATGCATGTACCTGATTTTGATGAAAATTGAGCTTTAAGATAAAAACTATGTTTAGTCACAAACTTTCTGAAAGAAAACTAGGTAACTTCTGGTTAGTGCTACTTCAGAGCAACTCAGAAGTGACTACAGTAAGAGACTATCTTAAGCTAAGAAAAAGTATTTTCATCCTGAGTACATAATTATAACAAACTTAGTTTTAGCTACTACTCTACTAGTATTTCAGAGGGAACATGCATATTCAGATTTAAAACTAAATATCTAAACCACTGTTTGGACAAATGACACAACACTTTTGCTTATTTTGATTAAAAATTAGATTGTTTTTCTAGTCTTTACTGTAGTGCTACTTAAGAGAACTGTAGAAAGATCATTAACAGAAAACCAAGATTGTTTTTAAAGTCATAAGAATTAAGAGGAATGGCTTTAATTCTTTATTACAATTCAAATCTATATCAAGAACACCTGCAATAATACATTCAAAATGTTCAATAACACTTATTTCAATTTTTTGATCTCTTTTAGGTTTTAACTGAATTTATGTCTAATATTCTGGGTTGTTTATTTTGCTGCTGCAAAATATGCCATTATAATTTAGAAGTGTACTAAAATAACAGTATATAGAAGAACTGCATCAAGTTTATGAAGAAGAAAGCAAGATCCACTATGAAGAACAAAGCAGATTCATTCAGCACTAAGCAAAAGCTCTAAAACATCTTCATTAATATTTACCGGCTTGCTATAACACACTTGGCACCTAAACTGGACAAAGTTGTTGTCATCGCTTTGCCAATCCCAGTACCTCCACCAGTTATAAAAGCCACTTTCCCTTGAAAGATATTTGGTGGCAACATCACTTTTTGAAGAGGTGAAAAAAATGCAGCTTGAGGTGCACTGCTGTCTTGATGCAGCACATTTGGTCCACGGCTGAAAAACTGGGGGAAAAAAAAAAAAAAGGGGGGGAAAGTTATTTTTCTCTCATATCTGTATACAGGACTGTTATGCAAGATTAGATTTTCTTACGACAGTGGAGGTGAGAACCATAACCGCCTTATGATAAACTGAATGTAAGAATGATTAGGTTGTATTATACTGAAACACACAGACCTTCATATAAATGCTAATACTATACTAGGAAAGTACCCAAGCTATTTTTAGACATTCCACTCCAACTAGAGAGCTACTGAAATAAAAAATTCAATCATGATATTTGGTATGTTGAAAGTTAGTTATTCTCATGTCTGTCACTACCAAAGTGCGTAGAAAACCATTACCAACTAATTACAGACTCCCAGCAGGATTTGGGTTTCAGATTCACATATGTACTGTACTTCATGCATAAGGAGTTTAGCCCTAACAAACCCATGGGATTTTGAGATAACATATGTATGTATTTAGAAACTCAGAAGCTTCAGTAATCGCTTCAAGGCTTTGATCCTTTACTATTGTAGTCAAGGAAATGTTCTTCTTTACTGGAGAATGGGGCAGAATCAAAATCCATGAGACCTCTCCCAATTATTGGAGCTGCTAAGCAAACTTATGCCATCTTCCAGACAAGGTTAGGTTATCAGCATTACTCTGTCCCAGCTGAAGCACCATTTACAGCAAATTAGTCCTTGATGAACCGGTCCTTGCAAAAAGGCATACGGTTGGTATGTGATTAAAAATATGCATGAAAAGAGAAGGACATTCAGTATTACATCTAGTGATCCACATTAGTAAGAAAACATCCCATTAATGCAATGAGAAATTTGTGATGTCACCAAAAGAGTCGCAGCAAAAATAACCAAGAGGGTATTTCTAGCATTCTAAACCACTAAACTGACTCAATAGGTTGACAGGAAGAAGAAAGGTTATTTTAAAATAGTGAAAATGTTACAACCTATTGTTCTATTTACTAATTCACATTTTCAACACTAAAATTAAGACACAACATTTTTAGTGGTAGCTGAGTAGTCTATATGTGCCTTAGCTATAATACACAGGGATGGAGGCTCCAGAGCTTAAAGCTGCCCTGAGAAAGCGTGTGTGTGAATCCTTCTGTGTGATAACACATTTCCATGAGTAACAAAGGAGAAAACAGAGAGAATAATCATGGAATTACACTACCAATTTAATATAACTCATGTTCCAAAGAAATGATGAAACAAAAACTAAGAGTGAAGAAGAGTTGTGGGCACTATGTAGAACAAAATTTTAAAACGTAAAGCTCAAACTAAAGCTAGAATTATCATAAAACAGTGCAGCAAGTCCTACAGCATTTATATTAAATGTGTACTTCAGGGATTCTTTCCTGAACTTGGACTCTTCAGCTACGTACATGGCTTCTCACACATGGAAAATGGACCAAATGGAAAATCCAAAGAATGCCACAACATTTTTCTGAAATTACAAAATTCTACAGATCAGATCTGCCACCAAATGTCTCCAAAATATTTGTGATTTTTTTTTTCAATTCTCCCAACAAAAATAGAATTTTCTTATTTTCACAGACTACCAGAATACAAGTGTGAAGATTCTCTTTCAGGTCTTTTTGATAAGTCCCCTGCTCATCTCATCTCTCTTCATGTATGCAGGCAGAGAAGGGCTCCCTCTGGAGAACTTCATGGCAGAGACTGCAAATTACGACAGCACTTGGACTCCCTCTTCCTCCAGCATAAGGAGATAACCGGAGATAATGCCAAGGCAGTACTGAGTCTCCCTGATCAGGTGCTCTGTTAGTGACAGACACAGCCCACTCCTCTTCCTCACCACTACAGAAACCACGCAAGCAGCTTCCCTCCTGCTCAGGGGAGGAAGATGAGGAAGCAGACCACAGCAGCAGCAGGCAGGAAGACTGAACCAAAACTAATAAATTACAGTAATGATATCAAGCAACCAGTAAAGTTGGTATAATTCAGCAATCTTTTCGTGAGACTGCTATGGCCTCATTTACTAGCTTGCACAAGGGGCTTCTGTGACAGGATTTACTCAATTTAATCATTCCACTATTTAAGGTCGAGGTTTTAAATTAAACCTCAGGTGTAACTAGAGATATAAAGAACCCAGGAAACAACTTTTTTTAAAAAAAAAAAAAAGTGAACCAATCAAAAAACAACTGTCACCCAGGTGGGTGGAAGTGAATAATGGAATTACTGCAGAAGGCCCTCTCGGAAGCACTGTGCCTGGGCAGAACTCACTGGGAACGGCCTCCGGCACAGCGACCAGCCATGGCACTGCTGGGACGGCAACATTCACACCGCCCCACCGCACTGCGTAGCTTAGCTATTTGGACCCAAGGGCGACAGCAACGCCTCCACTGCGTTGTACCGCAACGGGGGAGAAACGGGAACAGCTCTGCGCTGGGGCAGGGGCCGCGTCCCCGGGAGCGCAGCCCGCACCGCTGAGAGGGCTCCGTCTCGGACAGGGCCGGGGCGGGTGGCGCCGGGCGCTGAGGAGAACCGGGGGGTGTCCCAACCCCCGGGGGGATTTCTCGGCTG
>NW_009650064.1:8554204-8558953 GCF_000708025.1 Charadrius vociferus
TCGCTCCAGCGCATGCCCGGGGGGCCCCGTTGCTCTCAGGGGCTCGGCCCCTGCCACCGCCCGGGGCCCTCGACTTCCAGCTGCTCAGGGACAAATGGCCCTCGCAAATGATCTACTCAGTGCTATTTGAAGCACAATAAATAACAACATCTCATTTTTTGCCGTGTGGGATCTAAACCCAGGAACGGAGCTGCCCTGCATGCCCTTAGCACGGTCAAGCGGTCTTGCTAGTTCGTGGCGTGCGTTTTCAGGGGAAAGGGGTCATTTAAGAAATACAAGAAAAGCGGTGGCAGGGCAGTCAGCGAATTGGGATTCTCAAATGGGGTGTGTTAACGCACAACCTGATTTGGGGTGAGGTTGTACGGATCAGGCCCGGGCACAGCAGCCCAGGGGCTCCACACTGGCTCCACCGCACCACCAACACCCTGTGCTGTGCTCGCTGCTGCCCAACAAGGCTTACCACAAAACCTGAGATTCCTCTTTTCGAGTTCAGCACTGAGTTCAGAAAAGGGGGTAGCACGGTAGCTGTAAGAACCCATGGATTCAAGAAAGCTGCAAATTCTGAGAAGAGACCACACCGACCCATCTACGCAGTTAGAAAACTTGGCATGAAAGAAGACAAACCTATGAGTGGGTCTGTACTATCGACTTTTGAATTAAGAATTCAGGGCAAACTGAATACACACTGCTATGGGAGTTCAGAGGCATCAAAATTAAAATCCGAAGGCTTAGTCATCAGCATCCTGTATAAAAATGGTCAAACAGCTCAATGTTCAAATTCTAGAGAAAAATATTGTGGATGCTCTTGTTTGTTGTCACAGTAAGTTCTGGAACACACAATTATTGGCCCTGCATGCTGTCTGTAAGAGACGACTTATAACTCCCTAAAACAAAGACTGAGAGAAGCAGCCTGAGGAGAGAGAAGGGGAGGGGGCAGAGGCCCTCTGAGCCTCTCCAAGGAATGTCTCAAACACTCGCAAGTACCTTGAAATGTAACTGTAGTGGCAGGATGGGTAACGTAGAGTCTGGGTAATGCAGGCCTTGTGCTCAAAGGACAGGTAAGGCTAACACTAGCTTACCTCTTGCGTGACTCAGGCAAGAAGAAAACTCGTCTGAATAGCAGAGGATGTGCGTGGGTTGGGTAAGTCTTGTGGAGACAGGACTTTCTGCTCAACTTGTGAAGCTTGTTCTCTGTTTTCAGGGCCATTGTGTCTGATGAATAACCTTTGCCTCATTATCTGCAAAATGCATATTAAAGTTGACACCCTACATATGCTAATGAAGATTATAGAGATTATGCTAAACATACGTGACTATAGCACTCGTCTCTCCACCCAAATCATGCTACATGTCACCTGGGGGGGAGAGAAACCTGAGACGAAACTGCCACCGTAGCCGTAGGGCGGGTTGTACTGATACAGTGAATATAAAAGGGGAAAATAAGTGCCGCTGGGAGGGATCCACAGAGGAGCGCTCCTACAAACCAGAGACCCCCAGTTGGCTGGACCGACGCAGGAACGAGGACCAGTGATCTCTTTTATCTCTCTCTCTTTCTCTATCCCTTTGCTTCTGTTTTCTTTTACAGTTGTTAAGTAACACAAGACATTCCTTACTGCTTGCCATAATTTGTTATATACCTAACCAATTATCGTGGACCTAGTTAAGACATATATTAATCACTGTGGGAATCTAATAAATGTTTGTATACGGACCTTGAGAGTTGTCTCACCTTAGTCCATACTGCTGAGGATTTGTGAATTTGAGTCACTGCCCCCGGCTCTTCTGAGTGGGGCGTGACACTGTCCAGCAGTCACTGAAGCAATAGTGCCGCACCACCAAGCAGAAGTTCCCACAGTATCCTCAAAGCCATACGTCAAATATCTGGAACGTGTTCAAGAGTCATTGTAAGGTTTAGACAGTAATATTTCATTCAAATCAGTTGAATTCAAAACACACTGAGTCTCAAGAGATATGTAATCACTGAACAAAAAAAAGGACAGTTGGAGAAAGGGAGTATCTCTTGAATTTAGTTCAAGAGATATTTTAAAATGAACAAATACTATAGAATTTAGAAAGCTTCACTGGAATGAAGCTAACAAGTAAGAGGCAACAAACTACAAAAGCAAACCTTTTATGCGTTGGAAGATACAAATGAGCCGCACAGCTGCTTCTGGAAGAATCATTGTACTGTCATGATAAAAGTGAACAAAAAGATAGGACCGAACAAAAAGATAGGACCAACCAAAATTTCAGAAAATGTTTTTCAGCAACTTTCACAACAGGTAAATAAAAATAACCTAGTAACAGGCCTATACCAGGCCTGTTATTCTTTTGTAATAAAAAGAAAGTGGTCTCCAAGACTAGGAAGCAGACAAATTTAAACTACAACAACACTTTCATGTCTCAGGATCTAAAAATATAATTGAAGGCAGACTGCGTGCATTTTACAAGGAAAATAAATTGGCCTAATAGGCTATTACTCCACTATATAAAATCCTACTTCAATTTGAGTGATGCTTATTTACAAGTTTAGGAAGAGTTTAAGAATAGCTTAACTGAAATATTAAAACATCCAATCTCTGGTTTAAAGTAAGTCAGGAGGTTTACAGTGTAGAAAATACCCGATTTTTAAAAATCTTGTAGGGTAACATGAGAAATTGTAAGGCTCTAAATCAAATACCTGTGGGGGAAAAAAGTAATTATAAACGGTAACACCTAGAAAAGCATGATCCAAAAGTGTCTAACTAGCACTAGTCTTCTGCAAAGATAATTACATCTCAAAAATCTCTTACAGAAATGTCTAAGATGTAATAAATAGATGCTGGCAGGCATAATTTAGACTTTCAAGGGTTTGGCCAAGTGGCATAACATAAGGCTCAGCAGAAACTGGAGTCCTCATTGTAAACTTGAATGCCTACGCTGTTTCTGCCACTCAGACAACATTGTCCAAAGAAACTTGTCACACCTATGGTACTATTTCACCAGTTACATGCAGGTTAAGCCTGCAGTCCATATGAATATCTGAAATGCCTCTTTCTGCCCTGATAGTCTCCAAGTTTCAGACTTTGCTGAATCATTTATTTATGAACTGAAAAAAAGAACAAGTAGAAAACCAACAAATATTAGAGGACAGACAGGTCAATCAGGGTCAGAGAGACAGCAAGAACTCAAGAAGTCTAGAAGGTAAATGAATGGGAAAACACAGTACCAGAAAATAAAATAAAATTGGATAAATGCAGGGAAATTGGAAGTATAAACATTATAGTGGGGTTTAGAGGATTCATACAGTTTCTTATGATGATGATTTGTCATACGAGGTTGTGATCGCAGAAGTCAAGCCAATAGGATAAATAAGACACAGAATAATGACAACAATACAAAGAATATTTAAGTACAGTTATACAAAGCTGAGAAATAGTCTCATTTAGGATATGCTCTATATTTCTGGTCATTCTAGCTCAAAACTGACTGAAATCGCAAAGTTATGAGGGACTAAAAAAACAAGCAATGAAGATGAAGAAAATTCACAAGAAAAGAGATTAAGGAGACTGAGATCATTTATGTTAGGAGAAGCGTAGGAGAGAAAATATAAAAAGGTATCTAAGTGAACATTTAAGGACAAAGGATACTTAAAGTTACAACACATGAAGATTAAACAGATTGTGATTCTACAGAAATAACATTTCTTGACTGACAGCTCATATTTACATTTCTGTATGTTTTAAATTAATCTTTTCCTATTAGAAAAGTGTTATCCTGGGTTCTCTCACGCCATTTCAACTCCATGGGTTTTCTGATGCTTAAACTTCTTAACTGTTGGACACACCTCCAAAAGCTTTTGCTGTTTTGCAAAGATAAAGGGCAAGCAATTACCAATATTCATTACCCAAGGAGCAAGCCGATTGCCCAGTAGGAAGAAATTTGCTCTCCAGCTGCTAGCCGATATGACTATGGACATCATCCATAATCCTGCCTCCATAGGATAAAGGCGAATGGCTTCGAACTGTAAGAGGGCAGATTGAGATTAGATATTAGGAAGAAATTTTTCACTTTGAGGGTGGTGAGGCACTGGAACAGGTTGCCCAGAGAGGTTGTTGAGGCCCCATCCCTGGAGGTGTTCAAGGCCAGGCTGGATGGGGCTTTGAGCAACCTGGTCTAGTGGGAGGTCCCCCTGCCCATGGCAGGGGGGTTGGAACTTGATGATCTTCAAGGTCCCTTCCAACCTAAACCATTCTATGATCCTATGACACGAGGAGTTTGACACCCTGCTCCTCGTGAGCTTTGTAGCACAAGGAGAAATGGGTATTTTGAACCATACCTTCAACGTGTGTGATGGGGGTCATGCACGTATGGCTTCTCCATACCTGTCCTCTGCTGTTCCTTTCCACAAAATTCAGTGTAATAAGAGTAGCAACTCTTTGGTAACCTGCGGAATGGCCTTCAAACTCCCAGGATCACAAAATCACACAATCATTTAGGTTGGAAAAGACCTTGAAGATCACCGTGCCCAACCATAAACCTAACACTGCCAAGTCCACCACTGAACCAGGTCCTTAGGTGCCACACCTGCACGGCTTTTAAAATCCTAGTAAGCTTATTTCTTCTTTCATTTTATCCCAAAGTTGCTTTCTGTTCAGAGCCGAATCTCTGCGGTATTTCCCGTTCTGCGTGCGATGCATTTTATTCAGGGTATTACCGCACTATGAAGGGCCGCACAGAGGGACACGGCTGCTGCAGGGGATGGTGGGG
>NW_009650064.1:8559637-8561656 GCF_000708025.1 Charadrius vociferus
CCGGCGGCAGGAGCCGGCGTTTCGGTCTCAGGCAAAGCCGCCGTGGTCCGGTGCGGACCAGCGGTGGCAGAAGTCCTCGTCGCTCTGGGCGCTCGTCCGCGGCTGAGCCTCCGGTTTTCCGTCGGGCAGCGCAGACCACAGCTCCTGTTAAATTTAATAGGGCTTTGCCAGTGTGGGGTGTCTTCAGATGCTGCTGCAGCAGTGAAGCAGGTCACAGAGCGCTGCTCTGGAATACCTGAAAAGTTGGGGTCTGAGGCAGAAGTCAACCTCAGGAGTCTCTCAGAAGAGATGCCTAAATATGTTGATGTTTCAAGGACCAGGTGTTGAACTTAATACATCATGTTGTTTGTTGGATGCAGAGTTTTGAAACTAAACCACCGCTATACCTTCATCAGTTTCCTTATCCATAGGAGCTTTGATACATTGATAACTTTGATAATAGGGACCACACAATACACAAATTCCTTCTTGACGTAAATGTTTTCCGTATAATGATCAGTCCCATTACAATTGCATCTACTCTTTATTTCCAGATTCATTGGGAGAGAATTTTGGATGTTCAGTGTATCTCCTAGTGGCAACAGGACCTAGTCCTGTTGAAATGGACTGAGTTGTCTCTTACTGCCTGGAAGGCAGAGCAAGAGCCAAAACACTGATATTGTCATTGTATTCAGGTGATCGTTTCTGTGCAGTTTATATTTGGAAAGTTGTCTGCTCAGGGTTGATAACTACAATTTAATCCATAGTTATGCATTCATTTTCATCAAGAAACATTTTTGGTTCTGTTGACCAGCAGGTAACATACCTTTTGGATGTTGTCAAGCCATTCACTGAAAAGTCACTATGAGGTCTAGATGACAGTTACCGAGAATGAGTTAAAGCATGAGTCAGAGACTGAGCTTACTAAATAGCAGTTTCATTTACGTTGCCGATCTTCTTACATTCATTAGGAGGACATTTTCTTCTGAACCTATTAATTAATTTATGTGATTAAATTATGTACCGTCAGAAAATTATGTACCCTTGGAACTTGTGTTTTGGAAAAGCTATCTTGCGTCATAATCTTTTATTATTATTATTCTATATGCAACACTTAATCTTCAAGAAGTAATACAAGGGAAAAGTTAAGCAGCAAAGTATTAGTAAAATTATATTGTCCTTAAAAAAAAGTATACTGCTACTTCTGTAACTGCTTTGTTTATCATAAAATGTGTCCTTCTATAATGCACAAAGCAAGGGAGAGGGGAAGAAAGATTTTGTCTATAAAGTAAATGCATAATTCTAGTCAGTCTATTAAAAGTTGACAAAGTTGAGTTTCAGATTACTACAAACTTGTCAATGTTTCCCCAGTGCTTTGGGTATTATGGAGTTTTTTGTAAATTAATATTTTTCTGTCTCATTTATTTTCAGGAGAGCCATATTGGCTCTTAAGTGGTACAGAATATGTTGTCGGACGCAAAAATTGTGCAATTTTAATTCATGATGATTCGTCCATCAGTCGAAGTCATGCAGTTCTAACAGTAGGTCGTCCTGAAACAGCCTCTGTAAGTAGTCAACATTTACTGCATTATCAATACACTATGTGGATAATTCAGTCTGCCATGACCATACATACTCTGATTTCACGCTCACTGGTGTTTTATGCTTGGAGTAGAACCATTGATCACCTGCCTTTTCTTAATCTTGACTTTTCTTTTTTCTCAGGATTACTTGTCTATTTTGAGAAATTTAGTGGCATAATTCTACTGATCCAAGCTCCCTTTTATCCCAGAGTGAAGATTCACTGGGAGTCTGTATTAAAATAATCAAAGCAGGAAAATTATGCAATTAAATTTCATTACATAGACAAGTTTTAGGTCTTGGTTCTGCCAAGTCCTTCAGTTGTCTTACTGCAGGCTCAGTTTGTTTCATTGCACACCATTAGTTCTGTATGTGCTTAGGTGACTGAAAATAAAAATGTCCCAAGGAGAATTAGCAAGTAGAAATTTACTGTCACTTATGTGTTGCAATGTTTAAGGG
>NW_009650064.1:8561702-8564810 GCF_000708025.1 Charadrius vociferus
GTTTGAAATGAAGTACATAAGATTTATTCGTCCTTTTAATACAGCAAATAGTGTATAACTACATGTCAAAATTCCTTAAAAACAAGCTGACAATGTTAGCACTGGCTTGTTAAGTATTTGGGAAATATGTCTAACCTCTTCTCAAGACATGCTGATGCCACCATGCCCTGCAGCTTGTGGAAGGAAGTGAGGGAAGGTGACTTGGGCACTTGTGCCAGGGCTCCCTTCCAACCCTGACCATTCTGTGATTCTGTGAATGGTAGATAAAAGCATCATAGTATATTTCAGAGCCTTGCTAAATCGCGCTAGTGGAGACTTTGGGCCAGTGAGTGATTGCTGTGTACAGCCTCCAAAAAGACTGGTGTAAGAAGCACAGAAGTTCTGAAGCTAAAAATATGTATGTTTTCTCTCATTCCTTCACAGTGAAAACCAGAAGATGAATAATTACATGTAGCCAGCCTCATTGCCCAAAGTCTTTATTTAGGATGGTATTTTGTGGGCTTTTTCTTATTTATCTACTGCTTTGATCCGTAATAGTAGTAACCTGTTTCTTATAAAACTGAAACTATAATGACTTTTTTTTTTTTTTATTTTCAGAGCCACTCTCTCTCAGTCCCTATATTAACAGTAACAGATACATCTAAGTATGGTACCTTTGTTAATGGATCAAAACTTAGTGGCACTTCGGTGTCTTTGCAGTCTGGTGACAGAATCAACTTTGGAGTCTTTGAGAGCAAGTTTAGGTAAGTGCTTTGATTATAAAATATCAAGTAGAAAATTGCCCTTTTTGAAAAGGGTATTTTAGCACATCATACAACTCGAGAAGTGAGATGGAAATGATGGATTTTTAGAAAGCAAAGGAGATGAGTAGTATTTTGCCTGTGTTCCACACTTGCTTCTGCAATAATTTTCCATTACGTATTTTTATAATATAACTTATTTTGACACTAAGAGATTAAAATTGTTCGTAATAAAGCATTGGCATTTTAGAAGATACTATATCATGTACAGTGAGTGTATTCAGGCTATCTTAGGCAAAGAAGGGGGGAAAGTCTAGGGTAGGGAGAGAGCTTGTTTGAGCTCTTGTTTGCTGGTCATAATGTAACAAGAAAAGAATTGACATAGTTGGAGGATGCTTTGTGCATCACTAACCATTGAATGCTTGTTGCTGTGATGTACATCTGTGTTGTGGTTTGGGCTGAACCGGACGCTGGGCAGAAGGACAGATGCTCCCCCCTACCTCTCTTCAAAGAGAGGCGGAAGGAGAGAGAGAGACTTAGGAATTTAGAAGGAACTAAACTACTTTAATGAAATACAATAAAATAAAAAGAAAAAAATGAAATATATACAAAACTATATCAAGCTTCCAGGATGACAGTCACGTCACCAGCTGGCACTGGGAAAGTCCAAGAATGGACTCAGTGACAGACAGGAACTGGATTCCAGATCTGAATTCAGGATCAGGATCAAAGGCAGACAGACAGAGTCGTCCTTGGGTGCCAGACACTGCAGAAAGAGGGCTGGCCCTTCCCTTTGATCCCTCAGCTTTTATACTGAGCACGAGGCAGATGGGGTGGAATACCCTGTTGGTCGGTTTTGGGTCACCTCTCCTGTCTGCTCCTCCCTGCAGGTGGGACCCCTCTTTGCTTTTCCACTTCCGACCCTCCAACAGGGCAAATAACAAAGTTTGCTGTAACACCCAAGGGCAACTATAACTATAAGCAAGAGCCGCTCTGCATACCATGCCTTGGCATCAACTATTTATAAACATAGGTCTTATAACTCTGAGAGCTAACAGTGTCTGTGCACTACGTTAATTTCAGTAGTTAGAAGAGGCCTAGCTAAAGTTACTGAACAGAATTGGTTCTGTATTACCTCAAACCAGGACAATCTGCTTCTCTTTAGTGAACCCAACTTGCTAATTTCTCAAATTTAACACAATAGTCAGTGCCATCTGTTTGAATATATGAAGCACTCCCTCAAGTAAAGTGGCAGGTAAATAGAAAAAATTCTAACGACCATTAAATTCAACATCAAAGCAACCAGAAGTTGTCTTTGTTCCTTAAAATTTGGCTCAGTTTTGTCACTGCTGCTGGTATTATTTGATAGGAAAAAATGGCATTCCCCTCCACTTATTACAATAAATTATTTTTGTTATTTTAGATAAACATACCTGAAATGTGGTACGTGAATCATGCCATGAGACTAGACACATCATGAGTGTTGCACCAGAAAGTTTATTTAAATTTCTTTCTGCTTTGTAGGCTAAACCAAATCAAATAATGAAATTCGGTATGCTATGATTCCATATGGATGATCTGCAAATATAAATAGGCTTATGGTCAAGGGTAGTGGCAGTGTTAGGAAAAAGTTACTTAAACTTGCATTCTACAACACTTTAATATTTTTTTTTAAATACTAGTCTGTGTGCAGACTGTTCTGTTGAGTGTACTTTTGCCTTTGGAAGGACATACTCAATTTATTCTGATATTCCCCAACCTTGCAATGTTCTTGAAGCACTAATTCTATCTGATGTCTGTGAAAGACCCAAAAGTCCTTAGAAATACTTCAGACGTCAAGTCAAAATGTAGTTAATTTTTCTGAATAAAAATCAGTATTTACTTTCTTGAGGAAATTTTAAAGCACAGTCTTTGATTTAGGTAAGAGTATGGGTCTTCCCCCTCACCCCCACCCCCCCACCTTCAGATTACCTGAGACAAAACATGTTATTTAAATCGGCTCTTTTCATCGTAATGATTGGCTGAAATAACTAAAGAAATTCTCTTTTACTTGTTCTTTGCAGAGTGGAGTATGAACCTTTGGTTGTCTGCTCCTCATGTTTAGATGTAGCTCAGAAAACTGCTTTAAATCAAGCCATCCAGCAGCTTGGAGGCCTTGTTGTGAATGAATGGACAAAAGAGTGTACTCACCTTGTAATGGTATCAGTAAAAGTTACTGTTAAGGTATGTTGAGCTTTTGTGTATTTGTGGTGTTGCTCTACAGCTTTCCCATAAATGCAAATTAGATTTTAGACCTGCTCAAGATTTTCCTCTATAAAGCTATGAAGTCATCTCTTCCTTTTCCAAGTTTAGAAAGAGGTGTGTGTTG
>NW_009650064.1:8564847-8571126 GCF_000708025.1 Charadrius vociferus
GAAGACTGTTACTGATTTTCATCAGCTGTCTGGTGCACTTTCATAACTTTGATCAAGACAGCAATTAAAAGCTAGGCTGTTAGAAGCAAAACCATTCTGGTTTTCGGTAGCAAAATTCGGTATTGTTCTGTTCGTTTGTGTGACGTTTTCCACATCAATGAGCTTAAAAATCTAATGTCAGTTGAACCATATGCTAACGGAACTTTTTCCATACAGTAAATATATATTTTCTGTCTTTTCAGACTATATGTGCTTTGATTTGTGGTCGACCAATTATAAAACCAGAGTTTTTTGTTGAATTAATCAAAGCTATTCAGTCCAGGCAACAGTTGCCAAATTGTGAAAAGTAAGTATCGTGTTGTCAGTGTTACAGAATTAAATTTATGGGAGTTACATTGTCAAATAACTACGCATTTATCTGATCAAATTTGACAGAATGCATGATTCACAGTAACTTGCTTAAGAAGAATGCTTAATATGACACACAGTTTAATATTCAAGCAATTTTCTTGCTGTGATCCCTAGAGTTATAAAATGAGCTCTTGGAATTGACTACATGCTTTGAGATGTTACTAGCTCTAAATACAACCTTGTTTTGTTGGTATGCTTGAAGCAACATTTAAACTCTTTTGGGAGTTGATACATTAAAATACAGAAAATTACATTTTTTATAAAAGAAGGTGTATTAAGCTTATTTCATTGTGTAGACATATTTTCCTAGTACGCAGTTAGTTTCTGAGTTTACTGTAAACTTTGGTCAAAACAGAGTTAGCCTGACCACTGAATTCCTTGAAATAGCAGGGGTTTTTAATTATCTGTTTAGAGATGAAGTGAGACTAATGTGCATTGGTCTTCACTGTATGAGAATAAAATACTCATTGTTTTCATGGTTAAATTAACTTGAAAAAGGAATTCTTATGTTGGAATGAATAAGTACTGCAGAATAGCCCTTTTGGTTATTTTCTTTATGTAGAAAAGTGTAAAATGTAAAATTATTGTATGCAAGAATTTCATCTGAGCCTGTAATACTACTATTTTTACCTTGAAAAGGGAGACAGTTTTCTTTTGTTTGTTGGTTGTTTGTTGGTTTTTTGGTTTGTTTGGTTTGGTTTTTTTTTTGTATGAATGTATGATTTATACAGGTGAGAAATTTCCACTGGCTATTTTTAAAAAGTAAACTGCCTGGGTACTTGGGTTTTTTTATCGCTTCTATTCTTTGCATGCTTTGGAAGATACTGTGAAATGAAATACATCATGAATGGAAATTGTAAGAAGACTTGGCCTTTGAAAAATAACATGTTGAACTTTTAATGTCAGTTAGCAGGGAGAAGAATCTGTGAAATTACTTTAAATGCGTTCGAGACATTATGATTTTTTTGGATGTATTGTTTTAACCAAGTGGAGGCTGGACACCAGACCTTTGAGTAGGGGGAAATAAATGGTGAAGAAGAATAGAAGTCACAGTTGGTTTTACATACCTATGGATGTACATGCATACATATGTGTTGGGACATAGCAGTTTAATTTATTTTCCTTAGTGGGTCTGATGATAGCCATTGGTAGAATAGTTTGAAGAACGGGGGTGGCGTGGAAAAGGGCAGCTAAACAAACCTCAGTGGTGCACACATAGTGATGGAGGCAAAGCTGCAGAGGAGTCACAATAAGCTGCACTTGCTAAGTGATAAAATATATTTCACAGAATGTGACAGTACCTTGTTAGAACAATACAGGTGCCAATCTGGACCAACTGGTAGCAAATACTATTTAATTTCTAGATGCTGTTTTAGATTTGCAGGGGTTTATGTAATAAGTCAAATGAATCATCTGTGAGTGGTTTAAAGCTCATTTGGCCGTCAGTTTCAGAAGAAGGGGAATCTTCGTGAATTGTAACTTTTCCTTCTACTTATACTTCTACATCATTTTGTAAGGACATGAGAAAACTAAACAATTTAGAGTCCTCTCTGAAATATTGTACCTAAGGTTTTCTGGCAGGGTTTTTTGTTTGGGTTTTTTTTTTTTTTTTTTTCAGTACAGGTAGTACAAGCCATCAAAAGCTAGCCATTGGTTGTGCAATCTGAAATTTGCTTGGTCTAATGTTATCTAGCTGTAAGGCCACTGTTGCTGTCTGTTACAGTACCAAGCAAACAGTGGCTTGGGCTCTTGAAACCAGTGTGCACGTTGTCCATTCCTTTAGTATAGATTTGACAGTACAATTGAGCTGTGAAGTGCTCCCTAAAATAGAACCAGAGGGATATGGTTTCCTTTCCGAATAGTTTTTGCTAACTATTAAGACCCTCAGAGGAACTGAGCAGACTAAATGTTAGTGACACCAGTAGTACATCCATTATGTAGCTTTCAAAGAGAGTTCTGCATCAAGCTAAATGAGACAGCTGGTGTAATACACAGATCTATATTTAAAATAATTACAGTATTTTAAATAGGTGATATCTTTAAGATGTAGCTTGTGGGAAGATACTGAAAATTTACTTAGCAGCTGTTTGCATTCAGTTTCCAAAAATACTTTCAACTTTCACGGGGAATCTCTACATTTTGCATTGTAGCTAGAGCTGATCTGAGCTGGTACATACAAGACGCTAAACAACTTGGGGCAATACTAGTTTGGGTATGAAATAAGAAAGGTATATTGATGTGGTGATACAGGGTGACACTGTTAATTAAATCTTGATTACTACTGTAAATATGATTCCCCAAAAACTTAGGGAAATATAATCTTGAAGTCCAAAACTATTAAAACTTCTTTTTGTTTATACTGAGACTTCACAGAATTGCAAATCTGCAGTTCACATGTGAATGTGGGGGTTTTTACTTGAGGCTTTTTATGGTGAAGGATATTACCCCAGTCCTCTGATAACCCATGCAAAGAAGAACAGTAACTGGAGATTTCACTAATGGCTGCATAAGTGCAGCCTTGTATGAAATAACAGTCCAGTGTAAATAGTGCAGGGCTTTGAAAAAGTAGGAAAGTAACTGAGCTTTTAACAGAAACTCATCAAGAATCAAAATCTATTGAAAGATTCAAGACTGTAGAGACACTTTTCTGGATAATGGTGTTAGTGTTCAAAGCTTATGGTGAGAGGGTACAAGGGGCACTTCAGGATCCTAAGACAGAAAAACACTTGTGTTGCCTTTTGAGCTTAGATCAGCATTGGATAAGAGTTTCAAAGGAAAATCAAAGGTTTCTCTGTGGAGGAGATGACCTATTGAAGTTCCCTGCTGAAACTGAAAAACAGAGATCTGAAATATATTTCTATAGAAATTACAGTCCAGTTCCAAAGTAATGGGGACTGCTGTTTCTCCCTTTTTACTTGTCCTTTGGTCTTTAAAGATTACTATGTCGCCTGCATTTATCTTAGGTTAATAACTGCCTTTATGGTACACAGTATAAGAAATCATCTGTCCTGATAACTAAAATCTGAGTTGCCCTATTTCTTACAGTTAGAAGACTTCATCCTATCTATTTCAATGCAACAATATTTTGCAGACTTGAACTGGTTGTTGAAACTCACCAAATACTAATTTTTCAAAACTTGTTGGTTTCGGGCTGGTTAATTTCCATTGTGTACATAAAGCTTCAGGAATTGATTGTGAAGAACACAAAAGAACAACAATTATTTTAAATTAACTGTAATTACATAGTGCACTTTATTGTAATTGAATTACATATTTGGATGCAGTAGAAAATTTACATGCTTATTCTTGTGTTCAGCTATAAGTATGTGAATATTCACAGTGTATGAAGAATGTTTATATGTTTACAGATGGTGCATTTTTTTCAGAAACAAAGTATTTCAGGATTTCATGGAGTATGTTTCTTGCTTAGAATCTGCTAATCTTTGCATAAGTTATGAAAAAGAAGTTAAAAACATATCCATGTGTACATGTCGTGGTTATATGTAATTTATTGTGCTGTTAAACCATATTTTGGGAGTGTGTTTCAGCATCTTTTCTTTCCTGCATAGCAGTATGAGAAGGATGTATAATCAGCAGTCAGAATAAAGATAAGTAGAATCATAGAATTGTCTAGGTTGGAAGGGACCCTTAAGATCATCAAGTCCAACCATCAACCTAAGTCTGCCAAAACTACCACTAACACATGTCCCTCAGCACCACGTCTAGGGTGTGATTCCACCACTTCCCTGGGCAGCCTGTTCCAATGCTTGATAACCCTTTTGGTGAAGACGTTTTTCCTAATATCCAATCTAAATCTCCCCTGGTGTACCTCGAGGCCATTTCCTCTTGTCCTGTCGCCTCCTACTTGGGAGAAGAGACTGACTCCCACCTCGCTACAACCTCCTTTCAGGTAGCTGTAGAGAGTGATAAGGTCTCCCCTCACTCAGCCTCCTTTCCTTCAGGCTAAACAACCCCAGTTCCCTCAGCTGCTCCTCATAAGACTTGTGCTCCAGACCCCTCACCAGCTTTGTTGCCCTTCCCTGGACACACTGCAGCACCTCACTGTCTTTCTCGTAGTGAGGTGCCCAAAACTGAACACAGTATTTGAGGTGGAGCCTCACCAGTGCTGAGTACAGGGGGACGATCACTTCCCTAGTCCTGCTTACCATACTGTTCCTGATCCATGCCAGGATGCTGTTGGCCTTCTTGGCCACCTGGGCAGGTAGTTCTATGATCAGCCAGAGTATGTGTATAAACTGCTGTTTGGGAACAGATATAGTATAGTACGGTTAAAACCAACCTATAGTTTTCCTTCTTTCTAGTATGTGGCTTTACCTTGCTCTGTCAGAACTGCTTTAGTAGTGAATATGTGTCTCAAAGATCCTGTAAATACTATCCTGAAACTATCAATTAGATGCGTATCTTAACTCTAGAGGCTTTTCATGATGTGCGTATGCCATCGTTAATTGGAGCTGAGATCACAGGCCATGACAAAAATGAGAGCTTCGAGGTAGAATTTGACTTCTACCTAATCTGTTCTGCAGCTGAACTCCTGGTCACTTTTCTTGTATTGGACAAAACAGTTGAGAATCTGTAGGGTTGGATCAGTTCAGTTCTCTGTCCCACCAGCAAGAAAAGTGTACTTATTTTCTGTCACATTGGTAGACTGTCGTTTAGTGTGGTGGTATGCAGTTTCTTGATCCAGTAGAAGAGGAGGAGTGTCTGTCCCCACCTGAAGTGTAGAGGAAGCAAGATGACTAATTTTGTGTGGAGTTTTACTATTAGCTAGAGTAGAGTGCAGAATGAGATTGTAGTCTCATTCGTCAGTATTGTTAGTGGAGAATGTGGATACGTATGCAGCAGATGCTTAAAGTGGTCAGATTGAATATGTTCCTAAAGCGTTGTCCTCTTAGTTACTGACAGTAGAAAGTTTTGTTCTTAGCTTATATGTGGAGAAATTAGAGGCTCTGTTTCTTCTTAACAATCTCTTGAAAAATATTTATATAAATAGTTTTAACAGAGCAATGCAGACCTCAGAGCTTTACTCTAAACCAGAAAAGACTAAGTCAGTACTGATAGGTCAATCTGAATTTTATAACTTTATTTTTCTGTTCTCGCAGCTTTTATCCTCCAGTTGATGAGCCTTCCATTGGCACTGAAAATCTGGATTTATCTGAGCATCACGAAAGGAAAAAAATATTCAGTGGAAAAACTTTTGTATTCCTAACTGCTAAGCAGGTAATCAGGTTTTACATTGCAAAAATGTTGCAGGTGTAGCTAAGCACAGATTCCGTGAATTCACACTCATTCTGGGGTTCATCAGGAAAGAAGGATTTCTGTGTATTTATCTTCTTACCATACAATGGCCTAAGCAAGATGAAATACAGGGGGAGAAACAGAACACATCACATGCACTAATACACCAGAGATAAGCCTTATGCTGATAGTTCATTACACTGATACCTCTAAACTGACTGTATTTTAAGATGTTTTGTTTTTTTTTATTTGTGTTCTCTTTTTAGCACAAGAAACTGGGTCCAGCAGTTATTCTTGGAGGAGGGGAAGCAAAGCTGATGACAGAAGGAAGAAAAGAAACATCTTTACTCATTTCTCCCGAAGTTTGTGTTGTTGATGTGGGGTTGACAAACTCTCAGATCCCAGGATCTGACTCCATGAGAAACTGGACTGATTCCATTCTGACTGTCTTGCAAAGGTGCAGCATTGGTCTCTTGTACAGCGGTAGGGTAATTTCAGAATTTCTGCAGAGATTTAGTCATGGTGTTTGCATACATATTTAAGCAGTAGGATGTTTATAAAGAGGGCATTTTCTTCCTTGCTTTAAATATTTAGCATAGTAACTAAAGTTTG
>NW_009650064.1:8571180-8611608 GCF_000708025.1 Charadrius vociferus
TGTTATTTCTTTTTTTGTTTTTTAGGATCCTATTCTACAAAAATTCATTTGAAATTACAGTTAGCAAATGTGTTTTCTTCTACTATTTAAAAACAGTTAATATATTCTTAGAATGGAAAATAGATCATGTGTTATTTTTTTCAACAAATATACATATTTATTTCATGGAAAACAGATGAGGTGGCACCTTGAGGTCATGTGGTTCATTGCTGTCTAATTATTTGCATACAGTGTTTCTGAAGAGCAGCTTCTGTTTAATGAAAATCAGGTTTTGTTTTGGTGGTAGGTTTTGTTTGAGAGGGCAGACTGCATATTTTATAGATGTTAGGGTTTTCATGATGCCATTTTATTAAAACAATGAAAGAAAACAAAATCCCAATCTTTAACCTAATACATAAACCTAGTTCCCCTGAATTTTTCTGCTAAAGAGAGAAAGCTGTACTGAAGCTCTTCTCATAGCTGTAGTACAAAAGAGGTGTTTGTGTGCCTAACTGACTTGTAAGAAGTGCTCAAATCTTTCAAGTCACTTTTTCATGAACACACATTTTTGAATCAGAGGTAGACCACAGTTGGTTAAATGCCCAGAAATCAGGTAAGGGGAGATTGATTGGCCAGGTCACTGGGACTAGATAGTGGCTACAGCAGCAGGAAATATGGAAGTTCATATGTATAGGACATAGGTATAATGATGGATAATTATACTGACTCACTGTATTGTGAAAAATCATAGCGTACACTGATCTTTTTTGAAAGGAGGAATGGAACATTTTGTACCATTCACCTATTCATCTTTGAATCTGTATTGAGAAATGTATTTTAATTTTTTTGTCTTTATTTGTATATTAACAGCAAGAATCTCAGGGCTATTCCCGAGGCAGAAATTGGATTGGCCGTTATCTTCATGTCTACAGAAAAATACTGCAACCCTCAAAAGCAGCCTGGTAACAAAGGTAATTGGAAGAAGGGCAGCAATAGGTTAACAGTGTTAAAGAGGCAGTATTTCTTTTTGTACAGGGGCATCAACTGCTAATGCTCAAGTTCTTTTGTTTGGCAAGACCACTAAAATAGAATGACACTGTATGAAAAGTGTATACAAGTCTAAAGAGGTAATTGTTTTTTAATGGTCTTGCAATAAACTGCAATGAAAGTTATATGACTCTTAGACGTAAATAAAAAAGTAGCAGATCTAAAATTAGCATAAAAAGCAGATGCGTAGTACATTGATCTTTAAAGGAAAGGTACATTAAAACAATCTTCTGAAGTTTTAGTTTAGTTTTTAGTGGCCACTGAATTAATATGTATGTGGTGTTTGAATTCCATGATATTCTGTCTTTTGTGAAAAGACTGGAGTAATGGGGAAGTAAAAGATGAATGTTAGAAACTGAGAGAATAAGAATGGAATTAATTTGTAAAGGCTTGTTTGGGGTTTGTTTGTGTTTTTTTTTTGTTCCCCACAAAAAAGGTATTTGCTTTAGGAAAATTCAACCACCCCTCACCCAGTTCAGTACCAAACATAATCTTGATGTAAGAAGTAAAAACAATGAGACATGGTTGCGACGTTTGCTAAAGTCTCATCTTGAAACTTAACTTGTATTTGCTAATACAGTAGTAACAAAAATCATTGAGAGAGAGTTTTTGTCATGCCTCTTCCAAAATTGTTAGTCTATATTTTTCTTTCTATAAAATTGTCAGTTATGTGTATAATTTTAGGTTCTGTTCTGTTCTACAAAGTGTTGTATCAGGTAGCAAATTCTACAATTTTTTTAAAAAATCAAACAAAACCCCCATAAATTTGTCTTTGCGTATAGGAACATCACCTACTCAAAAATGTAGTTTGAAGAGAGAAAGATACATGTGCGGTACTGGTATTGGCAACCAATATTTTAGTTGACTGGTATTCCTGTATGAGTTACTTGTATTTGATCTGTTGTCTATCCAGTTAGTTTAGAAAACGATACAAAATAAATTAATTCTCAGATTAAACTTAAAGATACTCACCCTGCAGACATCTGAATAAATCAGAAAGGATGATTCTTGTTTTCAGTCTGAATGATTCAATTGGATAAAAATTAAGTTGTCTGATTGAATTGTGTAAATGGAGTGTATATCAGGCTTTTAAAGGTAGCTATGTTTACAATTTATTTGCAAAGAGGGAATAAGTGCTAGTGTTTGGGAATTACAAAGAAACTTCCATGTACGTGTTGCAAATCAAAGGGATTGTAAACAAGACTTCTTCCTCTGAACTTGTCTCAGAACAACAAATAACAACATATACAAAATGTAGTTGCTCAGGGAGGAAACGTATCTATTGATTATTCTTCTATAGGTTACAGTGGTAGGAAAAATTAATGAGTGAATGCATAAAGAATGGGTTGTGTGAAAGGATACTATTGTCATCATATTCTCAATGAGAATGAGATGCAGGAATAATGTAAAGGGCTGAGAGGTGAGTAGTAATTAAAAAAAACTGTTCTAGCAGCACTGTGAGACATATATTAACATAGTAAATGTTAGTATCCTTTGATTTGGAGAAGACATAAGTATATGATGACAAGGACAAGTGAAAGGGCAGACAATATAAAAGATGTTGTATATGCTCTTCTTTCTGCTTTACAGGAAATAATGCGATTAACTAAATAGAGCAGCAAAGATGTTTTAAGGCTATCCCCTGACTATGGGGATTATGAGAAATTGGTTGTCAAAGACATTTATTCTAAGGTTTTTTTATACCAAGTGTTGATTCTGTATTAGTAGAAATAATATAATAATCACATGTTAGAGATCATCATAAAGCAGTAAATGTAGGGAATTTTGTTCTCTAACAGTTTTGTATAAAATACATATTGCATGACTTATGAGTTGCATTATGTCCATATTAATATACGATTTCCTATTATGCTTCGTTTTTATTTAAGCAAAATTCCATGACTTAATTCAGTGGAATATTTAACTAAAACTGAATCCCAGAATGTGTTTCTCTAGAACTGTTTCTTTCAGGTTTTTTTTTTTAATTAAGAAATCTGCTTATTTTTTTAATTAAAATTGCTTTAAGACCATTTTACAAAAATCTGACCTGATCAGTTACTGATGTGTGATAAGACACACAAAGAATCACAGATATAATACTAACCTTTTAATTCTTCTCTTCTGTTGCTCTTGCAGCTGTAACTAAAAGTACTACTGCATTAGCTGTTGCAGGGCGAGCCATTTCTCAGAGTTTGGCTGTGGATGAAACCATAATGCCAACTGCTGCAGAAGACAGCACAGTATATGTAGCTGATACAGAAATGGAAGAGCAGACATGGTAAAGTATTCATGAAAATAGTTTCTAAGCTAATACTTGCAAATAAAGCAACCTTTTGTGGCAGAGGAACTGTATCATTGCCGTGAACAGATGTATGATGTTAGAAATGGCACTTACTAAATCGCTGTCACTTGTTTGCAGTGACATTATTTCTGCTTTTGAGTGGTAGATAACAGAAAACATCACATGGGATTTATATGACTCTATTGGATACAAACGTAGATACTGCATATCAGATTTGACTGTCATAACTATTACAAATTTTCAAGCCATTTCACAATTATAAAAATATATTTATCATAACTGATTTTACAGTTTGTTTTTAGCACACCTATGTTGTTTACAAGTATGTT
Source organism: Charadrius vociferus (assembly GCF_000708025.1). Lineage (NCBI taxonomy): Eukaryota > Metazoa > Chordata > Aves > Charadriiformes > Charadriidae > Charadrius > Charadrius vociferus. Next base: position 8,574,838 of record NW_009650064.1, read on the forward strand.
CAAAGTACAGGTATAGATTTTTTAAAAAGCGGTATTCTACAGTGTATCTCTGTGGTAACTTCTTGTGTGTTTGCTTAATATTTTTTTCTCTCTAATGTAGTATGGAGATAGAGAATACTCCCCAGATGGATAGACGAGGGAAAATGGCTCTCCAGGATACAATTGCTGTAAAGAAAAACCCTACCACAATCGGCAGTGTAAATGCAGGACCATCGATATCTAGAGTGAATAGTACACCTGGGTTTAGTCAAAAAAGTCATCCTGTCTCACCATCTAAAATTTCAGAAGCTGGTAAATCTAGCGAGTGTGCTTCACGTCACCAGTCTAACTCAATTACAAATTACTTCCAGGTAGCTAGAAAAAGGTATGTTGAAATGTTCTTGATATCACTTCCCTTACTGTTATGTTGGTGCTGTTTCTGGAAAATAATTTTAACTCAAGGGATGTACATATAATTCAAAACATACTTAAAAAGATAATTTTTAGATCAACTTTCTAGAATGACAAGCTTTTCCTCAAGGGTACTTGTGTTCAAATTTCACAATGCAGTCACTAAAACCCAAGGAAGCTGTTATGTTGTGAATGCAGCTGGTCATATTCAAAAATGCTTTTGTAATTTATTTGTTTTGTAATTGCTTTCTGTCTAAGAAACATCTGTACCCAAAGTAGCAAAACTGGAGGAAAGGTCATTGCCTGTTTCCAAGTGCACTGAACGCACAGCTTCATCAGTGTGGAACAGCGAAGCAGAACAGCATCAAAAGGAAGATAACATCGTGGACCGAACCCCAAATTTTGCATTAAAAGACACTGGTATAAAGTTTATGAGGGAAAGTGACAAACTAGTAAGTGATAAAACAGACACTAAAACTACTTCTAGTGCAAAGTGTGCACCAAAGAAGAGAAAGGAGTTAGACGATTTATCTGAAGATACAGAGGCACTAGAAATTGTGTTTGGAAGCAGAGACCTAGACTGGGAAGATGAAATGGCAGATCATGACCAGGAAGCTCAAAAAAGAAAAAAAAAATGTTTGGAAGCCAAAAGAAGCAGCATTCAAGAAGTGAATGTAAAGCAGAGAGAGGAGAAGAAAATAGTGGTAAGTTATATTCTTTTCGTGTGCCTGATCTGGACATTTACAGCTGTGTTAGAAGGATGCAGATAGCGCCTTTAAGGATACCCGTATACAGAAAGTGGTTTTGTAAAGTTTGTTTGTTTAAATGTCTCAAATCACTCTGAACTAAAAATTGACATGATGTATTTATTATATGTGAACACTGCAGTGTTATAACTAAATGCCTTTCATTCTTCAGGACATTGTTTCTTTGTGAATTGAAAGCTGCTTGTATTCTGAAAGTTTTCCTCTCTTTTTGCTTGAATACTGTAGGTAGGACATCAGATTATATCACTGGTCCAAGAAAAACTTCTCATGTTGTATGTTGGTGTGTTAATTATAATGTTGATATTTATACTAAATAATACTCAGTTATGTTATCTTTAATGAATTCTCTGAAGAAAGCTTTAGTTGACCTCTTCCGTTGAATACGCCAGTAGTGTCCAACATCTTTCAAGTCAGAATCTCTAGATGTCGTGTGAAAGACTAAAATTCCTGTATGAGGCAATTCAGATTATTAATGTCTTCTTGGGGTGGGGTGCACACACCCAAAACTAACAAAAAACAGCCAACACCCCCCCCCACCCCCCAACCAACCAAAACCCAGCTTGTGATTAGTTTTCTTGATTATTTCTCTGGTTTTGTTTTTGAGAATAAGGGAATTTTCTAAGAGAAATGAAGAAAACAATGGATTTTGAGTTAACAGTAGCCACTTCATTGGAGAAAAAAAACCAAAAGCAGGTTTGTAGAGGAAAACAGTATTGAGAGCTTTAGCAAAGTAGACTCTTAACAATGCAAAGGGGAATAAGAGAGAAGGAACAGGTTTGATTTTTGTTTATTTAAAATATATATATGTTAAAGCTTACTGTCTAGTCAGTTCTTACACAGTGTAGGCAGTGTTTAAGTGCTGTAATAATAAAGTTTGAATATATGATTGAGTAACTGGAATTTGCAAGACACCTTGGATCAGATGAGAATTAGTAATTATCTGTGCATCCTTAGCTCAGACCAGTGTAACACTCTTCTCTTGATACTTTAGAATCATCTAGACTAGAAGGGACCTTTAAGCTTATCAAGTCCAACCGTCAAGCTAGCATTGCCAAAACCACCACTACACCAAGTTTCTAAGCGCTACATCTACCTGTCTTTTAAATACCTCCAGGGATGGTGACTCCACCACTTCCCTGGGCAGCCTGTTCCAATGTTTGACAACCCTTTTGGTGAAGAAATTTTTCCTAATACCCAATCTAAACCTCCCCGTGTGCAACTTGAGGCCATTTCCTCTTACTGGGGAGAAGAGACTGACCCCCACCTCACTACAGCCTCCTTTCAGGTAGTTGTAGAGAGCGATAAGGCTCCCTTCAGCCTCCTTTTCTCCAGGCTAAACAACCCCAGTTCCCTCAGCTGCTCCTCATAAGACTTGTACTCTAGACCTCTCAACAGCTTCGTTGCTTATTCCACTGTAAAGTGCAGAAAACAATTTTATGTAATTAAAGTTGCACTTAATTTCAGTGTTACATTTTAAATAATTTTTAATCAAATAGAAAGAAGAGGAACTTGGATCAAGTCTAACTTCAGAAATCAAAACTGAGATCAAGCAAGATTTGCCAGTCTTGGTAAGAAGTTTAAACAGCAAACTTGAAGAATCATTAAGAAAATGCATCAAAATTTTGCTTTTAAGACCATAGTATTGGGATCCCATTTCAGAGTAAAGGAGGTGCTGAAGATTGTACTTCTTAAAATAATCATGTGTAAATTAGAATAGTCCTGTCCAACTTACTGACTGTGAAAAGACAGAGCAAATTGTAGTTCATCTGCATGCTTTTCTAATGGTATTTGGATGGATACTTAAAATGACTGAAGCTACAGCAACCTAATCTAATTGTATTAACCCTTCAATGTGGTTAACACTTGCTGACTTTGCATGCTGACTTTGTTATACGTGAGATGAAGGAGGGACGAAGGAGAGAATTTCTGGGAGTGGCAGTGAGGCAGAGGAAAAGGAGACTAAATGAAACTGAAATGGAAAGATCTGAAGGGATAAAGGAGAGTGTAGCCAGACAATAAGGGGCAGGATAAAACCTTTTCACGTACATCCAGAAAACAGTCCAAGAAGAGAGAATGCTGTGCAGATACACCAAGACTGTGTAGTGCAGATTACGGGACTTTAAATTTATACTTTTCTATGAAACAGCTGTACTGCATCTGGGCTGGAGCTGTCCATGAAGGTAGTTTAATGTTACTTGTGAACTTGTCCTGCACCCAGACTTCCTTTTTCATCCATATAGATCTAGCCCCAAGCAGCAAAGTGTGCATGCAACCTTGCTGGCATGTGAGCATTCTCATATATCAGAAAAAGTTGCTTCATTGATCAGATCCAACTTGCAGCCCTAAAGTTGGCCTAAATGGTAAATTTGTAGCCTAGAATTGAGCTGAAGACATACAACTGTCTTCCATGGAATTAACTGGAGTTTCTGATAGAGTAAGAGCCAAAGTGGAAAGAGAAGTAATTCTTAGTTATTAGCTTAATTGAAAAAAAAAAAAAATCTTTCTTGAAGTAAAATCCTAGTGAAATGAGGTACACTGACTTTGTTATTATTACTGCGTTCTTAATGATCCTCTCTTTCCAACAGATGTAAATTTCTTTCATATTTATTGTGCTCCCAGCTCTATTGGTAGTATATAAGGAGGCTGAGAAGTACATTGATCTTCTTGGCTTTTAGCACTGGTGCTGCTTCCCCTCGCCCTTTTGCAATCCTAACTTTCACCTCAGCTGTGCTCATGATAATTTCTTTCTCTAAAGTTTATACTGTTAGATATGTTGTCTCTCTGTTTACACACTTGAAGTGCTCCTTCCTTTTTCTTCCCATACAAGAAGCACAACGAACTGCAAGATGACTCCAGCAATCTTCCTAGCAGACTTCTGTTGACTGAGTTTAGATCACTGGTTGTCAGCCATCCAAGACAGAACAGTCAGCTTACTGGAAACACCAGCTATGGAGGAAAGAGAAATTTCAAAACCTTCAAAAAGGTTAGTATGTATTTCAAATGGCCACAAGATGGCAGTATTTAAAAATACTAAAAAGTATTGCCTTCAGATTCTAGAAATATGTTATGAAAGATTTTTTTTTTTTTAAATTGATAGCAACTACAGAAAGAAACAATGTAAATACCATATCATACTGTTAATAAATATTTTGTTAATTAACTGAAGAAGTACCAAGCTGACAAAGGCATACCTCGTGCTAGACTATTTAGATACTTGTACTCTATTCCAAGCTGTTACTTGGAATAAGTGCTTAAGTGATGCCTTCCATAACTTCTGGTTGTACCTCCAAAAGCTAGCAACTAAAATTCTCGAAAGACCTACTTATAAAGCATTTGCTGGTTCCGAATATTGCATTTTGTCTAATAATTCTTTGATTTCTAAATAGAACTAAATCTAGTATTTTACGAAAGTAAGATTATTGCTTGCTTGAGTCCTGAAGATAATTTCAAGAAAATTCTTTGTGTTCAGTGTAAAAATACCACTTCAGCTCATATTGAAACCAACCAAACAAAAATATAGTGTAGGATTACTAGAGATGCATTAATGCATTTCAGTAAAATACTATGTAAGTCACATAATGCAACCTCTAGCTTTCTGGGAGTATGCTCTCATTTTTAGATAATGTTTTAAATTTCTGATACTATTTTCTTTTCCACCATTTTGTAATGAATGCTTATGCATTCTGATGATAAAATTGATTCTGTCCATTAAACTCCATTTAATGTACTATCAGATTTATTTAGCATACATAACTTGTCAGCTTTTTTGTTTGTTTGTCTCTTTGAAAAAAATGAGTTAATAGCTTTCTATAAATGCTTTTTTTTCCTCTTCAGTGTCTTTTAAATATAATCTCTGATAAATGTTATTCAAAGGAAGACTGACTGACTTTCTTCTGTGATATCTGAATAGACTTTCTGAATTTGTTAAAACAGACCTTTTACTTGCAGTGTGTTTGCCTTGTATTGTAATTGTAAGAACTTATTGTCTGGCAGGTAGCTTATCCAGGGGAAGGACAACTTCCATACATTATTGGAGGATCGGATTTGATTGCTCACCATGCTAAAAAGAATTCGGAACTAGAAGACTGGTTAAGGCAAGAAATGGAGGTAAGGAATTATTTCTTGAGGATGATCAAACAAAAACTTGACTTACGTAAGTGGTCATAGCAACCTGTGGTCATTCTGAAATACTTCAGAATTTTATTTTTGAAATAAAACCTCAGCCAATTAGCTGTCCACGCATGCTCATAGGAACATAGACATTAGAAAAGTTACTGAAAATCAGAGGTCAGTGGTAAGGTTCATCTTCTTGTTGATTATTTGAATTAATTTTACATGCAACGTTCATATGATCAGAAATATTGATTTAAAGCAAAATCAATAACCTAAAAGATAATTACTTTGCTTATTAAAAAAAAGATCAGCATTATGGAAACTTGTGACTTCTAAAAATGTGACTGGGAGCTAGGAAGAATTTCTGTATGGTTAGTTGTGTTCAAATTGTTATACAGTACAATTGATATTCTGTTGTAAAACAAAATAGAAAATCCCTGAGTGAAATTCTCTTGGAGTATACTGAAGAGATATAGTAAGAATAAATACAGTATTTTTCCTATTGTAAAAATCTTCACCTTTGTATGTAAAAGTTCTGAAAAATGACTGTATTTTATCATAGCAGTTCTCTAGCACTTTCATTTTCCAATATTTTCTTTAAAAATACGTACTGATGAGTCACATTCTGTTTCCACAGCCTGATCAAGATGCTGTTACAGCAGTAGTTTTTGATTATCACTCTTTCTGATAATCCCTAGGTATAGATAACACTAATAAAATTCCCTTTACGCACCAATGAGCAGAAAAAAATTTCCCTTTTTCTATGATGATGCTTAAAAACCAAAAAACATATTTCTGATCAAAATTGATATCTTGCACAAACTAATCCATTCCGTTACTTGGTAGCAGTAGCCAAATTTGAGTAGTGAAATATGTTATCTAATGTGAATGTGCACTGAATAGAGTACTTAGACAAAAATTATTTCTTCAGGAAAAACTGTGTTTGTGCAGGAATATATTGTTCTTCTATATTGTTCATTAGCTTCATCCTTAATGTCAAATGCTGAATAAACTTATTTTCTCAGGAGCAGAACCGACATGCAAGAGAAGAATCGCTTGCTGATGATCTCTTTAGGTAAGAGTTTTATGTTTGTACTTAGAAAATGTGTATTTTTCACATCACATCTTTTTTTTTTTAGACAAATTCCAATTTTATAAAAGACTACTTTGACTATTCTTGTCAAAACTCCATGTATTCCCATGTACACAATATAGCCAAAATGACTCAATAACTTTTCTCTGAAATTTTTAATGTCTTAAATGTTTTCAATTTAATTCAGACTTGCTAAAATTTTTTAATAAGAACATCTCAAACAAAAATATTGTTATTTCCTGGCTCATATGCACAAGCTTGATTGTTCACAAAAGCTGGAAGAGATTCTGGTGTCAGGCTTTCCACCATTAGTGTTTGCTAGAGCCTAATGAAGTGTTTTGAACTTACAATTAAGTCAGTCATCCGAACTGCGAAGAAAAAGTGATGGGGTCTGCCACTTTTTCATTCTGGCCATGGCACTTGTCTGTCCCTGTGCTGAATCACTTGAGGGAGCTAAAGCAACAGAATACTAGTTCTCTGAAAAAGTGATTGGCAGGACAGCTTTCTCAATTTTGATCTTTGAAGTAATGATTCCCAGAATTTAAACCAAAAATTGAAAAAAAAAAAAACAAAAAACAAACACCTTAGCAAATTTCCCAGTATGGCCCCTCTGTGTTCCTTTTCTTTGCCACCTTAAGCTACTTTCAAACCCATTCACAGTGAAAGAGCTCCTACCTTTTTTTTTTCCCTTGTTAGAAACTCCCTCAATGCCTTACCATCTTTTCAGTTTTCAGACTGAGGAGAGGAGGCATTTTTACACTGATCATTTTATGCTCTTGACAGTGTAGTAGGGTCATTAATTCTGTCCTAATCAGTGCTTCTGTCACAGGAGTTTGAGAGATTTCTTTGGAAGGTTCACTTTGGTTTGCCTTGGCTGTTTGCCATTGCTTTTTGCCGTAATTCATTATATATGCCTCTAAAACATGGTCTGGTTTGGCAATTTTCTTTCAATAACCCTCACTTTAGTTGTCTACTGCTTTCCCTAATCTCTCTTTTGAAAGAGAGAATCATCCTATTCAGTTGTCCCATCCAGTTACTTTCAACTGTAATCCTAGTGTAATGATTTATAACCACTTTCTAATTACAAAAAAGTTCTAAGTCAAGTTTGCCACTTAATCCAGTTTTTACATCTGCAATACAGCCTTTAAATATATGTCAGTTATGAAGACATTTATAAAAAAAGATGGTGCAGCTTGATTGCCGTGCTGCAATCTAAATTGATTCAAAATATCCTGATTAATTTTAGCCTTTCAAAACACAGCAGTGGAAACTTGGATAATTCACATGCATTGATGCTTAGAAAAGTTTTTACCTCAACTCCTATTTATTTAGGTTAGTTGTACTTAGGGAAGTTTCCACAGTCAAAAATATGCAAACACACAATTTAACATTCAGCAGTTTGTAATTTTGTCCTTAATCCTAAGTAAAACTACCTGGCTTTATGCTAATGTTAACAGCTGAAATTTCCCATGAAAATGGCATTTGAAGATGTTGTTAGAAAGTCAGGCAGTACTCCAAGGTAGAGATAAGCTAGAAGGAAAAGCTATGCCCTCAACTGCTGCTGAGTACACATTGAGATAGAGGAGGAAGCGAAGGCACATCATAACTATCTGCCAAGACTACAGATAAATGGATTGTGTTCAGTAATAGCCCTTTGTATCCTTCACTCCCTGTTCCCAGCAAGGTCTTTTGTTTCTTTGTGCATTCGGTCACGGTGGTGGAATCTCTGTAGTCCTTTTTCCATTTTGGGCCACAGGCACTGTACAGTTTCCTTTCTCTGATAATGTTGTTTGATTTCTTTCTGTCTGGAAAACATCATCCAGGCTTCATTTAACATGGAAAAAGGCTGGAGGTGAGGTGGGGGAGATTACATAAAAAGATGTTCACGACTCAGTGTCAGCATCTCCATAGATAGTCACAGACAGGGTTGAAGCTCTTGGTGTCCTGATCACTTGATCCCCTTCTACTATCTGTATGTATGATCCCCTTCTACTATCTGCTTATCTTCCATCCGTCTCCTTCCCTCCCCGCCTCCTTCAAAATAGAATTAGGTGTCTGGGACATACTTAAATGGTAGAACTAATGTGTTACAATGCTATAGCAATAAATTCAAAGAACTGCTTTGAGTTTTAATATCATAGAATCATAGAATGGTTTAGGTTGGAAGGGACCTTGAAGATCATCTAGTTCCAACCCCCGCTACCATGGGCAGGGAGACCTCCCACTAGACCAGGTTGCTCAAAGCCCCATCCAGCCTGGCCTTGAACACCTCCAGGGATGGAGCTTTTACAACTTCCCTGGGCAACCTGTTCCAGTGCCTCACCACCATCAGAGTGAAAAATGTCTTCCTACTATCTATTCTAAATCTGCTCTCTTACAGTTTGAAGCCATTCCCCCTCATCCTATCACTACATGCACTTGTAGAAAGTCCCACTCCAGCTGTCTTGTAGGTGCTCTTCAGATACTGGAAAGCTGCTATATATAATATAAGGATCTCGGGTTTTTTAGCAAAGATTTCATTGTTTTCTTAGTTTTTATGTGAAGAAACAAGCAACCACTGTTTGACTTCTCACCTGCTGTGCGTTTGAGTGATACTAAAAATTGTGCATTTAGGTAGAAAAATGTGTATGGTGAAGAAGGATGTTTTTGTCCAAATCACTGTCAAATAAACATGATACTGCATATCAACATGTGTAAGGGCCATTCAGAAAATCTTACTGCATTAACAGCTTGCTCTGTAATAGTTAATAATAGAGCATTTCTTTCAAAGGGTACACATTTCATTTTTGCCAGGAGTCTGAGACGTATAGCAACAGCAGTGACTTCTAATACCTTTCTAGTGATGTGGTGATGTAATTTGGCTCACAAGTTGTCACATTTTCCTGTCTAAGCAAAAAAATTCTTGATGAATGAGAGCAGAATTAGTGGAAGTAAAACTGCCTGATCATTCAGTTGTGTCCGTAAGTTATTCATGCATGAATACAAAACACATCAGAATTTCAAAGAAGTGACAGAGGATTTTGGGAGATGAAGCACAAATAGAGAGAAAAAGAAGGCCAAAGTGATAGCAGTGTCAAGCAGAGACAAACCACAAGCATATTGCAATAAACTGGGTAACTAGTATATCCAGAAAGTAGATCTAAATTACTAAAAATCAATCAGAAGCTGTATAAAGGGGAAGGTAAGGCAAGGAACTGCTTTTTGTGGGAGTAGGAAGCAGCAGAAGGGTTTTGTCTGAATGAGTTGTGGCCAAATGTTGGTGCATTGGTGTGACTATACAGTACCTCTTTCCCCTCTCTCCCCTTTTGTTTGCGGTTTGGTTTTTTTTTCAGTAAGGGACTTAATGTTGGGACATTAAAGGCTTGGAGAAACTTGTTCATTTATCAGATTTAAATATTTTAAGTAGCTAGGAAGTCAGTGAAAATTTTAGTAAAGGTTATCTCTAGTTAATGCAAAGGTTCTAGCTTATGCATTCTTAAGTCAAATTGTAGCAACTCTAGTTAATTATAGTAGTGCAGTTGGGGAAAGGACTGAACACTGACCAATCCACTGTTATGAATGTATAATAGAACTATTTACATCACATTGTTAACTTTGAGTATCATTAAGATTTACTTATTTGTGACAAATTTTCTTTTTTGTTGCAGGTATGATCCTAATGTGAAAAGGAGAAGATAAATTGTGACCTGAATTTACAGTGATTCTCTAGCAAAATCTGCTTTCTGTTCCTTAGGTTTGCTGGTTACAGTGTATAACACATACTGACATATGACCATTTGAACTATCTATTATTGTAAGACTTGTTTTTAAGTCTCGCTTTTATTAAAGAAAAAGAAGTGTTTCTTTCACTGGTTGGTACTTATGGATTGCACTTTTTCAAGACCTTAACGTTATTTGCTTAAGAGTAATGCTCAGTAAAATACCATAGATACTTAAGATTTCATTTTAGGCTGTTTATTTCTAATGTTTGCTTATCAGTACTATTTGGGGGGGAAAAAAGGAAGTTACAATCAGGCTTTTTTCTTTTCAGAAAGGCTTGTTAATTAGATTTTTGTATATTGTCAATTTTGTCTTGAGGGGGAGGTATTTGAAGACTTCATAAATAAGTTAGACTAAACTTGACATTTGTATCTGAGTAAACAAGAGGTATTTAATATTGATAAGGTCAAACTTCTTCCTATTTTTGAAGTTGGTGACATCAAATTATTTTCAGCCAGCCACCGATTTTGTGTGATGGCAGATTTGAAAAAAATGTAAATTCAGTGATTTTTACCCTATTATGTCTTCAAATCTTCAATATTTGTTTGAACAGCCTACAGTTTGACTGGAAACACTGTTATAAACTCTGAAAAAAATTACAAAAAAAAATTTGCAGCACCAACAAGCATTTTAATTTTGGTTTCTTGGGAAGGGAGAGAGGGGCAAGTTCAGTTTCTTTCTCTGCATATTTCCTTTCCTTTGCAAATAGAAGAGAGCTGTGTTTGTTCAAGAACAAAAGATGTTTAAGCCCAGAAGCTGCATGATGAGAACCATCAGATTATGAGAGTCTGTGTATTTTCCTGTAGTATTAAATGAGAAATAACCTTGTACATTCCTCAGAAGAGTAAATTCTGATATAATGATGTCTCATGTTCCGTAATTGTTTTTATTTGTAATGAGACTCAAGTTAGAGGTGGAGAAGACTAAATTTGATAGTTTCCAAGAGTCAAGTGGGGTGAAAAAACCCACACCCCCAAAATAAGACTTTAAAAAAAAAAAACAAAACAAAACCTAAAAAACTGGTTGGGGTGTAGGGGGAGTTTCCCTGGAAAATAAAAACAAACAAACAAACAAAAAAAACCAACTTGAAAGCTCTAGATCTAGTGGCAGAGAACCCAAATGAATCCCCTTGCTATTGGAAATAATGTCCATTATCCAGTTATGAAGATGCAGGCCAAGAGAAACCAATGAGCTTTCCTCTGAAAAGGACAACAGGAAGTTAAGCGGCCACCTTCAGCACATTTTCATGGATATTGTCTTGGGAATCTATTGGGAAAGGCTTAAATGCAGCTGATGTCTGATTGTGATAGCCTTCTCTGCTGTTCATGATGCAGAGCAAATACCATTGGTACAGAACTTGGAGCTGAAAAAACAGCTTTTTTTTTCTCTTGCTTAATCATATTTTCATTTGCAGCTTTAAACAACTTGTTTGAGTGTCCGTCTGTTAAAAGCTACTTCCAAGCCAGAGGAAGTCTTACAGAACTGTTGCATTCCAATTTGGGATTTTAAATGATTTGACCCACTTCTTCCTCTCATGCCTTTACCTTTTGCAATCACTGTGTAAAACTCTGCCTTTCACAATAATTCCATCATCTATATCAGCAGTGAAAGCTATGAAACAGCTACCTATTCTTGGGTTACGAGAGCTCATCTTAATGATCTGAGAATTTGGAATTTGAGGGATTCCCCTGAAAGCATGGTGAGAAAAGCCTTCCAGACTTTCTGCTCGGCTGTATGAAGCCATCACATACGGATGAAGATGGACTGTAGCTCCATTGCATCCAGTTTCAAGAGGTGGGATGGTAAGATCACCTTCCTTGTGTGAGGAAGTAATCTGGTTGATGTAATTTAATTTAAGTACTTATTAACAAAACTACTTCCTCTGGCAAGAACTCAGAACATGTAAGCAAGATGAGCTGAGCTGTTTCAGGCCACGCCATTGTGTATCATATCTGAAGAACATCGTGAGATCTGTGTATATCAAGATAGCAGATATGCTGCAGTCAACATGGTTGCACAGTCTCAGAAAATATTTGGTCTTCAAAACCAAGTGTTTCTTCAGGTCTGTCTTGGCATCTTCTTGATCACTTGGTCAGGGATGTCCAGAGTGATACACGAAGCGCGAGACAGATACCTCTGAGTTCAGCAATAGCCATGAAAGTGCTTTGGTATTGTAACTTGCATCAGGGCACATCAAATCTCGTCCGCCAAATACCTTTAAAAAGACTGTTGTTCAGTGGTTGAACTACTTGCTGGAGAAGATGTACTGACTGCTGCTTGTTGCACCCTCAGGTGAGTTTTTCTGCTGTCACAATGAGAATTTCCAGGTTTTCCTGTTGAAGGCCCACTGGTCCAACAGGGCAGCAATTGCAGATTGCTGAGGATGACCTTTTTGATTGTTGTTACTAAGTTCAGGCAAATAGCTTGGATAGCAGAATATCAATGGACAAGATCCTTCAGAAAGGTTGTGTTTACAGTTGAGAAAAACAGGATTTGTCATTTTACCTTAGAAATTCTGAAAAGATACAATGTACAGAGGGGCCTTCTACAAGAAAGTAAATGCTATATCCTTTGCTGCTCAGACTGTAGTCTGCTAGGGTTCAAGCAACCTTGGTGGCATATCTGAGACCACTCCTCTATTCACATTGTATGACATAGGGCTCTTCAAATCAGCGTCCCCAGATGGTTGAATTTAGCAGCTTTGATCATAGAATGGTTTAGGTTGGAAGGGACCTTGAAGATCATCGAGTTCCAACTCCCCTGCCATGGGCAGGGACACCTCCCACTAGACCAGGTTGCCCAGGGCTACATCCAGCCTGGCCTTGAACACCTCCAGGGATGGGGCCTCAACAACCTCTCTGGGCAACCTGTTCCAGTGCCTAATAACCCTCAAAGTAAAAAATTTCTTCCTAATGTTTAATGTAAACCTGCCCTCTTCCAGTTTAAAGCCATTCCCCGTCATCCTATCACTACATGCCCTAGTAAAAAGTCCTTCCCCAGCTCTCCTGTAGGCCCCCTTTAGGTACTGGAAGGCCACAATAAGATCTCCCTGGAGCCTTCTCTTCTCCAGGCTGAACAGCCCCAGCTCTCTCGGCCTTTCCTCATAGGAGAGGTGCTCCAGCCCTTGGATCATCCTTGTGGCTCTCCTGGACACACTCCAGTAGGTCCATGTCCTTACGTTAGTGACTCCAGAGCTGGATGCAGTACTCCAGGTGGTGTCTCACGAGAGTGGAGTAGAGGGGCAGAATCACTTCCCTTGACCTGCTGGCCACACTTCTTTTGATGCAGCCCAGGATACAGTTGGCCTTCTGGGTTGCGATTGCACATTGCTGGCTCATGCTGAGCTTCTGGTCAGTCAGCACACCCAGGTCCTTCTCCTCAGGGCTGCTCTCCAGCCATTCCCCACCGAACCTGTATTTCTGCTTGGGATTGCCCTGACCCAGATGTAGGACCTTGCACTTGGCCTTGTTGAACTGCATGAGGTTGGCTTGGGCCCACCTCTCCAGCCTGTCCAGGTCCCTCTGGATGGCATCCCTCCCCTCCAGCACGTCTACCTCGCCAAACAGCTTGGTATCATCGCAAACTTGCTGAGGGTGCACTCGACCCCACTGTCTATGTTGCCAACGAGGACTGATGGAGACACCCGCCATTTAACTGTGGGAGCACCCACAGGCAAACATTGGAGATTTCTTTATAGATCTTGTTTGAGATGTCTTCTTTGTATCAACACTTCCAACATAATCTTCAGATTTCTTTGCAGTCTTTTACAGGCAGCTTTGTGCTCTCTAGAGGGGAGGGCATTGTGGGGACTTCCACAGTAATGCCAAGGGGGAAAAAAAAAAAAGTTAGGATCAGCATTTGGCTAAAGATAGACCCAGTGTATGTTCCTGTTTTTGGTCCAACTTGAAGGTGCCTAATAGGTGATAGTTTGGTTTCTAATTCAGTTGCATCTGCTGTGTGGTTGATGAGAAGCCTGTAGATTATGAACCTGAGCCTTTTGCTATTTCAACATGAGGTTATGTTTGCATTAAAAAAGAAGCTTAGACATTTAAACTTCTACCCCTTACCCGTGGCTTGAATTGTAATTCCAAATCCATGTAACAAATCCTATTCATAATACTGAAGCTTTCCTTCCATTTTTGCATAATTTTGTCAAGATTTTCAGTTCCAGACATGAGCGGAAAGACGCTTGTTGGCTTACTGGTTTGGGCCTTCTGTTACTGAAGTTTCTGAGGTCGGTGATAAAGGATGTGATTACATGATTCAAGTCTTGGGTGCCTGAACATCCAATACATTACATCAGTATTTGCCTTACCCCTGGAACTATTACATTAACATGACCTAAATTTTCCTTTATTTTGTAAAAAATACTGTTGTGGCCTAACCCCAATAAGCAGCTAAGCCCCATGCGGCAGCTCGCTTGCTCCCCCCAGCAGGATGGGGCAAGAGAATCAGAGGGTAAAAGTGGGAAAACTCATGGGTTTGAGATAAAAGACAGTTTTGTAGGTAAAGCAAAAGCTGTGAACGCAAGCAAGGGCAATTAGCTTTGTGTTCCGCAGTTCAAAACTTTTGCTGCATGCTCCATTTTCATTCTGTGGTGTTTGTGCCCTGTGGTTTCAACATTCAGTTCACCAGTTTTCTGAGAGAACTTGTGTGGTGGTGATTTTCTTTAGAAGGTTAAAAAAAAAAGTTCAGTAACTCAGACATGACATCTAAGGTTTCTCTTATCTGCCTCAAACCACAATCTGCAAGCAGACCCACCTTTTTGACAAAATGATGCTCCTCACTTAAAAATACATCTAAGCAGAAATTTATCTTCAGATCTTGTTTTCTTGCATTTTTCTTTGTAACACAAAGTTTCTTTGAGGGTTTGTTGGGATTGGTTTTTTTATAGCATGTGTTATCTGTGTTCACACAGCTCACAGGAAGGAGATGCACACAATACATAAGCTAAGTATACTTTTTATTAGCAAGGCTTTTAAAATACAGTCTTGCATTCAGCAGCTTAACTGAACACAGCTTAAAGCAGATTGAATTACTCCATGCACCACTATATTAGAGGATGGGTGCTGTATCCCTGCAGGAACATGCTTTGTTTTCAGTTTAACTCACACCAGTTTCAGCTGACTTCCCGTCTTTCCTACACCAGTTGGGGAAGCTACTGCCTTTTTTGGCAAAACTACCAAGATATTCTCACTGTGGAAGTTTGTTTGCTATTTCTGGCTGCTCGCATCCATGAGCTTGCCCCTTTTTCTCCCAGAACAGGGGGGCTGGTCCAGCAAGGCCGGCCTCTCCTGTGGCATCGCACCAGTTCATATATGCAGTCAGCTTCCATTTCCTCCATCCACCGATCTCATCGACTTCCTCCAGAGTGCTAAGCCCCCTTCATTGCCTCTGTTCCTGATGTGTCCCAGAGGCTCTACTCCACATGTTGACCATCAAACATCGGTTCATAACTGAGACAGTAGGTGAAGTCTCTGCTATAGACCTACCTCCAACCCCCTATTGCCACTCTGTACAGGTGATTTCTCAGTCCTTATTTTCACCCCGTCTTTCCTCCTCTCCTACTCCCATAAAAGTAGCTTTTCTCTTGCTCTGTTCCATTCCCTGAATCTATCCTCACTCACATTTGGCCACATCTGGTGTCTGATTCACACATTCCGATTGTGTTCTCATTGTTCTAGTGTCTCTTTAGAACTTAAGGCAAACGTGGCAAAACCTGAACCATCTTCCTTACTGTTATTCCCCACTCTTCCTCTAACAATGTTTTGATGACCATCGTCACCATATTTCAGCGAGATAGTTATAAAAATGCTAGACAAAATCAGATCTCCCTACCTAGCACCATTCCCTGCCACTTGCTTTAGCATTCTAGCCATACCGCTCTGCCCATCAGAATCTCTCCCAAGCATCGGCTGCAGCACCTGATCCATGCAAACCAACACCTTTTCCCTCTTTCTGAACACAACAGCTCTTTGAATGCTTCTTCCCTCCCACTTTATAAATTTTTCCTTTGACTTAAGAGTTCCCCACTTCTCCAAACCAAAATAATTGGCTTCTAGGTGAAACTGTTTTAATATTACTCCTTTAGTCTCCAGTCCATCATCAGTTTTCACACATGAAGATAAAACAAGCTTAGCATGCAAACCTCAGTTAGGTTTATCATCTAATCAAAGCTGAGGTTTTGCTCACAAGTCGCTTGCAGCTCAGAAGGAGAATATATTTCAGCTGACAGCAGATGTTCTGTACACTTTTACATTGCTCATTTGGAAAAAAAAGGGCATGACCCAAGCATACTCCAGCAAAAGCAGAAAACTGAGGCAGGACACACAGAAATGTCATTTATGTATAGTATCTCCAAGTGTGGGTGTATTATGTGTGTGAACAAACATGTAGGTAGATGAATATAAAAGCCTTTATCTCATTTAGAACTGGAATTCCACAACCAGCATACCAGACCTAACAAGACAGGCACGATGAGAGTATTGACTTTCCAAATTGTGCCAGATAGATAAAGGCAGCAGGATCAGTTCTTGAACAGCAATAACTCCGTGTTCACATAGAAGCTGGTCCTAGAATCCAAACGGATGAAAAATGAACCATTTCCCTCTCTTCAGAGTGTCCCCTGGAACTGTATCAAGTCTCTTTGATCACCTTGCCTTGGCCTTTATATTTGTGGACAACTACTTTTTCTTTACACACCTAGTTAAAAAAAGAACCTTAAAATGCCAGGATTCCATAATATTTTGTGAATACGTAACAAACCTAGTTGTTCATTTTCTTTATGCTGGCATGTGAGTCTATAGAGGGTGTCCAGGAACATGAAGCTGAATTTTAGTTTCCTGAAGCATGCACTGCAGGCAGTGTAGGCTGATTCTTACATGTTCCCAGTGATCTCAGAATACAGAGATGGAGGAGAAAAGTGCAAATTAGATTATTTTAGTCTCCAGACTAAGTAGTTTCAAAAGCATAGGAGAGATAAGAATATGAAGTATATTTTTTTTTTTCCTAGTTTTTATGACTACTGATGACCACTAGGTTTTAAGAGTCAACTTAGTATGCCCTGTAAGGACAAAATCATCGTTGTTAGAAAATCGAGTAGCATGCAGGCAGGTGTAATGGGAACTCAAGTTCAGCATTTGCCTGAGCTGAAATATTCTAGTGTCTGCAAGGACAAAACCATCTCTAAAACAGTGCTTAGCTTCACTACAATTACTAAATTATATTATAAATGCTTTTTTACCCCATAATCCTGGTTCCTTACACCAAATTCATCCTTGACCTCACAATTCCTTGTGTAATTCAAGCTTCAAAAATTAACTAAACTGAAACACCTCAAGTGTACCATATTCCTCTTTTCAGGAAAAGAGCTGTTCATAATTCCTCACTTCAAGCTTGTACCCCTAATGTCACCAAAGCCTTCCTTTCGATGTAAAGGAATGTTTCAGTTTCCATTGTTTCTGCTAAATAGAATCAGGTGTTATGGTCATTTCAGAGAAAGCATGACTTCTCTTTCAGGTTGGGCAAGGGGAAAAGGGGGAAGTAAACGTCCAAAAAGCTCTCACATCAGTTGAGGTACTGTGCTCCCATCTTGCTCTCACCTCAAAAAATAATCCAAACTGATGACATTGTTGTCGTAAGGTTCTAAAATATTATCTAAATTAAAATGTAACAGTATAAACTTTTAGCATTTTTTTTGTTCCGTAACTTCTTCAAAAGGAAATCATTACTATATGGATGATACTAAAATTGAATGATCAGCTGCCTTTAAGGCATATGTGTGCTACATCTTGCTGTTTAGAGCTGTTTGGGAGCTCGCACAGGTTCCGCTATTACATGAAAATCCCTGCTTGCTTTCTCAGAAGTAGAAAATATGGTCCCCAGAGAAACCAAGTCTCATCTCTTGGCACTCCACCTTACTGAGCCAGTCCTACAGCTTCTAGAGCAAATGCAATTGCTTCTAGTTTATACATATGTGTTGCACTGTGGTGTAACTTCAGTTAATAGCCAATTAAAACTATACGGCAACATGTTAGACTAACAGCTCCAGCACAGAGCTCTAGTTCCAGTGTGCAGACGTTGACACTAGAGGATGGGAGACCACCAGCCTATCAGTGCTGCATGGAGTCACTTCAGCTCCTACAGATTTGCAGTTCATATTGTTCAGATTCTTTGCTGCTTTCCTTCCATCGTTCCTCTCTGGTCATTGCTTGCTATCAGTGAGGACTCACTAGAAGTTTGCAAATTTTACACCCTTTCTTTCTCTCTCAAAAGCAGTTCACCTAAAAATGGCGTTTTCTTCCTTTGCACTGGATATGCAGGTCAGGACAGCCTCAAAGTTTGGGTCTAAATTTAATTTCCTCTAGCTTTGAATAAATTCTCTGGATTTCTTGCTCTAGTTTTCTTTTCACAGTTCTTGAGCTGTGAGAGAAGGAAGCTACAGCCACCTCCTTCTACAGAATTAGTATTTTTCATTATGCAACCATCACTATGAAATTAATCATTACAAAATAGGTGCCTACACTCACCGGGCCAGAAGGAAAATGTAGTATGCCCCAACAATTCGCAAAGTGCTGAGGGCTAGGGACCTACAGCTGTGGGACGCACTTTGGTGTCCCATAGTCAATGTATAGGCGCCGTTTCTGGGAGCTATGCCCTTTCCAGGCGTTCCCCGGCAAGCCCAGGCTGCTAGCCCACGGCAATGAGTGTTCCTAATAGAGAGAAGCATCTGATGTTACTGTCACAACTCTCTCTGGATCACTTGCAGAAAGGATTCTCTGCATTTACTCACTAGGGTAAAACTTAGCCTTACTCTTTCGTAGAAAATGTTTTAAGCAGAAGTCAATCATCTACTGGAAACCCAAAAGCAAAGCTGTGCTGTTTCCTACTGCCCCGTCAGGTGCCTTCATTAACAAGCACCTATTGTTAAATAATCACATACGAGGCACACTGTTAGGGAAATCTGCTATGACAAATCTTAGTCCCAGTTCAACAGCTGGATACTACTGAAAATAACCTTAGCAATAATTTAGCTGGGAGATACATTCAGCATTAAGAACCAAACCCAAATGCAAGACACATTTTCCCACTAGCCTAACAGAAAATACAGAGTATGGGTTAACATACCTTTTCACAATCTATAAACCCAAATTAAATTCCTTGAGCTAAAAATTATATTCTTCCTGTCTGTATTTTAGTAATAAAGCTTAAGTAGTAAGCATCCTTTTTAAATCCACAATGTTTAAAAACTTATCCTTCTCACCGAAAAAAGAGCTGAAAGAAGCAAACAGTCTCCCTTCTGGGAACTACTATACCATACAGGAAACTCAAATGTGGTTGTTTTGTTTGCTTGGTTTTTTAAATCTGAGAAACAGAGCGTTTCCCCAAAAGACAACTATTCAGTGCCAACATCTAATCCACAATAAATGCAGTACGTCTCATATAATGCTTTAAGTAAAACTATCCTAAGGCAAAGCTTGAATTTTTTCACCTCTTATTATCTCAAAATACCAAAGAGGAGAAAACCAGAAATTTCTCTCAAAATCAAAAACCCAAAGGTGAGAAAGTTCAGCTACAACTTTAAACCTAGCAGCTTCTAGAAGAAATAGGATGATTTTTTTGTCAAGTCTTGGTTGAAAAAAAGTATTTTTATACAGGCTTAATAAACATAACCACTGAGAAAATTTCTCTGCCCAACTAAGAGGTCTCATGCGATTTTTTTAATCTCAAAAATACTGGCGAGATTGATAAAAGGAAAAAAAAAAAGCACTTAAATGTCAAGGTGCTGTAATACTGCAGAGAAAGATACCTGTGTAATAACAGGACAAAAATTTCTGCTACAAATTTGTCACTACAACACACACAGCTTGTAAGTAGCTGCAGCCACTGAGGCTAGAGATTTGGCTGGGTTTTTTTTTCACCTTTTTGCAAAATAACTGTTTTAAGTAAATTGCTTCCTTTGTTTTGTTGGCATTTTAAATGTTTCACATGACATGAAAAAGCAGTAACATGCCAAGATATGTTGTATTCAGACATTTACATTGACACAAAACTGAAGGAATTTAATCACAGCGCAGATGTATTCCCAATATATTAACTGCAATAAAGTTCTGTAATCAAGCATTTAGCACTTATAACACTGATTCTCAGTTAAAATTATTAGGTATCACAGGTTTAGGATAGATTTATATATACACAGTTTCTGCCAAAGAAGGCAAATTATAGAATCTCAATTCAATTAGGAAAAAAATAAGCCTAGAACTTCGCATAATTACACCAGCTCAAATACCTGTATAAAAAAGTATCTTAACTAGTATTGACAATGCATGGTTAAATTCAACCACATAGGCAATGCAGAAATTAATATAAATGTCGCTCCATTTGTGTTTATTTTTATGCTATTAAGTTGGCTCTAAACTAAAGTTTATCAGTAGTAGTAGTAGTAGCATCCTTTCATAAATTACTTTGGACTTCCATTGAAATACAGTCATTTTAATCCGTGCATGCTTTACCTTTCCAACTTCTATGTCCAAAGTCTCAGTAACTTACTCAGATGCATCAAGGCCTGCAGTAGCCACAGAACCCCATAATTCAGTAGGCACAGAAAACAGGCATTTATTGCATATAGGTATCTACAGCTTATGAAAATTAGACAGCTAGGAAACCAGCAAGCACTAGCAGTTTCACGAATTCTAAGCCTAATTTCCTTTTGGAAATCTGTTCAAGTTCTAATACGGAGATTTTAATCATGCAAATACAATACCTTAAACTAACATGACTTTCTTCAACACAAAGAAGCCCCAAACAAAAAATTAAATTAAATAACATCTATCCCACTGCATTGGACCTGAATTAAAGTATTTGGTAATAGATCAGTTAAAACCAAACACCTTTGTCTATTGAGACTTCTGGAAGATAAATTTTCTAACAAGCTGTTGCTTACCTCACTATGGTGAATAACCCACGAGTGTCTTTAGGTAAACTAACTACTCTAAAACCCAGCAAATGAAATCTAGGTCTTACATTATGGAGCAGAAAGGTGAAACTTCAATTCAGAGGTAGTATAAGTCTTTGTCTTTCATAACAAGCTTTAAGATTTATGGGAACTACGGCATGTTTGTGTTGGGTTGGTTTATTTTCTAGCTGGTTGTGAGATATAACCCTTTTTCAAGTTTCAAAAACCACAGGCTAAAATAGTTTTAGTGTTACATGCTGCTCTAGAAAAAAAGCGAAATAACCAATACTTGGTCAAATGGGAGATCAGAATATCTATCACCCACCTTCATCAGTCAAGTGATCCCATTCAGTCTTCCTGAGCTACGAAGCAAAAAAAACTTAAGTTTTCTCATGTACTTAATTTTTCAGTAGTACACTAGGTATTCATTATACGGACACTGTAATAAGAGCACTTACAGCAGTACTTTATTGTTTATGTTAATGAGTATTCTCAGAAATGTACATTATCACTGTACGGGAACATCTCATGTTAGTCTTTCTGCACTCACCCAACTCTAGGCATAGTGTGAAAAAAACATTAATGGATTGTGTCAAATCATGCGTTAAAGATTAAATGGGAATGCTTATTCTTTTATTCCAATTATTAAATAGGATAATTTATAACTGTTGAGGAATACTTCTTGTTTACATAAATCCTTTTTGTGGTAAAAACCATTTTACTAAGTGCTCATTCCAAGTATTACTGTTATTACTATGGCAAATAAATAAAATCTTTGTTTCAAGCAGAAGGCTCCAAATTTGCTTTGGGACCAAGAATCACTTTGTAGTAAGCAAGCTTTCTGCTTTTAGAAGTTATTTTAATTTCACGGTAAGAATATTTTGTCACATTTGACACTAAAATGTAAAGCCACTCTGGGTAGGCATTGTCTTTCCCAGAGGAAGTCTGCTCTTTTAGCTGAGCAAGAGATGACAAGCCAGTCAATATAAGTTAGTCTCATTTTCTGCTTATCTGGAAGTCATTCCAGTTGAGTAGAGATCAGCTGTAATAGCAGATCCATTTTTTGTATTTTGAAAAGGTGAAATATTGTAGTATCAGCATCCTTTACCAAGCAATACAAGCGCAGGTTACTTGTATACAACAGAAATGTGACTGCTATCAACTTTCGCTGTCAGTGAGTGTTCTGTTAGACTACGTCTGTAATTCTGTATGTGAAAACTTCTCCTGTCTCATTTATGGTACCCCATCACCTCCTCCATCCCCACTTTCAATCAATTCATGTTTCTTCTTTTGTCTTATTGCCAAGCATCGTGCAATGCCCAATGCACCTCCTTTTAAAAAACGTACAAAGTTGTCTCCCACCAGAGGACCTAAAGCAAAGAGGTTAGCTTCTTTAGTGCATTCATAAGTGTATGGATCAATCTCTATAGGGTTCCCCTTGCATGTGATGGGCTGATTAGAGTGATGACCTATGCTATGTCCTTGGTCCTTTAGAAAGAAAAGATTTGGGTGAGAACCTATCAGAACTAAGGCTACAGAAAACTTCAAAATTTTCTTCAGTCCGGAGGCACTCTGAAGAACACATTTCATTTCAGGCTTGAAGGAAAGTACGTTGTGTTCAGGGAAACTAGTGTAAGCAGAATGTAGATTAGAGTCCACAGTATGGGACTGAGTACACATCATATGATAGACCTTATGGTATTCAGGGTAAAGCTTTTTAGGTAACTGTTTGAAAATTAGGCTTGTATCAGTAACTCTTCTACGAAACACATGGATTACTGGGATGTTGTTGTTGTAGGCACACAGTACTGCATCAGCTGCTGTAAGTCCGGCACCTACAATTAACACAGGGTCTGCCTTCCCACGTAACTTTCCTTTGCTGATAGCAGCTCCGAAGTCAGTCATGGAATGAAGCACAAAAGGAAAGTCTTCTCCTTCAACTTGTAGTCGGCCAGGAGAATCAAAGGTTCCTGTGGCAAGAGCCACATTCTCAGCAAAGAGGCAAAAGGGCACATGAGAACCATCTGTTGCTCGCTGATAACCTCTGACTTCCCAGTTTCTCTTAATCAGTGATTTCTGTCCATCTTCCGTTTCCAAATGCTGTGTTGAAATATTTTCCTTTATTTGACTTCTGTCTTCATCATCCTTTCCTCGGTAAAGCCTGGAGACTGATGTTATGTAAACGTTGTCTCTGAAATTCTTTTGGAGGCCCATGACTTTAACATAGTGTTTATAATAACGAGCTATTTCCTCTGGCATTACTCGATCACTCTTTGTATTTCTGAAAAAAAATTGAATGGTTCCAGTTAATATTTAGACCTTACAGCAATTTCAATATCATATATGGCCCACCACATGACAGTCAAATTTAAGAGGATTGAATCTGCTCAGTATAACTGATGCTAAGTTCAATTAGGCATTCAATTTGTTTTATCTGTTCTCTTGATTCCTGATATACAAGACAAGCTAACCTTTTTTTTTTTTAATAGTTGTACAATCTTTACAATGTAAAGTGCTATGGCGATTAACAAATTTAACGTAACAAAACTCTGCAGTATCACAGTAGGTCTGTATGGAAGCATTTTAAAAAGCCAGTTTAGCATCGCAACTGACAGCAATATAATACTGGCTAAACTTGTACTCAGTGAGAATACACTTACTTAGGATATAAGTAAATATCATAGTAATTGTTAAATGCTAATTTTGAAACTCTAGGTTCGATATATTACTTGAGCCAAATATTCTTCATTATACTTTGCAAAAGACCTCTCCCTTGGGTACAGGTAAGTTCAGTAAGTATCGAATTAAGTAGTTCCATATCACAGGAATGAAAAAAGCAAGTATGACACAGAACCTTAATGCAACTATGTAAACAGGATTATGATGTCCAAGTGTCCAATAAAAAACATTATTGCACTGCAACCCTGATATTACATCTATGCTTTTCTCATATTTATTGTGTTCTCATTTATTAAAAAAAAAAAGCTGAAAATGTAATTATTTTTAACAGGTGCACGAATTTTGCTGCTTCTTTAGAAGTAAGCTCTAGGAACAAGGCAAAAGAAACAGTGGTGAACATCAGGATTGCCACTGAATTATGCTTAAAAGCATTTTTACAAGAAATTGGACTATTCATTCTCGTAGATTAACAAGATAATAGCATATGTACTTCTACATGTTCAGGTTACTATGCTAAAAATCCTGATGAGGTATTTATTGAAGAGGTTAATGCAACAGTATGACACCTGTTACCATGAGACTGAGGAAACGATTTTACATGACTAGAAGTTTTTGGTATCATTAGTACTTTGTAGTATCACAGGTCAGTATTTCTGTTTTTAGTATTGTTGAAAACTGTAATATAAACAAATTAGCTTCAGATAATAAGCAGCTTATGGGATTTCAGTTAATAAGGAGACAAGATTACTGTGGTTATCTAAGAATGCGATTAAAGAACAAAGGTACAGTTTCTTCACTATAAGTGTCCTGAAATGAGTAACAGTCTGCCCTTAAAGACATATGCCCAAGTAATTTCACCACTTCTTTTGCCATACGTGGTACAAGAACAACTTCCTTTAATTTTGCTAGAACAAAGGCAGGAAAATTTTAGAAAAAACTTATGGAGAGTGTTCACAGGTTCATCTTCTGACACAGATCTTTATGAACTAATTGTACAACTCAAGTAAAAACAGTGAGCTTGTACGAGACAGTAATTTTTCTTCTCTAATTTTTTTTCAAGAAACTTACTATGCAAAAATAACATCAGGAAATGCTGAATTATGCTCTTAAAATTAAAATTCATAGACAGCAACATTCCAGATGCTGCAGCTTTGCCTGTAAAAACAAATACTGATACATACAACTTCCTGAATTACAAGAAAGCTGGTGTGTACAGCAACTTAAGTTGCATCCATGTTGAAAGAGGAACTTCCAATACTTCCGTAGATTTTAAATTCCTCCCTCAATCTTCCCTAAACTCTGACCAAAACTGCTTACAGTAACAGTGCTTCTTTGTGAAATGCTGCTAAAACACACTACTGCTAGTATTTACGCTTTCAATGCACTCACAGCAATTACTCTGGCCGACCATTGTCCATTTTTTCCATCTGAGTACACACAGCAGAAAAATTTTCAGTGCCATCAGGCAATTTAATAAACAAAACAAGAGTCCCTCCTGTAAACAATGAAGTGTGAAAGTCTTCCAGTTCTTAAAATAACTGGACTATCTGGATTCTTACAGCAACTAGGTTTCCCAAATACATCTTTACCTGCGTTTGCTAGCTGCCCACTCCTTAAAGGTAAGGCCAGGCAATTCCATCCAGTCTCCAAAACTAATTGTCAGCATAGAGCCTTCCATAGACTATGGAGAAAAAAAACCACAAGATGCATGACCAGATACGTTCCAATTGGATATATATATGTAAAACACAATTAAGTTCTTCTCATTGTACTCATTTAGAGCAATAAAACACCTGAACATAACATAATACCAGGACATTACATGAAGTGTTGATGAACTATATTTGTGTTACAGTTAGATACTAATTTAATCAGCAACTACATGATCTAAAAAGCAGAAGGTGAAGAGACAAGTGAAAGGGAAATGAAAAGCAAGTTATTTAAAAGATAAAACAAGAAGAAAAACATGTAAAACCAACAGCATATGTACACAGTAAGATTTAAGATTTTGTAAAAAAGCACCTGGAAACAATGCAGACGAGAAAAAAGTCAGAAAATACTCTACATTACAATTTATTAAATTTAAACTAATAAAAAAAACACTGAGACAGCAGTCATGGTCACAAATTCCTAAATGAAGAACATCTTTTTCCTTCCTTTCTCATCTCCTGAACATATTTAGGCTTTGGTAATTGAGCAGTCGAAACTGCAATTGCCACTACTATCTAAAACAGACTTACACAGAATGGTCAGGGTTGGATGGGACCTCTGGAGATCATCTAGTCCAACCCCCAAAGAAAAGATAGTAAGACAGTAAAAAAAACCCAAAACCACAAAATTGCCAAGTTACCCTAGAAGTGGTATGAAATTTTTACTCACATGCCAAGCCCCACCAGGTGGTCCTTTACCAAGCACTATATGGGGAATATAATTATGTTGTTCTAGCTTCCAGTGCAAAACTGGTGGGTAGTCATACCCAAAGTCAGCATCAGGATGAAGCAAGGTATCAAAAAGCACTGCAACCGGGTTTGAAGGAGCTGGGACTGTTTAGTTTGAGGAGGAGGAGGCTGAGGGGACCTAAAGTATGAAAGAAACATTATATCTTCATGCAATTTTTACTGTTCATCATGCTATTCTAATGTACAGAAGTTGAATTTCAACAGAAAACACAATTAGTTCAAGTTGCATTTTAAGTAGAGTTTAAGTATTTAAGTGTAGAGATTCAATCAAAACTCTTCTCAGAAATAAATGCCGTGATTCAGTTCATCTATAACTCTGAACAATACATTTCACTCATTTAAAAATTGCATGTCAGTAACACAGTAATGCCGGGGCAGGTCAGTATTTGAAATTCATTGTAGAAGAAATACAGGGACAAATATTCAAAGATCAGAACAACTCAGTAACATTTAGATAGATAGATAGATAGTGGACTGCTTGAAACAAAGAATTGCTAGTATTTGTAAGAGCCCCATTTTGATAAAGCAAAGTTGGAATCTAAAGCCATTAAGTTTTAAATATCAAGTAGAAAAAGCTCCTTCGACAGCTCTTAGGTAGTTTGAACACTAACTAACTTTATTGTATTTTGAAATAATGTAGGTGTTATTTTTTTTAAAATAATACTTATAAATAAAACTAGGCTTATTTTACAAAGCTGTTAATGTTGAGAACAATTTCTAGAATTTTGTAAAACATTCACATTTCAGCATCTATTAACTAGCCACGTCCTAAAAAAAAAATCACAATGCAATGGCAAATATTTGAAGAGAGAATAGAGATTTGAAGAAAGATTTGGCCATGAAGCCAATTTTTGCTGATAAAGACAGGACAGTTCAGCTTCCTAAGTTGGGAAAATATCAAGGGATCAGGGCAGGATGAAGTACACGGAACATCTGTATCCAAAAGCTTAGGCAACTTACTCTCCTGCCAAAAAAGTAAACCTTGAGACTTAAGATCAACATTACATGCAAACAGTACAGCACTAAAACAAAACAAAAACCAAAACAAAACCTCAAAGCCAAACAACCCCTACTTCCCCACTACAAACACATATGCATGTTTGTATTTCAAATAAATTAGTCACACAGGCAATGCAGGTAGTGATAGCATTGCGAGTAATCCATCAGGGGTATAGTGAGGTGAGCTGAAGACAATAATAACATGGCAAACAAATAGACAAGTGGGGAGAAAAATAATGGAGAAAATTTAACTAATCAATCAGACAGAAAATCTGGATGTATACGAGGATAACAAATACAGCACAAGAGCAAGTGTGAGCGCAATGCAAAAAATGAAGGATGCATACCCTTCAGAAAAGAAAAATGAGTTGCGTTTATAGAGGATATATGTCCCTAACGTTAGTAAAAATAAAGTCTTAGTGAGAATTGTACTATTTAGGAAGATTTGAACTTGAAATACGTGTACTTGTAGTACGTTAGCAACATGTGTTCTTTGATAAGAGTGCCCAAACATTCTAGGGCACAAGAGCTGGAACTCCCGCATCAGCTACTCACTGACCAAGTAGTGCTTTAGACACTTTTGGCAAAG
Source organism: Charadrius vociferus (assembly GCF_000708025.1). Taxonomy (NCBI): domain Eukaryota; kingdom Metazoa; phylum Chordata; class Aves; order Charadriiformes; family Charadriidae; genus Charadrius; species Charadrius vociferus. The sequence continues at coordinate 8,602,640 of NW_009650064.1, forward strand.
TAGTAAAAACACGAGAAAGGGCAGATTGTAAAACTAAAAAATACCACAACCAAAAAGCCTCCAAGAACCACAAAAACCATGACATGCCTCAGGATTGGATCTAATGGTCATGGGTTGATTCTATTTAAATTAACAGAATAACAAAATAACTTATTAATGCATTAGAAATACAATTAGGTAAGTAGGCTGGTTTTTCACAATGCAATTTCCAGAACTTTTTTTTTTTTAATAAGCAGTTCTTAAAATGCATTGCTTTTCATCTGAAGTGCCCTCCATATAATTTGTTACAAGCCTCTGGAGAAGGTATATACTGGCCTTTATTTTACAGGTAGGAGAAAGAGAAGCCAAGAGATAAAGCTAGTTGTTTGAGGCCACACAGTTACTGACCTTTACTGTGGTCTAGTTCTTCATGGGGTGAGAATATTAAGCCTTTTCTTGTCTACGGCACTACTTAACGTAAGTTGCAAAAGCATTTTAAACAGGATCATTAATGAAAGCCTACTGTTTTGTAATCCAGCTTGCAGTAGGAAAACAGCTAGACAAGATGGCAACCAAAGCTTACTTGATCAACAATGGAAAGATGTCGAGCTTCTTCTAATTTCGTATGTAGAATGGGGTTTGGGTGTATAGCTTCAGGAGATAAATATGGCCTATATCCAGACAGCAGGTAAGACAGACAAATTCCCGAAGGTCCATTTCCTATTAAAGAAAGAAGTTACGGCTTTAGTGAAAATATCAATAATCTAAAGTTTGGAAGTCACTAAATAAGCAGAAATAAAATCATACTAAAGCAGTATAACGCAATATTCCCCTGATTCAAAGTAGCTTATGAACTTCACAGTAAAATATATCCTACCATAGGAAATTCCTCCAAATAAACAGAGCAAAATCTTTTTCGGATAACAAGAAACATATGTATGACTGTTTACACCATGGAACAAAATGCATACAAAGGAGTTGCAAAACTGACTACATAAAATTCACTACTCCTGTGTGAAAATGGTCCGATGGATAAGATCTGGTCTGCCTGTCAATCACAGTGATATCTGAACATAATTGCCATCTTACAACTTTGTGTTCCCATTTATGCTGGGTACTGTAAAACACAGAACAGAAAGACAATCTAGACCATATGCTCTTCAGGTCTGCCCTTAAAATAAAAGGAAGAAAGAGATAAGCAGAAAGCTGAAGACTGCAAATCCGGTGAGAAGCCCCAGACACAGCGCAACAGCAATGTAAAAGCTGAGTGAAGACAAATACCGTAGATAAGTGGTAAGGTACAAGAAACCCATGTAAGACTACATTCACCATTCAGCAATAATATCAGTTCAAACATCTTTCTATATCCTTTTTTGTAGCATTTTATAATTCATATACGTGCATTATTGCAACTTAGACTAACTTATTTTCAAAATGTTATTGAAGGTGTGAAATGGATGGGACCAAACCCCTACCATAAGGTAATTATTTCTATTTATTTGACTAGTATTAAACAAAGTAGGGGACCATATTTATAACATGCAAATATAGAAGTACCATTCATATTGCAAAGTCAGATATCAAAAGCTAGGGAAAGCACAAGTCAGAAAAGTACGTGCTATGATACAGACTTTAAACATGTGACTATGTACTGTTATTTCTATAGTTCCTCTTCCTCATTAACTGAATGAAAAGCACAGTGTTCTCCTAAGAGGCACTATTCAGTATTTTGTCTTTGTTTTCCATCTAGAGTGGCACCCATGATATTTACCATACACTATTCAAATTCTGGGCTAAAGATAAAGTTACTAATTTATTCATGTTTTCATATAGCACTCATTGTTAGGATGTTAGTTCTTACCTCCTACCATTTCAACTCTTGATCTCAAGAGTTCACCCATCTTTTCCTGTTCCCCATCACCTTTGCACACGGTATTTCCATCACCTGTTAACAATCCCACTTCTCTAACGCCTGCCACTTCTCCCTTTTCTCATTTCCCAGTCCCTAAATCCCCCGTCAGTTTGCTGAGACCCTGTTCATTCCCAGTCTCTTCATACATCGGATCTCTTTTTCCCTCCTCCACCAGGCTACACTCATCACTCCGGTCCCCAGTGGCGGTATATCCTATACTTTAGTACAATGCTGTGTGCGTAGACCGGTCACAGCCATGGGCTACAAGAAAATCATGTAGGCTCACTACAGAGGAGTTCTTCAAGGCTGAGACTGTTAAGTTATATCAACTCTTCAATAAGCATGTTTTCTCTGAAGGCCTAGAACCTGAATAAATATATGAGACTGCACAATGACACCTACCAAACAATCCAGTTTTTGCACCCAAATAAGGAGTCAAAAATAAAGGCATTAGAGTGCCTGTGTACTGTAAGGACCATAAAGCACCAGTAAAAGACTGCCTAGGAATGCCACGGATTTCCATCACTGGAATCTTCAAGACAGCTAAATCAAAAGTCTGTAATAAAAGGTTTAAGTATTGGTGATCCTGCCTATATTATTTCCCAAACCACTTCAATTCCTACTTTGCCATTTACAAAAAAGACCATAAAGAATCTTTCAGTGAAAACACTCTTCCTCACAGTGTTGCACCCTCCCACAAACAGATCAGCATGAGATAGCTGGGTACGCTTCAGTCCAGGAATGTAAAGCTCACAACAGATGCAAGCCCCTTTTGTCACCCACTTCCCACATAAGATGGACATGAGAGAGAACCTTAGCAATACATTGAAACCATCCATGACAAAAGCCCACGAAGTTGTGAAAACACTCGAATCATACCTATAGTTCACAAGCATTCCCACAAACGACTAAATTCTTAACTATTTTTAGAATTATATCTTGTGCACAGTAAAGAATTTTGTTTCTTTTTACAGGTGCATAGCTAGATTTTTTTTTTCCCTACTGGGGTGTAAAGGAAGCTAGTCCACAACAGAAAGACAAAAATGTGTGCCATATCCCAGGATGCCATGCTACAGATTATTCCTGCCGGATAAGACTAAAAAGAACCAACTGGATAACAAAAGTTGCCAAAACAAAGGCTGGCAAGGGCCAAGGAAATTACTGAGGATGGTATTATGTTAATGTGGTTGTCCGAAAAGCAGATTTGTTACCTGGTGTGCAACAGGCCAACTCTCACGCACTCAGGAGAGACACTGATTATTTATTTCAGAGTTGCGCAAGGCTGGGTGCTCAATGGCTTTCCACAAATCAAGCACACCCGAAATCATCACCACAGTATCTTTTATACACACGAATTATGTAATCATACACTCCCAGTTACAATGATTGGTTAGCAATTAGCATATAATTATAATATCTGCTTTGTCATTTCTCACACTATTGCGCTGGTGCAGAGGAAGGGTCCTCACCTGGGTGAGGGTCTTCCTGACCTACAGGTGGCTATTTTAGTATTATAACGAAGGTAGTTCAGCTAGGGGCATCTGAAGGGACCCAGCTTTCTTTGACAAGTTGGCCATACACATAAGACAACTTAATTAAGTCTGTATGTCTTTGATCTGGACCCTGACATTCCAGGAATTGTACCAGAAACACTTAAGACGAGTTTCTTTGATTTTCATCTTTTGGCTTTTAACTTAGCAATTGTTTATTGTTTTCCAAACTAGGTCAGCCTGCAAAAACCATGGTTAATTTTAACTCAGCAATAAGTATCCAATAATTGACATCAAGGTGAATTACTGAGCTCCCCTGGGACCATCTAGAGAGCTGATCCAAACCCAGTTCCTATTCTTTGAGCAGACTAAATCCAAGAGAAAGAAATTCCCCTGTGGACATGTTCTCAGGAACACACAAGATGAAGGTTCAGCTGCATGGTCTGCAATTAGACTTGCTATGATTTTCTCAGAAAATCCTTGCGGGGGGGGGGCGGGACGGACAGAGGGGGAAGAAAAATAACAAAGTTTTTGAAATGAAAAAATTATACCCGAGGATATTGCTCTTTATTTACACACAAGGCCTCCAATAACAGCTCTGATTGCAACTGAGAGATATTACTATTACACAAACTTTAGATATACAATCAATATAACCTAAACCACACAGCCCTGTTCATTTAAGGAGCAGTTAATATTTTGTTTGGACAGCAGCAGAAGCTTCTCCTCACCAACAGTAAACTACAGTGCAATCATCTTTACATTATGTGTCTAAATTTAAAGCAAATAATCAACTTCAAACCTCGTAACAGTCTTGTTATTTGGATGAAAATTTAAAACATTGTGTTTGCACAGTAATGATCAAACTAGTGCAGAAGATGAAAGTATTTAGCACCGAACATCCTCTAGACTTAGAGCTCCAGCATGAAATTCTTCAATCCCAACTCATTCCAATGGAATGTATCTGTTTCCTCCCAATATCTTGACAACAGGTATAGCACAGAAGTTTCTTAGTATTACCACAGTGGCTTAGTACTCTACACAGAACTGCAGTACAATATGCAGCACAAGCTTAGAATCAAATCTTAAATTGGGCATCATACAGGGAAAAAGGGGATGGTGAAGTTAAAGAAAGGGGAATATAAGTTATCGCTGCATCATTAAGTTAACTGCTTACATATGTGCCACCTTTTTCTTTCTGATTAACAAAATAGTGCAATGAAAGGATGGCAGCACTATGAAGCTAAAAGTATGTTTAATTCCAGCTATACAGGAATCACACGGAGAAGATTAAAGCAGTAGAAAGTGTGTGTGTGTGTATATGGGGGGATGACAACTGTTTTTGTATTCTTCTACTACATAGTTAAATCATTTTAGATCCATTTTAAGGCTCTTCAGACAGCCAATGAATTAGTGATAATAGCCTGCCAATGGAGAAGATCAGCTTGTGAACGGTCTCAAATGTATCTGTGAAAAAGCATCTGGGCAACGTATTTCTTTTTCAAGGAGACATAGTCAAAGCAGCTGTGTTTGGTGTTAGCACATAGAAGGGCGCTCTAGACAAAATAAGTATTAAGCACAGGTATTTGCATAATGTATATTTGCAAAACTAAACAGTGAAAACTGAGTCATTCACCATATGGCAAACCTATACTAAGGTTGACAAAATGCCAGGAAACTGTTGCTCTTCAACTATGATGCAGAACTCAGCAAGTGATTCACGTCTGTCACATCCACGTAAGTCTGTTACATGAGCACTATTTTAAGCTATCATGAAGAGAGCTTTGAGAACAGGCACTGTACAAACACCAGTCTTTCAAAGTTGTGGAGATTTATTGTGAGCACATTATGTTGAAACATCATTCTCCGTGATCTCTGCTTGTCTGCAGGTACAGTTAAAGCTGTTGGTTTGCTGTGGTCCCAACAGCTTTGGACTAGATTACTGAAAACCTCCTTTACTCCAGATCTTTTCTTTATCCCCTCATCAAGTCACAGCAGTAAGGAGCTGGTGACCAGCTGCTGCTGAGAAACCTTGGCCCAATACAAATCACCCTGGCACTCTCAATTAAGCTGTGTACCTAAGGAGTCTGGTCCCTCTGCCATCCTGTCATTCAGCAAGATTTTACAAGTACAAGCCTTTAACTATTTAATTAAGACTACAATTTATTGTTTTAAACTGGTTGAATTGACTTGGTTTCACTTTGGAAAAGATGGGACACTACTCAGACATTACTGATGGATGCAACAACAACAAAAAAAGGCAATTAATGATAGGTTAGCATCCAATCAACATACAGCACACATTTTACATTATGCTTTTCACTGTCCCATCTGACATCACAAACTTCTCCTGGTGCACCATCAACAACCTCCATGCAACCTGAAGTAGACATACCACATTAATCCAACCCTATGTGATCAGACCAACATTAGAATCAAAACAGTTCTTCTGTTAAGACTCGTGTATCTGCTGCCAAAGAAACATGTCTCATTTTGTTATAACACAATTTGAATTCAAATTTACTCAAACAGGAAGTCCCTTAATATAATTTTATGGTACTGTTGTTAATCATAACAACTGTATTACTCTAATAAACATCTTCACTGTAAGGATGCTAAGCATTAGTTATTTAATGATAAACGACTTAATGCAGCAGGTCTATAAAGGCAACGGCAGTGACAGAGAATCTTAAAAAGTGAAAAAACTCACCTATTATTACTACAGGCAGAGTAAGCAGGGAGTCCCCAGGCAGAACAGTTTCTTCTATTAAAGGCATTCTTTTAATCTTCCTCCCAAGGCTGTCACCAAAATACTGGACGAAAGAATTCAAAAGCTGTCCTTCGGTTTCAGGGCCGCTGTAACTTCTAATTAAGAAGGATAGATGGGAGAAAACTAAAATGAAACAGCTGAACTGTTGTCAGAACAGTCTCTTCAAAAATAAAGTTGTTTTTGATGCTTTACTTTAAGAGCTATGAAATTGGCAAAACTGAGATTAAAACTGATATACTCCATCCAATCTACAAAATTTTACTCTTTGGCACAGCTTTTCTAACGGAAGATTTTTAAAAAGTCCATTTTCTCCTAGAGAGTCTACAGAAGGATAACAAAAAGGCACAGATGGCTCTGCAGAGATGCAGATTTCTAATTTCGCTTTATACAAAGGCAAAGTATAACCAACAAGCATTATTTTGATCCCCCGCACAGCAGAACCCATTCCTCACTATCCTTATCAAAAAGGCGAGAGGTGCACACTGCCTAGACAACTAACAACATTAAGGCCAGCCAAGGGCTGGAGGAACAGCTAAGGTACAACAGCAGCAGTTCGTATCCCCTCCTACCTGCTGAGCAGCACAGTGGACTTTGCCTCAACAAATCTCTCTTTGGGTAGAAGTAAGGCTGGTTAAAGCCGGCAGTGGTGTGAAGATGGAGAAAAGCATAATCCCTGTATGCCCCAGACACAGCCCATTTTACCAGTGTTAAAAGAAAACTTTTCATTAACGAGAATTGCTACGCAGTCAGGTCAGCTGCTGTGCAGCAAACTGCTTTCACCCCTTGTCATTCTCCTGAATTTCTCAGTTCTTTCTCTTAGGTTCCTCTCATAACTGTTCACCGTTGGAATGTGCTTCTAGACTAAAAAGACTTGTTTTATATTGTTTGATGTTTAATTATTTAGGAGCCCTTTCTGAAGCCTTTCCAGGTCACTGAAGAAGCACGCACTATCCATTTAGCCAGAAAGACAGTGGCAAATTAAAAATAGTCTGTTATTGGCAGTTATTTTATCAAGTCTTCAAAATAAAGACATAACTTTTTAATTAAAAATACTCCAATTAACTGATCTAAATGTTCTTCTTTACAAACACAGTTTTAATTATTAACTTAATAAAGAAAAGTACTCTTATTTATTTCCTAGAAATCTGCATATCTTAAAGCTATTCTAGTATTTCAGGAAATATTTTCTACACAGGACCAAAAGCGTAAGACACTGATCCAATTCCCATGGCCTTCAAGAAGCCACGTACACTATGCGCCACCTCAACTCCCACAGCACTGAAGCTTCTGCTACGTATTTCAGAAGCCTTTCCTCAATGGGCAAGAATGAAGTAAACTAGAGACACAGCTGTACAGTAATAGCAGCACTGGCACACACTGTAATACAACTCTCTGATGGTTATTTCCTTGTTAAAAAGGGTTGGGAGCTATTCTAAGGTTGTATTTATTTCAGAAATCAAGTACTCGATTATCTGTTTCCTGCACTACAACAAAAAAAGTCCACAAATTACATGCTTACTGTTTGATTACAGCTGCACATTAGCTCTTAGTGATCTTGGAGATGCATAACATACAAACAGCATGAGTTAGATGAAGATGGGTAGAAGGCAGAGAGGATATCCAATTATCATACTGCTTTTTTCACCTCTGCTTTTAGATAAGTACAGGTAGACTATATTATTTTCCAGCCTTTGCTCAAAGTTAACTAAGGCAATACTACCCTATGCTTTGCAAAAGAGGCTTAAAGTGAGCATGCATGTTTTACTGGGGTTTTAATATACTTGCTGTGCTAGACAGAAGATAAAAACCAAAAGAAACATTTCAAAACCTCTTTTATGGGATATATGCACAGTGCTGTAGGCTACAAAAGAATCTTTAACAATAAAAATGTTGCTTCTGTGCAGCTTTGATAGTGTATCACAAACTACTCAACTGGTTTAGAGCAGAATCTAATTTTGCATGGAAACATCCACATACAACGCACAGTTTCTCAGCTATTCTGCAAATGAAGCAGATGAAGGACTGTTGTCAGGAGCACGTTCTTCCTTTGCGAGAACATCATACCTGAACTCAGTAAGACCTTAAGTTAGGGGCCAACATCTTCCTAACCTCTGAACAACACCGAAAGCCACCAAGTACCAAAAGTTTTCATCTTGACAAAAACTCATGGTAGACACCTTTGCAGAGGTGGGGATTTGGTAAAAATATCTATGGCTCTAGTCCTGCAGAGATGCAAGTGGGCACAAAGATGAGTCAGTTCCAAAGCAAGTGCTTAGTTTACCTTATGCTGGTCATACCAAACAACCTTGAGAATTACATTATGTCAAACACCTAGATTCTAAACATGTTCCTCTTTTTTTTTTTTTTTGGCTTTTCAGTTAATTACTTTTATTTTTAATTGATGTGAAAAACCCATTAAGAGAAAAAACACAGCACATACATAAACGTTTTTCTCCCTTTGAAAAAGAAATAATCATTCTTTCATAATAACAGTCTTAATTTACTGCACATTATTAAAATAACAGGCGCCTATTTCAGGTAGCAGTTTTGAAAGATCCTAGAATTCCCTACATACTTTTAGCAAAAAAAAAAAAATAATAAAAAAAATAAGCTGACTGTGGTGGGCGGTTAACAGAAAACTCGTTATATAAAAGGAATATATATTTGGTCTCAAATTGCCACTTTGGGAAGCAAATTTAAAATCTGACACCGTCCAATTGTTGGGGTTTGGTTTGGTTTTTTTTTGACAGGGCACCACCGTTGGCACCCTATAGCTCTGAGTCATGGAAACTTTGAAGTGATTTGTGTCTGACTACCG
>NW_009650064.1:8612686-8644779 GCF_000708025.1 Charadrius vociferus
GTGATCGGCCATCCACCACCCCCGCCCGGGGTTCCCGACGGTTCCCTGTCAGGTTTCAGGTGTGAAGTGCGCATGAGGAAATTTGACAGATATCCGACGAGATTAAGAAGTTTCAAGGCACTTTTTGACTAATACCCACCTATTCGGAAATAATGCTTCATACATGTTATGTTGGGTACTTTAAATTGTGGTTTTGCGGGCGTGCTGATTTGGGAGAGATCATTTCTTGCCGAGTCTGTCCCTCGTCACAGAGCGGCTGAGGTTGGCAGGACCTCTGGAGATCATCTGGTCCACCCCACCCCACCCCCCCGCTCGATCAAAACCACCTACAGCTGGTTGCCTAGGACTGCATCCGGTTGGGTTTTGAATATCTCCAAGGACAGAGGCTCCACAGCCTCCCTGGGCAGACGGGTCTGGTGTTCAACCACCCTCACAATGAAAATGTGTTTCCTTATGTTCAAGTGGAATTTCCTCTATTTCAGTTTGTGCCTGTTACCTCTCATCCTGTCCCAGGGAACCACTGAGAATAGCCTGGCTCTCTCTTCTTGTTGGCCAAGAAGGCCAACAGCATCCTGGCTTGTATCAGGAACAGTGTAGCCAGTAGGACCAGGGAGGTGATTTTCCCCCTGTATTCGGCACTGGTGAGGCCGCATCTTGAGTACTGTGTTCAGTTTTGGGCCCCTCACCACAAAAAGGACGTTAAGGTGCTGGAGCGTGTCCAGAGAAGGGCAATGAAGCTGGTGAGGGGTCTGGAGCACAAGTCTTATGAGGAGCAGCTGAAGGAACTGGGGTTGTTTAGCCTGAGAGGAGGAGGCTGAGGGGAGACCTTATTGCTCTCTACAACTATCTGAAAGGAGGTTGCAGAGAGGCGGGAGTTGACCTGTTCTGTCAAGTAACAGGTGATAGAACAAGAGGAAATGGCTTCAAGTTGTGCCAAGGGAAGTTTAGATTGGATATTAGGAAGAATTTTTTTACTGAAGGGGTCATGAGGCATTGGAATGCATTACCCAGGGCAGTGGTGGAGTCCCCATCCATGGAGGTATTTAAGGGTCACGTAGATATAGTGCTCAGGGACACAGTTTAGTGGTGGGCTTGTCAGTATTAAGTTAATGATTGGACTAGATGATCTTACAGGTCTTTTCCAGTCTAGGAGATTCTGTGATTCTTCATTCTGTCTTCTCAATTCCTTCCCATCAGGTATTTATGCATGTGGATAAGATCCACCTGAGCCTTCTCTTCCACAGTCTGAACAGTCCCAGCTCTCTCAGCTTCTGCTGATAGCAGTCAGTCTGCTATCTGAGACACCCACATCTTGCACTGGTTTTCTCTCCCTAAGTCGATTAGGCTTAGCAATAAGGGAGAATGCCAATAAAATATGACTGTTTATTTATTAAACAATTATATAGCCTTTCATGCAGAGTTAAACTTGACAATTTGAAATGTCTTTGTGAATCTGCTCCATAAATCCGCAATACAAAGATCTTACAAGGCTGTAGTTACTGTATTTGACATGGCTGTTGGTAGCTGACAGTCCAGTTCACCTCGAGGTTGCTCGTTCAACAGACTGTCACGACTGTAGTCAGCAAATAATTATGGTTTAAGAGCATCGGTCTGGTTCCCCGTAAAAAGGATGGCTTTATATTTGTTAGATATGTGCACTATAAGAACCTAAGGCAAAAGAACACAGGAGCTGAGTTGTACCACTGAGGAAATACAGAATATTGATATAAAATCTCTATTTAGAAAGCATGAAACAAATTAAACACATTGCTTCAGGTAAACCCAGCACTGGGTGAAACGTCTTTAGACCGGAATCAACAAACTGAAACTGCTTTTAGTTTATTCTTTTATTACCTCAAAAAATTTTAAAAGGAGACTATCCTGAAAAATATTGCCGTCGGTTAAGGAAAGTACATGTATGTTGACCAGATATGTTGACCATCCTACTTGGATATTCCTACCATTTTATCAAAATCCTGTTCTCCTTCAAGAAGAGTTACAGAAAAATACAACAGAAACTGAAAGGCAATGTTAAGTTTTTTTCACAGAATATTTTGCTCATATATTCAGGGTTCAGCTTCTTCCCAGATACAGCAGTCCAGGTCTGCAGGACCTCATCCTTCAAGGAAACTAGGTATGGCCAAGCAAAATTTTTCCAGGTTTCACTAGCTATTTGATGGCAGAGTCCGGTAACGATGACTTCAAAATCAACACGTTAAGGACATTCAGCTTGAAGTACCAGCTTTAAGCTGGTCACAGCCTCCTCTTTATTCTCCCCCATCAGCAAACCTGGTTGCCTAGAATATAACCCAGAACTTCGGCGATACCGGTACTGTTATTAGTTTGTGCCCTTATCTTTGTGGACATAACCTTGAGTAGAAGAGAAAAACAACCACACCTATGATCAGGACTTGTCTTTCCCCACCGTGCTTTTACATTTAAAACTGAAAAAGTTATACTGGACCTTGAGTTTGTGATACAAAGGAGGTAGATACAAAGGAGTAGATAGATATTTTACAAACCTAACATACACTTGTGAGGCTTCTCTTGAAATAGTATTCTGCATAGATGGCCTAAGTTATAATTAATTATGTGCTTCTCCCAGAAATAAAATTCTATATGTTCCCTTGAAATTCTACATGCTAGTCAGAGTTTTTCAAATGCCTTAGTTTTTTGTTGGGGATTTATTTCAAATCCATGTGTTGGGGTAAAACATATTGTCTTCAGATGTACCTTTGTCATATTGAAAACGGATTTAACACTAAGGAAGCAACAAGAGAGAGGGGAATATAACACACCAAGCTATAGCAAATGTTTCCTCCCATATGCAAACACTAATCACATTTTAAAGGGCTTTGAATTTTCCTGTTCTGTTCATTTCTGTTAACAGGTTCAGGTAGTCATTCACTGCTAGGTATATTCCAAATCTTTGCATTTTAAATCATGCTAACCAATCAGCCAATTTAAATTTCCTCTCTTTCACTCACAGTCATTTTACTATCTTAGGTAATAAAATCGTGCGTTTGTTTAAGAAATATTTTTTTTTTTAAACTCAATTGAATTTAAAAAAAAATTTCTTCCCCAAATACTCAGTAAATCATTGTCTCAGCCAATGCTGCTGGGAAATAGGTGAAACAGTTTTTGTGAATCACAAAGGTCTTTTTAACAACATTTGTAGCATAATTTTTCTCCCGATCAACTGACTGACAACTGAATATTTTCTAGTACCAGCTTGACACTGCAGAATTCCTAAAAATCCTGTGGACACGTAAGGTGGGAGCATCAGAGGAGGTGAATGGTGTCTCAAGCCATGACCCACAGCATGGAAAAAAGGACTGCATCCTCTTCGGTAGAAGCAGCACAGTCAGTAACTGAAGAACGGCAACAACGCCGTGCTGAATACAACCCGCACGTTGTAATCCAGCATGGGAAACAAGGAAAAGGACTGCAACATTTTGGTAAGGTTCCCGTGCCTCCACCCACTGCAAGATGAGATTTAAGTACAAAGTAAGTAGAAAACAGACCTGCAGGGCTTCAAATGTCGCTACAGGACTATGATCAACTCCGGATAAATAATGCAGTACCCTAGTGCTGGAGCTGAGCCAGGACAGATGTCTCATCAATAGCAAACTTGTTCCCTGTAACATTAGATGACTCTGAAAGATGTATGAACTGCAAGGCCCAGTAAGCAACAGTGTAGTGAAGGTTTTCCTCACATGAGCAAACAGAAAGTTTGCCACAAGCCCGTGGCACTCAGCCTGAAGTACGAGGTGCTGATGAAAAGCCAGAAGACATTAGAAAGGTTATTTACTCTCAATAGTGTTAAGCAGGATGGGAACCAGGAAATCTATCTGCAAAATAACTTTCTGCCTGGCCAAGGAAAAAAATTATAAAGATGGGGGAATTTCAACTGAGAAGTTCTGTTGCAGATACAACAGATCTTGCCAAAAAGGCGAGATAGTTGCCAAAAGGGAAAAAGAAAAGACTCTTATGGAACAAGGCATAAAGGAGCAGGTCTGGCAGGTTCTTGGGATCTTTTCATTGCCTGTTGAATAAAAGTCTTTTAAATGGTTCTCTTCAGATGTTTCAAAGTGCTAATGAAATAATACTTGCTTGGACAATAAAGATGCAGTAATTTTTGTGTCAAAAAGTTATCTTAATAGTATAGAAGGATTGACAGGAGGGTCTTTACTGGCTTTCTGCACTTTAGAGAGAGACATGCCTGCATATCTCAAAAGGGGTTTATGTAGTGTTCTGTGACCATAGGATATGAGCAGAATTCTGCCAATACAAGGTCAAAACTCCCAGCCAGTTGTAAACTCCATAGCTGTGGTAACATCATTAGCACTTGGAAGGAACTGGTACTTCTTAACGCTGTGCTGGACTGCTTCAATTGATGGATAAAGTCAGACTGGACAAAACCTGAAAGATCACGATGTGACAGGTGTGTAGAGGTATAAATGATCTCTGGAAAACTGTGCACATGGAGGGGACAAACCACCGGGAGTCTGCTGATGGTACCAGTCTTCTAGACATAGAGGATAGGAGTTTATAGGTCCAACCCTCCATGGGAGCAGTTAACGTGTTGTTCTGTGTATTAGTGGAAAAAAGTTAATCATGATTGTCTTTTGCAAGGTAGAGGAAGAGAATTCTAAATAGGCATTAGACGGTGGCAAGGTAATTGGGGGTTTGTGCTACCTGACTTTAGAAGAAATAGGAGGAGTGATGCTAAACCTTCTTGGAGTTGCTTGACTGTTGGGGAGCGTCAGGACGTCAGTTTCCTGAAGCATTTAAAGGTATGGATACTGGTGTATGTGCTAGGATGGAGACCTTTAAAAAACATTCCGATTACAAATAACTAGAGCGCAGGATGAGCAAAAATGTAGAGAGCGCACTTCATTGTGAACATAACTCCAGATTTTCCAATTACAGATGATACAACTTTCTCAGTCACCTTTTGCACTTAACTGAATGGCAGCTATCACTTTCTTCTCATGGCCACTGCTGAAATGCACGGGGGGAGCTGGCTGCAGTTGGACTGAGTCGGGTAGGGAGGAGTGGGACCACTCCAGCCTGCCAGGTCACCCGCAATCAGACTCTGCCCTAATTATCATGGAAAGCTGGTTACTCTTTATCATCTTGGAGCATTCAAAGGTTTTTGTTGTTCTGACACAACGGGAAGTATACCTCAAGTGTGTTTGAAAGATGATATTGCTGGGAGAGAGAATAGCTAACCAGGATCTAGTGACCAGTAAGTGAGCCTGGGAAGGGGTTAGGTGCCAGAAAAGAGGATGTAAAGGAACAAGCAGCCTCCAGTGCTTAAAAGACTCGTGAGAAGCTGTAGGGCCAGAAGGTACAGACTCTGGGAACTGGAGGATTTGGTGGTTCCAACAAATGTGTGGAAGTCAGCATGTTGCAAGGCACAAAGCAAACTTTATGACATATTCCTGAGTAAGGCAAAAGGCGTAAGTTCAAAATTGCCATAGATTTGTTCGCAAGAATAAGTATGTGTGTAGGAAGATCTCGGTGAGGATGTATCCTATGGCATTTACTAGACCTATTCTGTAATCTTAATCAATCTAATCCCTGAGGCAACTGTTCCAGCCATAGGACAAGTGAATCTTTTGTACAGTTTGTGTTTAACTTTGGATTTGTGAACTGCTCTGGTGTTGGTGTACAAAATTATCCACAGCAAAGTAATATGAGTAAGAATAAGTATCCAGGGAAGTAAAGATTGAGTTCTGCTGTGTCTTAATGGTGCACACATTTAACTAATATGAGGTTTTATTTAGAGAATTTTCTCTTGCTGAGCAAAATTGTTACCTCCTCTCTAATTATAATAATAAATACACTGTAGATAAAATATGCAAATAGTATTTTTGGAAATATGATTGGAAGTTCCGTTTCCTTTTGCAGTTCTACAATTCTCTATTGTAACCTTTGAAGGAGCTGTTAGCACTATCTGCCTGTGTAAAAACAACAAGCATTTATGAAAAATACACTTGGAAGATACATGAAAATTATTTCAAATTGCTCTATGAAAAGATACTGTCAGTTTGTTACCTAATTTTGCATCTCTGTTTTATTTATTTGAGCAGGACTGACTGTATGTTCTGAATCTAAAAGATAATAAATTATCAGTTCACGCAAATCTACCTTTGTTCTTATAAATATCAGCTTTGTTTGTCCTCTCTATTTTTTATCCAAGTTATTTTTGCCTAGATATGTTTCATTTATGTTTTTTTAAGAGTCCTAACATAAAACTGGGCCTAGTTGGCTAAAAAAGTATTCATAGCAAATATTCAATATATGGGTGATTCTACTAATAGAAGCATACAGTTGCTGGTAGGCAGTCAGAAAGCTCTGAGTCTTTCCTGGATGTACTTGTAATTTCAGTTGCCTTTGGTAATAAACACGAGATACTTACTGTTTGCAAGAAAAAAATCAGAGATATGCCAGTGCGTACATCCACAGATGAACATCTGCCCTTCCAATTCTAGGTTATTTTTGTATTATGTTAAGGAAAAATATCAATGACAAAACATTTTGCACAGAAACGTGAAACATTCTGTGTCTGATCTGAAATACAAAATGCTGCAGTACAGGAGCAGATTCAAAACCAACAGCAGAACAGTGTGAAAGTGATTGTGGATTCCTGTGTCGCTTGAAACTTGGACCGGTGACTTCCTTTTAATCAATTTGCTATCAAACAATCTTTACAACGTGTTTATAACTATGCCGAAATTGCAAACCACATCACCATGCTTTTAGGCCAGTGAAACGTGGTGAAGCCGGCCGCTCATGGCCTCTTACGGTATCATCCCACTGCAGTAGTGTTCTTCAAATAGGTATTATAGAGAGTATATATTTGCTCCTCGTTTGACAGATAAACCTTCATCTCTGTATTTTTGCACAGTATGTCCTACTTTCATACCGAATTCTGCAAAAACTAGATAGTCCATAAAAACCCAAAATATTTAGTCGACTTGACCCTCAGTACTGTAAACTGCCCGCCGTGAACCAATCGAAGCCCTGTGCTGGGGTAGTGTCTTTGCACCGATCTGTGGAGGGACTGGGATGGATGGAGCTCAGTACCCGACCTGAGCAAAAGAGAGCATAGTTCGAGCCTGTGGCAAATTTCCTGTAAAGATATCCTCCACATATAACCAGTAGTTCTTATCTTCTTTATTAGAAATGTCTTATTCTGTAAATAATCCCATCTAAGCTTCCTGCTAATATTGATGTCAACAACTAATAATGCTACTTTATATCGTATATAACTATCCAGATGCACATTAATTTTTGGGGAAGCAATCCTGCAATTTTTAATTAGGAAAGGCTTCCTATTACCTCAGAGTTTTTCCTATATAAAGACTTTAGGACATTTAGGTTTTTATTTATAAGTAAGCATTTTTTAAGAGAGTAGAACTTTCCCCTTCGCCCCTTCTCCCCTGGTACTGCCAGATCTTTCTCTGTGCTCATTATTTTACCAAAGTCCAGATCCTGGAGACAAATTATTATATAGGCTGCATCTAATTCTCTATCCCCCCAAAATTTGGAAAATGTGCCTCAATCATACTTTGTCAAAAGTAACTCTTTAATTATAAATTAATTTTGACTCTGTATATTTTGTAGGTCTGGGTCATACTTTCTTAAATACTTGGGGCCAGCTCTATTGTGTTGCTTTAGTTTCTTTTAAATATAACTCCATGATGCAAACAGCATTTTGATAGAAATGTAAGAACGTACAGCTCCTCTCTGGCAGTATCCAGTGCCCGATTCACGCTGCCTTCTCAGAGTCGGCAGTGCAGAGTGTGCAGGGGACTAGGGCTTGTCCTCAGAGATGTTGGAAAAAGAGGAACATAATTCTAAAGATGTCGAAATTGCAGCTGAATTCATCGTGAATTTTATGTTTCTCAGGTCTTCTGTTATGAAAGACAGATTGTTTCCAGTTACTCCTGAACCTGCCCATTGTGAAAGTCAGGTTGCACATCTCAGGGATGGTGACAAATCCACGGGGAAGCTTTGTGTACTTGTACCAATGTTTGAAAAGGGCGAGGAGAGGACTGCGTGCAGAGCAAACTGGTCAAGGCTGGCATATATGAAGGCACAAGAGATTTGACACGTCATGTAAAGAATGATAACAATGGTTTTCAAAACAAGGACAAAACCCCAAGAGCTGAAACAGCTGAAATTCTCCAGTTATGATAGGTTACGGCGTATTGTACTCCAACCTACTTTTTTTTTTTTTTTTTTTTTTCTGTGGCTTCTGCATTCCTCCCTCCTTTAATCTGTTCAAAATCCAGCTGTCACAAGCATCCTATTGCTTTTGCTGCTTCACACATTTCTTTGAATCACTTTCGTTGTATTCCCCAAGCGGGAAGCGAAGGAGAGAGTGGGAGAGAAACATCAAAAAAAAGGGTGTCAAGTGGTGGAAGATGGAGCATTCAGGAATAGCTCTTAAAGGTCTTTAATTAAAAAGGAAAATAGAAGCTTTCAGTCATTGAACTGAGCAATGTAATTACTTGTAGGGTCTTAGAATCTCAGCTGTTTTTTCCTTCCTGTTTTTCCTATTATCTGCCATGGCTATTTGTAGCACTTTATTTCTGATTACATTCTTTGGAGAGCGATGCGCGCTTGTGTGTTTGGGTGGGCACCGCTGCCCTGGAGCCTTGTTTCTGATCAGGCCTTTCAGCTTGTGCTGTAAACCAAATTCAGTAAGTGAAAATGAAAAGAAAAAGAAGACTAGATGGTCAAAATATTTTGGTGAAAAGTACAGTTACTGCCCATTTGGCATCTCGTTAATCCTTGTAACCGCTTACGTAGCAGTCAACCTCACTTTTAGTGTCGTTGAGACCGTCAGTGCTTTTTTGTTTCTGTTGCAAGATGATCAAAATGTTAGTCTCTGTCCTTGTTCTGACACTCTCATTTCCCAAAGCTGAATGATAACAATCGAAAGTGAAAATGTTGGGGTTTTTTTGCTCTATTGACAGTGACTTGCAGCTTTGCCAGAGAATGGGAGATGCAATTGCTGAAACTTGAGGGAAGTTACTTTTCACAGAACCCGACGCCCACGATACACTTATTTCAAACCTTCTGCCTTTCCTTCCATTAGATGCCAAAGGAAACCAAAAAAAGAGCCATACAAAAGGTTTTCTCCCTTTAAATGTTAGATTTCTAAATTTTAAGAGCTAACGGTTTGGCTATAGCTGCACCTCCATCGCAACAACACTTCAACCACACTTTGCGGTTGTGTATGAATGTGCCATGTCAATTTAAGCCACACTATTGTAATTGTCACATCTGTTAACTGCTTTATGTCTGTAAAAGTCATAAGACTGCAAGGATCTTGGAATTTAAATAGCGAAATAAGAGGTGTGGTCAGTCTGTAATGGGATAAGTGGGTAGAAAGCAGAGGCTGCAGGTTACAGGAGGGGCAACCAAAAAGGAGTTCACGTTGCCTATGTGCATGTGTCTGTGCTTTATCTACACATAGGTGTCCTAAAAAAAAAAGACAAAATCCAGTCCAAGAAGCAAACCAGCCAATTAACAAGTATTGCAGAAAGCTTTAGAAACAACAGGATTTTCTGTTATGTACCAACTATATTATCAAGCCTCTCATAAGCCTGCCTAATCATAACTTTCCTCACTCTTTTGTAACTCAGTCTTTTGTTTTGTGTCCTGTTGTTTTTCAGATCACACAAATGGTCTGCAGCTTGCACTTGGTTTTACATGCGTTTGAGGATAGAATGGGATTTGACTTGGGTGGTGACTTGGCAAAATTTTTGGATGCATTTGCCAGTAATAACTTGTTTGTTTTTCTTTAGCAAGTATGTAGTGCACTCAGTGGGCATTTTTAAGGACCAATTTGAGAAAACATGTAGCTAAAGGCACATAAATAAATAAGTACTGGCTGTATGTTTTCCTATCCGAGAATAAGTCGATTATTCCACAATCCACTGAGGTACAGTTTATCTGTTTTTTCTTTTTTTTTTAAAGTTTCTTTCTCTTTCTGTTTGATTTCCTTGTACTTGGGCTAAAGGGTTACTTCTCTGAATGCACAATTATTCCTCTCTCAGTGCTGCAAATAACAGCGGCAGTTTGCATAAGATGTGCTGTATTTAGTGGATTCCAATGCAGTTGTTCCTCTTTACCTCCATTTACAGAAAATGCAGAATGTATTACAACTTCAAGGACATATTTTGAAAGTAAATGCAGGCCTCTTAGTATGAAATGCGAAGGGCGACAATTTCTTTCATGCAGTTTTGCTCCTTAGGAGCTATAATTTAAAGCAAATTTTGGATCCAAATATTGTCAGGTTCCCTCCTTAGACTTATATAGTAACATTGTCCATCACAATTTCTAAAAGAGGAGTCCTACATTTTTATTTTTTTTTAAGTCATGAGTACATCTGATGTGTTTTGGTATAGATAAGTCTTTGATATTTTTTTTTTTTAATTTGCATTAAAACCTTCACATTTCAAAGCAGCATTATATAGCCTATTAAAACCAAGCAAATTACCTGGCCCAATAGTGTTATTATATGTTCTTTTACCAAAGGGCATTTAATATCAAAAGCGAGGAGTGGCAAATGCAGCTAAACTAGAGAATCCGTAAGACAAAAAGAAAAATGGAATAGTAGGAAATACTCGCTAAACTCACATGTTTTTGAAACAGAAGACTGACCATGACATAGACCTGCAATAGCTGTGGTAAATTGCAAAAAGAAAGCCTGGAAAAAGCTGCTCATTAGAAACTTTAAGGTCAGTATTATATAAGGACATTCATTCCTTGAAAAGCATTTCAATCTGTCAAAAATAGCAGTTTCGCCACTGAAAATTTGTATTTTTTTTTCAGCAGGCTGTACAGCAAAATTAAACATTTGGCCACCTCCTACTCATTTTGGGACTGAAACCTGTGATTTCAACGGTGTAGTTTTTATGGCTTTAGGGAGTCTTCAACTGTGGGAGCGCAGATAACTTTGGAAGAAGTGGAAGAGAGGTAAGAAACCCCACTCCGAACAGGCTATCTGATTTTTGCATTAAATCAGCATGAGTAACACAGTGATGGTGAAATTAGATAAAATCAAAATCATCAAAATGAACCATGAAGCATTACCTGTGCCCAGCAGTAAGACCTGCTTCACCTTAGAAGCTGTGTCTGAAGGAAACCAATAGAAACTAGTTTGATGGAAAAAGTAGGGAAATAAAATCTAATGGATATTTAATAATAATGCTTTAAAAATGCTTATGACAAATGTTATCTATTTTTCTAGTGCTTACAGGTTGAACTCCGTCGCTCTGTCCTTCGTTTTGTCACTTGAGTACTGAATTCTACGGGTGTTGAGGGAGAAGTCATGTTTCCTTCTTTGTTTCTACAGCATCTGGTACCGTTATACCTTAGTCTGGATTGTAATCATGGGGAATACTGCAATACAAAGACATATTTATGATTATATTTTAAATGAATAAGCAGTATTCAGTACCAGATAAAAGCAGATGCTGTTATATCCTCCAGACTGTATTTATCTCAGTAATCAAATATAGTTTGCTGGTGACCAGATGTACTGATTTGCATCTTCAAATAATGTTTTTTGGATGAATGCATGATGGAAATAAAGTTATGTAGCTCCTCGGTGGGATTGCGTGAAAATCTATTGGGACAAGTTAGTGTGAACAGCTGGCACAGAAGCAGACAAGGCTCTTAATTTTGCATGTCCTTAAGTGGCTTAGTGTTTCTGGCACAACTTTCTTTTGGGCTCAGCCTCAGTAATACACATAGGTCTCTGCATTTGCTTAGAAAGCCCCATACTATATCACTGAAACAACAGATGAAAGTCTCACTGATAGTAGCTTTGTTCAGCCTTGCTGAAAATGTTGAGTCTAGTAACAATGAAGGCTTAGCTGTTCTACTTGCCGGCCAACTGGCCTTTGCATATTACAGCAAACAATTGCAAGCATTTAGCATTTCAGTACACATAAACCAGAACTACTTGGGAATGTAGGGTCTGAACACACCCCCTTGATGTACCCACGCTGAGGAATGACAGAAATACACATTGTTGTGGTCAATATTGGTCACCTCACCTTTGGAAAACTACCTGTTATACACACTGCAATTGAGCTTTCACACGTTCAGATGAAACTGAAGAGGTTGTTAAAATTTTCTGAAACTTCCGGGGACTCTTAGACAGAATTTAGGCTTGCTCATTTTGCACTGACCTGGCAGAGTAAGGAAAGTACGAGACTCTGTGCAGCTCATGTAACCCACCTGGGACTGGAATCAGGAATGATTTCCAGCTGCTGCCTGCAGAGCCCAGTCAGGTGCAGCCTGCATCAATGGACCTGGAACCAGTGAGGTTTGCTTACCACATCTGTATCAGCCAGTTTAATGAAAAACATCACCTTTCCTATTGAGTGCTGCCTTATGCAGCTCTTCTGGGGAGCAAAGATGTGGGAGCGAAGGATTTTTAGCAAATTGTGATGTAAATACTGTAGAATCTGCTAATTTGCACTTGTAGTCATTTTGGGTCCATGACCTGCTTATGCTTGTAAGTTCTACATTTAAAAGCTGGTATAAAATAGATCAGAGGCAGGAGAAGGAAAAAAGCAATGCTTTACCTGGTTTGAATTTCATCTTTGTGATTTTTTTTTTCCTGAGTTTGAATCACTAGCTACAATTAAAATTATTAATCTTGACAATTCTTAGTATAAAAAGAATTTACTTTTTTTTTGCATTTAGTTGCTTGATTGTATGGTTATTATATGATTATATGGTACTTGTATTTTTATTTTCCAAAAGTTATGGACTAATTTATTTTCACTCTTGAGCTATGTTCTTTATAAAAAAAAAGTAGTTTCCACTCAGCCTCAGCTGTTCATGGCTTTTGTTTAAATACCTGAAGATACTTATGACACTCTTTTAATTTTAGATGTCAGATATACCCTCCTCCTTTCTACTTTAAAACTTTTTTTATTTCTCCAATCCGTTCTTCCCACCCTTCTTCCCTCAGACCACCAGTATATGAAGATTTGTGTTCAGGTCACTTCTATTAAACTGTTACGTTTCCACAGGACTTCGTCTTCCCTCTTGTTCGTGCTAATACCTTTCCTTTACTTGCTTTCATTCGTTGTGATTTATCTAGCATACAGTTTAAAAATACTTCAACTGAGAGCAACAAAACTTCATCACATGAGGAAATTCTTCCTTTTATCTTAGCAGAATATAACTGTGTACGTAATTTCAACTACATTCAAAAACTACAGGACTCTATTCATTTGTGCTTAGGCTCTTCGTGGGAGGTTTAAAATCAATCCTTGGACATGCACCAGCCAAAATTTTGCCTTTTCTACTGTGGCGTTACTGATGGCAGCAATGGGTTATCATGCTCAGTATGAAACGACAGAAAGGTCTCATCACAGGCAGTGGCAGATGATGACAGAGCTTTTTGAATGGAAGATCACCATAGCTTTTAATACAGGAAAAGCAATGTATTTCCATAATCTTCCTCTCGGAAATTGCTGAGCTATAGTCTATGTATCTTGTTCTGGCATTCACTTACAAAATCTACTGACTTCATAATTTCTTGGCATCGCTTACAGACTGAGGCCCTGTGGCTTTGGCCATTTATTATTTCCCCAGTGCCTGATAGCAGCCCGCTGGAAGTCAGAGTGCTGTGCTCACAGTGCTCCTGATGTTTTCAGAGTAGCAGTTCTGAAGTTATTTTAACAAGCTTTCGGTTGTGATACACGGATAACGTTATGCCAGCAAGTAGCTTGCATGATTGCCTGTAGAATAATTTTTGAGTGTGCGGTAACAATCTCTTTTTGGAACATGTGGCTCTTTTTGCTCCAAGTTACACGAATTCTCTGCTGCATATTTAGGGAACTAGTTTAGGGTCTTTGGAGTTTTTTATTTGGTTTTATTTCTTTGATTTTGCTCTGAGAAATCCAAGAGGGCTCCTGTTACTAGCTTGTGTTGCATTTCTGATTAAAAGCTTTCCATTATGTGAGAGAAAAAAGTATTGCAGATGCCCAGGCTAGATACATCTAATCTCCTAGGAAAAATCAATCCATAGCTGTATCCCGAAGAGAAAGAATGCTTTGCTGAGGCTGGGATCACATGCTGTGTACTGCCAGTGTCCTAATCCAAGGCAAACTGAAATGTTTCATAGCCTCCATGAAAGACACCACAGTGCTTGGGGCGATGGGGCATCCAGCCAATACCTCTAGAACCACTTTTTCTATGGCAATCTCTTTTTGTGTTAGAATAGCAGCATTTCCACTTTTAGAGGGATATGGCAATATTTTCAGAGATGCCCTCGTTGGTCCCTTTATTTGTGAAAAATGAGCTGCAGGCAAACAGTAAGTCCGCCAACAGTATTCCCTTAAACAGCACCTATTCGTAGTGTTTGGGACGCATCCTGAACAGCTCAGCTGCCTTGTCACATCAAATGATTGGAAGGCATTTTGACATCATTTGGCCTCTGACCTTAAATTTCACTCTCAATAAGCAGAAACCAAAACATACCCCACAAAACACTGAGAAAATAGAAACTGCGACTGTGTCATTCCAAAATGAATCCCTATCGCTGCGGATGAGACATTTCCCCGCTTTCACACAATAGATGCTTTTATTTATTACTATCAAGACTGGAGCCAAACCGAACAATCTCTCTTTGTATACAGATACTTCTTTTAATTTGTTAGTGGGTTGATCCTTTTAAAATTGCTAATTAGCTGAGCTGTTATTAATGGGACTCAAATAACTGGAAAATCTCATAGTCTTATGATCACAGGGCTTTTCAACCGACTGATCTACAAGTACCACTCATTCACCTCTTAAGTAAAGAGATGTTTAACCTGGAAAGACAAAAGGAAAGTAATACGTACTGTTCAAAATGACAATAAAATTAGTGTTCTCAATACTGGATTTTAAAACTTCCCATTCTTGCTGATTAAAGGCTCCATTGGTTTCTTTAGCAAAAAAAGACACTCATTGCAAAATTAATAGATAATTTTTAACCAGAGGAGACTTTTTTCATTTCCAAGTTTCTTGGGACATACTGGAGCATCTTACTTGCCATGGGGGTCCTACTACAGAATGAACATCTTGTCTGTATTTTGTGTACTCTATTACACAAGTAAACCCTTTGGTTCCTTAGTGTCAGTCAGCATATTTTTGCTTTCAGTGTGTAGTAATTTTTTTTAAACCTGGGTTCATGTTTTTATTGTCTGTAGTAATTTACAAATAAATGGTAGCATACTTTGCTCCAATTACTAGTCCTTTGTATGTTAAATCTCTTCTCTCTTTGGAGGCTTATGCTAGAAAACTACTTTCCTTCTCCTTTTATTTCCCTCTCCCTCCTCTGAAGAAACAAACCAAACCATTCACCCTACTTCAGTTGCTGACGGCCATCTGGGGAGCTGGGAGTTGTGAGAAGTCTTTCTTGCCCATAAGTCAATTTATTGTTTCATCCAAGTCAGCTGAGTTCAGCTTAAAGTCCCAAATCTGCAGTTGGTAGTAGCTGGTGTTTAGCAAACACTTTTTTCCCTCGAATCCAGACCTTCTCTTGGTACAAACAGTTGGAATCTAGTTGTTTTCTAGAAATGCCATCTGCTGAGAAGAGCTATCAAATTGGAGCAGAGGGCAATGGGAAAATAATGGCATGCAAGTGCTGCATAGTGGTAAATTATAGCTTCATAACAAATCTAACTTCCACTAGGAAATAACTTAATCTGTTTAATTCAATCACATGACAAGTGTACATGATAAAAAGTATGTGCTTAAGGTGATGAAAGTCATTATGGCCAGACAGATCCTGTGAACAATACTGCCAAAACTTCATTTATTTGTGTAAAACTCAGGGCTGTTGTAAAAAATGTGTCCATATCAGATTTGCTGGCCTAAGCAACTACATTTTTGTAAGGATTCTCAGTCTTATCGGCCTTTGAGTCTTACTTTTTCTTATGTTTGCAAAAGATGTCATTGTTGAAGTTACTACAATATTACTTTACTGGTTCTCAGTTTTAATGCTTCACCAAATACCTGGAAAAAAACCCAACACCCATGCATGTGACATAAGACTGTCACTGTAGAAAAATAAAATGATATATCCAGGTAGGCAAGTGGAAACTGGTATGTGTTTGCTCTGCTTATAGTCCGTGGTGGCCAGATTTTAATTCCGCTCTGGTACAAAAGCAGTACAGCTGTAGAAATGAAACGCTGTGTCTAAGTACTGCTCTCCAGAAGAAATTATTAATGAAAAAGTTACACACAGCCAGGTAGGAAGAAAATAATGATGAACTGTCTGTACCCACCAACAGAGCCTAATCATAAATTATATTTTAAATAAGAAATATAATCTAATTGGTGGGTGCATCGTTGCACAGTCTGCTCCTGGTCAGAAACAGGAATGAGATGGCAGCTGCATAAATGTCAATACCTAAATCTGCTATTGGTACAAACGGTTTCAGATTTTAGTCCACGAGTCTTATTTATGTAAGACTCCTGTTCATATCAATAGATTTGTCAAAATGAAGGTAGCAAAAAGTGTGACTTAGAAGTCTTTTCTGCAAGTATCACTAGTAATTAATTTTAGAACAGAAAATGATGAATTTTGTGGTTGGGGCCATATTCAACTGCAGGGCACTTTTTTTTCTTTTTTTTTTTTTCTTTTTTTCCTTTTTTTTTATTTTTACTGTATTTGCAGTAGTTTCCACTGCAAATCCCAGAACTGGTTTAACGTTCCTTTCATCAGGTGCCATGTTATGACATGACCGTTTCAACAGACCCTACTTGCAAAAAAGCAAAAGCCTTCATCTCTTTTTTGGTAAAACCCAGAGGGAATTCATTATTGTGGCTGGGTTACCTAAGAGAGAGCAACACAGTTGTCTTATTACAGACATGCATATCAACGACCAAGGCGAGATTCTCTTGTACATTAATTGCTTTAATGTGTGTTACTCAAGAAAGAGCTCATATATAAACAGATTTTAGCTAATAATGAGAGCTAAATTTTGTCGTGCTGTCTCACCTGAACCAATGAGATTGTATTTCACAGTTTAAAAACATAAACAATCATAAAAAATAAATGTTACACAGTAAAAAGTTTATTATATTGGCAGAACTATGAAGTTTTTTATTTTATTTCTATAAATATTAAATTAAAAGACTGTTCAACTTGTGGATGTTCAGCATTAAGAACATAACTTTGAAATACTAAAAAGTGAAAATACTGATATTTTGTTTGGTGCTTTTTCTTTTTCGAGAGCCCCTATAGTGAAATCTTTGTTAAAAATTGTCTGAATTTGAACACAAAATTTACCAAAATAATTCTTTTTTAAATTGACATCATACATTTGCAATCAGACTTTCCATTACTGTAATAAGCTGATACAATTCCTGAATTTCAGAGGTCATTTTGCATACAAGATTTTGGAATTTTAATACAACATTTTTTAAGCTTGGTTGCTAAGTGGACACATTTCAATTTACAAATGAACTCGCTTGACACTTCATTCTTGAGAAGGAAAGCTGCTACCCGAGTAATTCATTAATATGATTACATGAACAGAGAATGAAAAACATAAGCAGAAAATCCAACAGGAATTCTTATGAAAAAAAAAACCCCTTTTGAGTTTTCTGGAGGCCCTATCTGCTCCCCACAGACTTGCAATGAATTGGCTAAATGCAATTAGGTTTTCTTCAAACCTCCAGCAAATGGCTCTGGCTGTTCTGCAAGTTAAAGGTGGTGCAATAAAATCATGACTTCTACCTGTCTGATTTGACACTGGATTCCCTAGGCGAGCAGAGGTCCTTCTGAAGCCTGTGGTAGTCTTGTCTAGCACTGGGGAACACCAATAAGGGCTACCTACGGACACCTTCTAAACTGAAAACAAGTCCACAGAGGTTTAAAGCAGGAGTTTGCCTTTAGCAAAGCCTTTTTTTTTTTTTTAAAATGCATTTCCATAGCAATATAGATTTTTTTCATGCTTTAACTTTCTACAATTTGGGGAAGCATAAGATGTTTCAAGAGATGAGACTTCTTGAGTTTCTTTAGAAGTTTCAGAAACGTACAGCACAAAGGTTGTTCAATATTAAAAAGGGAAGAGATTTTGTTGTTCAATATTAAAAAGGGGAGAGATTAAAAAGGGGAGGATGGAGTTTTCAGAGGCGCTTAAAGGACTTCTCCTTTGCTCTGGGTCCTTTATTTGCTTAGATGTGTCTGAGGACACCACATGTAGACTATGGTTTTGTATGTGCTTTGTTGTGGCATTGTGTAGTCTTGAGAGTGGTGTATAAATGACCTATGGACATGTACATTCACATAGTACACCATTCCAAAACAGTCTTATTGAAGCAATTTAAAAATTACTGAAATCTGAAATACACTTAAGATGTATCAGTAGAGAAGTAGGCTACAAAGCAAGAAATAGCAGCATTATTTTAGGAAACTAGATGTTTTTCTGTAATGTGCTAGTGTCTTTAGCAATTGTTGAGCCTCTTGACAAAAGCTGTGCAGTTTATATTAACCCACTGGTGTAGTTAGGTCAGTACTCTGTGGGGATGTTTAAGACTTACTAATAAGCACAGAAAGAATGACTGTACACCCAGTAGGGTTTCAGCAGTCCCTCTCTTGATGATGATCCATGCCCTGAGGGAGTAAAACTCAGGCTCAGTAGTCACAGAGGCTGCTGAGGCTTCATAAGGTAAGGCTGTTATTAAAGTTCATCATTTTATATTAACAGCAATACTTAAAACATTTCAAACCCACAAAGTTTAGGTTTTGGGGGGTTTAGAGTGAGGTAGACATTGCAGTTGCTTGTAGGTGGTGTGAAAATTGGAGAGGTGAAAGAAGAGGACTCATGACATCAAGGCTGAGGTATTCGGTATGGTTTTAATGTGTTTGGTTTTTTGGGTTTTTTTTGTGGTTTTTTTTTTTTCAGGAGAACTATAAACTTTAAAAAAGTAATTGAGGTGCTAGAGAGTGAGCAAGCATGGGTGTGGTAAAGTGTATAAAAACTTTGAAATATAAATGAGAAATGAAAATGAGCTCCTGGCAGTTCAAAGCAATGTTTGAGAGGGAACAAGATCAAAGACCAGGGTTATCGTGCCTGAAACAGAGAAAAGACACCCCTACAGGGCAGTTGAGGGGAATTATTTTGTGGAGGAAAACTAATGCAGAAAATCTTGTGATCATACTGTGTTCTCACTGATCAGTTCAGTGCCTTTTCCAGGACCTGCTCCCTCCCTGATGCTCAGACAGTGTTGGGGAGCTCAGGACTGATGTCTCAATACCCTGAGGAAGAAAGCAAAATACTCTTTCAAATACAATAGGTAATGCGCATCTCAAAGCTTTTGTTTTGGGCTCTGTGCTTTCATGCAGTGGAGCAATGAGACAGACATTCTTGATCCTTTCAACTAATCCTCTTTATTATAACACCAGCAATGCTGTGAGATTGCTTCTCTCTTCCCTATCGACTACAGCTGCACCTGGGTAGAAGGTGATGCTCGGTACAGATACATGCTTATGCTGGAATTCAGATGTGTGGTTGTTATGACTGTCCTTTAAAGAAGGTTGAAGAATGACTGTATGAATAAAACTCTGATGGATCCAAGCTGCATGTTTGAAAATATGTGTGAAGATCATCCCACACATCTCTTTAAATAAGAATCTTATTCAAGGAAATAGATACTTGGGGAACAGGTCTCTGTTACTCCTTAAAAGCAATACAGTAGTTAGTGAAAGAAGTTTGAAGTGATAGTGTTTGCTTTGCCTTTATCAGACCACGCATTTAATAAGTAAACTAATCTGGATGAGTGAAACAGTTATCAGGTCCAGAAGCATCTGAGGTTTATAATATTTGCTGAAGCTTGAGATTAAATCTTAACATGTTATAACAGAAATTATGTGAAAAAAGGTGGTTAAAAATCAGCTTTCTTAAATTTCCTTTTCTAATGCATAATTAGTAAAGCTTATTTGTATTTCTTGTTGCTGTATGGTTTTGGATGGAGGTTACAATGCTGCCAGAGAAATCATCTTCCTCTCTTGCTGATCAAGCCATGTGTCATTCCCCTCCATCTCCTTCACCAGGTCCTTCTGATCTACATCATGTTTCTAAGAGTCACAATTTTTTTGTCTTTATGGACATCTAGTCAAAATATTTGCACGTCTTTTATTTCCTCCTTTTTGCCCTTCCCCCCTGTGTGTAGTTACTCAAGCACTCCTGAACGCTGCCTCTCTTGGCAGCCTTATTTTGGTTATGTCCTTTTTCACCCTATGCTTGTATTCTCCCCTGTGTTTGTTTGGCAAACGATCTCCTCCTTTTGTTACAGCTGAGTTTTGTCTGCTGTTTCTCCTCAAAAAGACACTCCTGACAGATGTCAGCCTTTAAAATAAGTAAAAAGAAACCTGGAAGCAAAAGAATTCAACCTTATATCCTCTGTGTTTGCTAAACATAGTATTCAGTTTAATTCAACGTTGTCATGTGTTTCTCGCAAATCCAATTCAATTCATGAATTTTTTGACATTTAGTGTCATTGGTTGAACACGTCTCTCTGTTCTCACCTTACTCTGGTTCTGAGTTCAATTTTTTTGATTCAGGTGTTTGTATATGTATTTTGAAACCACAAGTTCCCCCACCCCTGCCCATTCACTGCCCACACACTTTCTGTCTGGATTACAGCTCTGCTGGTTGGAGCACTATATGGAGTGCTCTCTCCTTCTCTCTCTGAGCCATCAGTCTAAAAAAAGCAGTTTATTTTAGCTTTATGCATCACTTATGGAAAGAGAAAAATAAAATATCTACTGATTGACTATGTTACATGAAGAATAATGGTGGTTGTGCTGTTGTTATGACAGCCTGAAGACATAATAAGACAGATTTTGTTGGTGGAAGCAACAGCTTTTATTAGACTAGCTTGTATCACTGGCAAAATTAGACAAGATTTTGGGCATGTGAGTCCTTCTCCTGGTCTGAAATAGAAGCAGCAGATTTCAAAGCTAAGTACAAGTTGAGAGCATTGCCTTATAGTTATGACATTAGTTGTGTCTCAGACCATCTCAAAGAGAAAGTAGCTGATATTTTTGAAGGAAAGAGATGCTGGGGTAAGGAACAGAAGAGGACTCTGAGGAAGAGAGCCATCAGGGTGGTGGTGAGACATTTTAATCTCATGAAAGCACTGTCCGTGAGTTCATAGTTTTTGCTATTTAGCAGATTTGTGAAAGCACCCAAGTTTTTCTTTGGAAAATGTTGTAGGATTCCTCAAGGCTCAGGACTAAGACATTTCAAAATGCAGTGATTATTTTCTGAGAAATGTTCCCTCCCTGATAAGTGGATGCTTCTGTCCTTTACAGCTTTTATACGCTCGTTCTTCTTGGTGCACTGTCGTTGCTTGGTTTCATCGGCATAGTTACCCTGAGAGCACTTGATGAAATGTGTTGTGTCCCCAGAAGTACAGGCATAGGAGTGGATTTTCCTGTGTTAAGGGGTATTTATTGTGCCGGTAGTGGAGAGATGTTGGTTACATTTTGTACTTGGGAAGGGACTAAATATATTCAGTTTGTTTTGGCCATAAGCAGCTTGCTTCTCATAATGGGTTTGGTAAGGCTGGGGCCTGTGCAATTAGGGTGGTTCTGGAGAGCACTATTTCTAATAAACCTTTGAATGATTGCATGTGTGTAGGTTCCAGTACATGAAATTGCAAGTGGGAAGGATGTATAAGAGTTTGATGATATGCTGCTACCACTACACTGTTTCAACATTGTGCTTACCCGGCATTTTGTCTTCTTTTTCTACTTGTGGCAGTCAGTCTGATAAATATATTATTAATGCATACAAACAAAAAGAATATGCCTTTGCCTTTTAGAAAACAGGTCGTAATGGCAAGAAAAGAGGATAAATGATGCTAACATTAGCTTTTGTATGGTCTGCGTCACCGTGTGTCAAGTATGTTGATTGCACTATAGTTAAAATGACATTTATGCAACTGATTGAATCACTCTGTGGGGGAGGATTTGCTAATAGCATTGCATTTAGCCTACTCCCTAAATCTTTTTGTTTAGTTAGGAGCCCAACATGATGATCAGTGTATGATCATCATTAACGTTTGTTAGGCTCATCTACATCTTGACCTTTTTCACTTCTGTTACTTATGGTCATTCTTGGTGACTACTGGCAATGCTGAAATACAGCGTCTATACCATTTAAGTTAACAGCCCACACTGTTCTGTTCCCTGTAGGGAAGCCAACCTGTGTCTCAGTAAACAGAAAACTGTATATAATACTTTGACCTTTTCCAAGAAATGCCTTCTCTATTTGGGTAATGATTTATAATCCAGTTCTCTTTGGTTTGTCATAAAGCTGTCCCGTCATGTTGTCTTCTCTTCCTGCCAAAAGTTTTCCTCAAATCTCTAGATATATGTTCTGCCCTTGCATGACCAAATTCTCCACAAGAGGGAAGTCTTCAGAGTTTCATCGAGTACATAGTACACGTGTAGTTTGCCTTTGTGATGCTTGTAACATCAGTATTGAACTGTGTAATACTAACAATATTATTTAGTATTAAACCTCGGAAAATTTATTGAAGTAGTGCTATAAGCACTTGTAATTCTTCAGTGTTTGGGGGCGACAGCGTTTTGTAGCAGAACTTCCACAAAGCTGTTGTAGTCCTTAGTGAAACACAAGAGAAAAGAGCTAGTAGTTATTCTGCAAATGGCAGTGAAACTGGGCTCACTATGTGATGTCTGAGAGAAGGATCTCAGCATCCTCTGATTTCTGACCCCAGGAACTTCCAGTCTGGGGCTAAGTTTGGGCAACAATTTTCTGAGGGTTGATCGGTTAAGAACTTAGAGTGGTAAGGAGGGATGAAATCTGGGCAGCCCATGTAATTTGGGAAGATGAAGAAATAACTTCTTCACAGGAAAACAGAATAATATCAAAATGTAGTATGGGGAACTGTAGCAGTTCTTAATCTCTAGTGCTTCCTGACCTTGAAATTGTGTCACACTCTAATTCTCACCAGAAGTCAGCCACTTTCAAATCAATTCATACCATGGAACTTTTTTGTCTCCAGCTGAGACAATACGTTCCCCAAAATGTCCTTCCTGTTTTTTTTTTTTCCATCCTACAAAACCACGAGAAACATGGAAAAGCCTGAGGATTTTAATAATGGTGTTGTAGTGTGCTGGTGTTCTCAGCATTTAGGCAATACTCATTTAAGAATAAAAGCTCTTGTGACCTGTAATTTATAGTCTGATTTCAAATTACTGACTCCTCTGAGCATAAATGTTTTGTTTTAAAATTATGTCTTCTTTCACAACAAAACTTCCCATGGTATTTTCTGTATTTTCCATCTGGCTCTACCAGATTATCTCCCCATTTTTCCAAGGGGGGTATACATCATGGAAAACCATTTGTAAAGTTAATGATGTATATTTAATACGGCATATAGCATGAGATTCATTATTAGTGCTCTTTGGAAGACAGTCTCTGGAAACAAGCAGTCTCCGAGCTTATAGCCGCAGAGGCTCTCCCAGGGTGACACCCTTGAGGGTTGTCTCCTTCCCCTTGGGCCACCAAGCTCAGGGCCTGGGCTCCTGCTGTGGGGCATTGCTCAGACATCAGCCAGATCCCAGCCTCGACAGATATCCCAGATCAAATGGAATTTCCTGTATTACAGAGTCACATCTCATGCAGGACACACTCCGGAACCCACACACCCAGCGTGCTCCGGAGGATGCAGGCACAAGGATTTTGCTGTGTGGGACGTGCAGCCGCCCCGGGGTGGTTTGTCCATCTCAGACTGCACCAGCCCTCAGTCACCGCTGTGCCCCAAAGCTTTGAGTTGGCCCTTCCCAGGGCAACGCGGGGCTGTTTCTGCTGAGGGTTTGGCTGAGTGGAGGAACAGCTTCGCTTGCGAGCTGTAGCACGCAATCGTCACTGGCCCCAGAGCACTGCTGCACTGATAAGGCTTTATCTCACTCTGATATAATGAAATGGCCAGTAGGGTTACATCGGCCAGGGACTCAATGGCTTTCACAGCCCTGGGTTGATTGATGCAGCTGTACTGATGTTTTTATCTGGGGTTTACGGGTAGAAAATACTCAGTGGGGAAAATAGAACAGAATATAGGAATTTTTAATGCTACCGTACAGCTTTTAAAATTGAACGTTGTCACTTAGGACTGTTGAAATATTACATACAGAAATACAAATATTTGACTGAAGAAATACTTCCTATTGTTCTTTTGCAAATAATTTTTCTAATATATCATTTGGCTTAGTGACAAAGTACATATTCTATAATATATAAAACTCATATTTTTTTCCATCCCCTCCCTGACTGATATTTCTCTTTGGGCTCTGAAATCATGATTCAGAATATGTCTGGGTGTTTATACCCTACCTGAGATATATATAAAAAAATGTTTAATTTCAGATGACCCGTATAGGGTTATAAAGTATCCAGATTTGTAATCTAGAAAAAAAACTTTTTTCCCATGTTTAGAAAACAATAGAATATGTAGTTTTGTTATTAGCTGAGAGTACTATACAATTCTTCTACAGTAAAGCAACAGCTAAAAAGCTACTTACTATAAAAGTGCAATTTGCAATAGCACTTTCCCTTTATTAAAAGGGAGAATTGATAATAATCCTTAATTAGAAAATGGAGTATTAGTCAGCAGTGTTTAAAGAGATGTCATGCATTATAGCCATACAGTAATTAAAAAAGGGAGGATTTCTTCACTATTTTGTTTTTGGTGTTTGCAGCTGTGGACTACACATATTCAAATATGGGTCAAAAAAAATGCAAAACGTCCTTGGTGCCAAGATAACAGGGTGAGGTTTTCACTACGGAAACAAAATTATAAAATATTCTTAAAGCCAGTTTAAGCTTTGTTCATAAAAGAATGGGGAGGAGGTAGATGGCATGAACTCTAACGTACCATTTCTGTTTTAGGTAGGCACATTCAGCTTATTTAACAGAGATTCACCTGTTTCAATCAGCATGATCCTTAGCAGTTGTATTTAGTATAGGTGGCTCAGAAAAATCTCTATAAAGGCAAAATTCATGAAGTGCATTGCAGAAACACAATACTGTGAACTGATTACCTAAAGAACACAAGTGCGTTCAGACCTTTAAAGACATACTAAGCCAAGGAAAACCTATTTGATCAGTGTGCTTTAGGGGAAGCTGGTGACACAGTACTTGACTTCTAACAGGATTCTTATACAGTCCTGTACACCTCCATGTGCAAGTCCTCCGGTCTTCTTTTTTAATCAAGCAAGTCTGTATTGCCTGCACACAACAATATTACTGCTAGGTACCTCAGTCACGGGTTTTTAGAGTGCTTTTATCACTTGTGTGTGTACAGCTTAATATCTATTGCAACACAAAATCTTTTGGGTATTTACCAAGTCGCCCTGTTTATGCTCACAAACTGCTCAGACTAATGTCAATGAATGAATAAATAAAACTAATCCCTCTTTCTCTGACACCTTATTTTTCAAATACCAGGAAATTAGCTTCTGTGTGTCTGACAAGCGGGAAGTTCTTGCCTTCGTGTTACAACCTGGCAAAGAAAGTCAAAGGGATCAAGTCTTTTGTCAAGGACGCAGCAGAAGAGGGTGAGGTAGCTGGGAAGAGCTATTTTCTGCTGCTGAATCTCCGCGCTTTAACCCCAGGATCATGCAAACGAACGCAGGCAGAAGCCTGACCTGAAAATAGCAGATTTTCAGTTAAGATCACTAATGAGGATTTTAATTAGTTGAGTAAGCCAGTGTCAATACCGTCAGTAAACCAAACTCCATGACCTAGCAGCCTACTTCTTTCTGAAGGAAAGTGTATTGTAGACATGTGGATATCAGGCCTTTCTCAGCTATTTTTTACCATTTATTGGAAAAAAAATGGTTTTGTTAATTTGTATTTTAATTCACTTTAAATAACATGGCTCTTCTTAGTTTGTATATCCATTCTGAACACTCTCATCTGTACTAGGGCGACTACCCGTTTCCACCAAGGGTCAGCCTGGCCATGTGGCTCACTCCTGGGGGCTTGCTAGACTGGTGTCTTCTTCTACCCTGGCAGCTGGGCTTTCCCCACACGGCCCTCTCCAGGCTGCCAATGCTTGCCTTTTGTCTAGTCCAAGCAGTGGCCCTCCCTGTGTTACACATGCTTGTGGGAAAGCCCCCTCCCCAGCATCACTGGAGGTTTTCTGTTCCCAGGACCTAGCTGACCCTTAGGTAAAAACAACTAAAATAAACTTTCCAGCAGACCTTATGCTCCACTTTGATTTTTATTATTTTAGCATGTTACCCATTGTGAAAGGCTTGGCAGTGGCTATACTATTACAGCTTTAAATTTATCTAGACAATATAGATGTATTCCGTGATGCAACAAGGTCTCTCTATCCTTTTATGTTAGCGTAATCACCAGTGGAAACTGTTTGCTCCATTGGGGTGTTTTGTTATTTCCATGATGTGAAGTCATGGTTACAACAACGGTCAGGGATGCTTTCTAGCTGAAAGGTTGTGAATGTGCAATAAAATAAGGAACTTTTGAACTTGCAGAAAGCTTAGGATGACTGCATGCATTATGAAAATTAGCCTTGCAACAGTCACTAGCAATCACAAGGGCAATACATTGTGCAAACACGGAACAGGAGACTTCCATATCCCACAGAGCTTATAAACAAGACTGGGTGAAAGGGAGGGGAAAGGCTGAAATAGGGCAGGAGAGAGAATAGTGTGATAGCTGGCAATCATTGGGGCAGCAGCAAGGAGGAATGAGCAGATCCGGAAGGAAATGGAAGGAAAATCAGGTCAAGAAGTTTCCTTACAAGCTCCCGAGGAAGGGATCAGAATAGATGGAAAGAAAAGGAAATGTGGAAGGAAGAAAATAGTACTGCTTTGCTGGACTCTGCTGGATGAGTTGCAGAATGTCCCTGTTACGACTGCACTGAGAAAGGTATACTAGCCTGGGAATGCACTGCATAAAATGGCCATAGGGCAGAGCTAGTGCTGGTACCAAGAACTGTGTCACTATTAGGATTACGTGCCTTTCTCCATAGCAGTATGCAGGAAAAGCCCCAGATGAATCAAGCCTGCACAGGACTAAGTAAGAGAGTCCGGCTGCTGGGGACGATGTGTTGGTGAAGGCTGCAGGGGGCCGTTGCAACTCTCTACTCCATTGGAAGTCTGCACTTAGTAAGAGTGAATACAGATGAAAATATAAAATGCAGACATACCCTCCGGAATGAAAATGCAGAGTAAAATTGTCAGGCTAGGTCTCATAAAGAAAAAGGTTTGGACTTAAATCAGAGCAAAATGTCTGCTGACTATTGACTTAGGTCAATCAAGGACTATAGGTACAGACACTAAGTCAATAACCTTTTAAAACTTTAAGCTGGTTTCTAGGTGGTATTGGGAATGAAATGTTAAATGCATGAGAGATACTACAAGCAATCAAAGACAAAATTAAAAAATGTTGTAAATTACTTCCTCATGTCTTGGTTATACAGACTATTAAATGGCTATAGAGCAGTGTCAATTTGTATTAACTTCTGCCAGTTATAGCAGGTAGAATGTAGTTCTATTTTTATCCAGCATCAGTGGTGTGCTGGTAATTAAAAATATCACAGCTCCAAATAATTTTCTAATTCGGTAACTTTTCTTCTACCCTTTTACCTGAGCTCAGAGTGAATGAAAAAAAAAAAAATCTTAAATGCACACCAATTAAAACTTCAACAAAGTTCTCTGAAGATTACTAGATTTATTTTTGATGTCTGAAACTTTTTACAGAAGCATGACTTTTTAAAAAAAGAAGTAGCAGTTTTTAATGGTGTTTGTCAACCAGCGTTGCCAGGGCAAGAAGCTTGCATACATATCCAGGACTTATGCACCTTCCTATGCTCAACCCACAAACTTTTGATTGTTCTGGAGCCTTCTTTCACTTTCCTGCTCATGCTTTCCTTCCTAGAGCAAGCTCAGATCTATTGGCTTTGAATTTTATCTGCATTGCAGGGCATTCCTACCAAATCATTAGCTCAGATCTCAAACAGCTCTCTTCATTATGTGGAGCTGCAAGGAAGTTAAGTTACTGCAAAGAGACCTGTACCATCCATCATTAATCTTTTCAGTGAAGAGGACTAGATTTACTAGTGCAATGGTGAGTCAGAGCTGTCTCTTGAAAACACCTTTGGTCAAATTTTCATTTAGAATAACTCATTTTGGTCCTACAAACATTGGTTTGATTTTTGGTCCGTTTCTAATATGCTCAGAAGTATTGGTTTTGTCTCAAACTGTGATCTAATTCTTACCACACTTACCCAGATATCACTCACCAGATTCTCTTTTTAAAAGTTAAACACATTATATGAAAGCACTGTACATTTGGAAGACAAACACAGTTCTTCTAGGACACCGTATCCTGTTTATTCCTAAAATAGAACTGTCTGAGCTTCCTTGAGTGTAAAGCTATAATAAAAACTAAAACGGATGTAGCAGGTACCAATTATAATGACTAGTCTGCATGGGCACCAAACCTGCAATTATAATTTGCAGGTTAAGTGATCACACCACAGAAAATCTGGGAACATAATAAAGAATTTGTTCAAACTAAATTAGGACAAGTCATTAAAGCAAATTCTGAGGCGGAGGAGGGGAAAAAGGAGGCAATGAAAAGAAGTTGCTGTCCTTAATACCGTTGTGTAAAGTAAAATCACTCTCAAGTGAATCTAATTATGGCAGTGAAATGGTAAAAAAAGAAGAGTAGGGGGAAAAGCAAGGGAAAGAAATTGAAAAGAAGTAAGCTGCTGGTATATGAAGGGAGAAAGGGGAAAACCAGGTATATGGCTTTCTTAAATCTTTGAGTGTTGTCTGCTAGCATGGCTGTTGCAGAAAGATTGGTAGTGTCCTTGCACACCCATTGTTGATTTCTTCCATGGTTCCACATCAGCTCATTTAGTGTTGGCTCTCTGCACTCCTGTGACAACTTTTGGAAGGACTTAAATGAGGAGGTGAAGGGCAGTGTGCTGAGGAGGTTTGACCAGAAGAGGCCCATCAGTCACATCTGAAACTGCAGGGTGACCACAGCTGCACTGTAATTGCCCTCCTTGTTGACTTTCCCAATGAAGGTAATTATTAAAATCTGTTAATTGTATTTCTCACTTTGAACTGTTCCATGATTTTGATTGAACCTTCCCTTGAATCTTTTGATTCTGTAGCACTCTCTCCTTTTAAAACCCAAAAGCAACAAATAAAAGAACAAACCTACCAGAACAAATATCCTTTCGATGCACCATTATTGCAGAGGAAAGTTTGAAATGCAACTAAAGTATAAACAGAGAAACTAAAAGGCCTGACAGAAAAGGAATCCAACGCTGCTATTTTAGATCTCATGGGGTTTTTTAGGTTTATTCATTTGGGAGCTTGATTTCTGACTTTTGAACACCAAGTTATGACAATACTGGTAGCAAAGTACTGCTGTCCTCTTTTGTCCCCCACGGGCACTGCCCAGTCCTGCTGTCTCTTTCCGAGCTGAACAGCACAGGCACAAAGCTCACACCACTCAAGGACTGTCAGCCTCCAGTCTATCAATACAGGAATTACTTAATCAGGATTAGTTATACCCAGATAGAAGCCAGCCTCTGAATATTCTTGTTCTGGCTGTAGGATGCTGAGTATGTGTCCCATTAGCGCAGAAGGCTACTTCTGTCCATCTTCATATCCTCAGCACAGCTGCTGCCTGCTCTACCCAAATATTGTCTTCAGCCATGCTCAAGCCGTTGTCATTTATCCTCAGATTCTCGTGGCACCACAGCACTCCTGTGGTGGCTGTGATCAGATTTCTCTGACAGTGCCCTATAGTGCACTTAGGGGTGAGAAATGTATATCCTGGCCCTACTTCACACAGGGAAATCATCCTCAGCTGATTATTTCCTAGTGACCATGTCTGTGTTACAGCCTTTTTCATTCTGACGAAGCAACGTGATAGAGCCACAGGGCAGCTGAAAACCAGCACTGCTTGAGCCGGCGACACTGGAGGCACAAACGTAACTCACTGCCACAAGTTTTGCCCTGAGTCCTGTTTCTAGGGACCTGCTCTTGCAAAACCACCCTGCTCTGAACCGTTAGCAGAAATGGATTGCCTGTTCTGTACCTGGGAGGCCGCGTTACCCCACCCGAGCCTGTGCTGATACATCTTCCCAATCATGCAAGAGGCTGAACTGCTGTCAGTCCCCATCCTTGCCCTGCCATGGAATTTAAATAAAACATTAACAGATTGCTTTAAAAATGTCACGGATGTCAACAGGACGTAAAGCCTACAACATAGGAGGTACCAGACAACAATTCCAGCTTTTTTGCAGAGCTCAAGAAATTGTAGGACTGCAACAACTGCAGTTGGTGTAAGCTGATGATGTTTTGTTGATGTCAAGTGAAAGCAGGGTGAGGGGCCAGGGATGCGCCCAAGCTCTGTGGGCGGGCGGCGGCGCAGGGGGAGGCAGCCCACCGGGGCTCCCCTTTGTGGTCCAGCTCTGCCATGGCAGCGCAGCATCGTCCTGCAGAGGAGCAGCCCTCTCCCCACATCTTGCCCTGGTGACTGCTGCCGGAATGTTGTCAAAAGGGGAAAGGCTTTGGGCCTGTTTTATTTTTTTTAAGTGCCGCATTAGTCTCTGTACTGAGAATTATCTTTTCATGTCATTCTCCATAGTGACAGAAAGAGGCAGCGTGGGTACTGAATGCATGTGTACGGAATTACAGCTGCCTCTCTAGGTATCCCAGAACTCTTGTTCTTTCTAGAAACATTCAGCAGTGTGAAATAGTACCGCTACTATTCTAAAAACCTTTTGAAATCAGGTGGAAGTTGTAGCCTTTCCATAATGCAACGGACAGTAACTGGAAAAAATTATGCAAAGCTATATACTTAATATTACATGAAAGTTTAGGAAAGTCTGGCTGATGTATTACAGACTGCACAGCTCTAAAAAAAAGTACATATTAAAGTCTTATTGAAGTATTTAAGCATCATCCTATCTTTAAGGTATGTGCTTCAACAGTCTTGCTGTGAAGATCTCCTGATACCAGCATTTTAAAGAGCTGAGGCTTAGAAAGAGGTAGATAACGTGCTTGTCATCACACAGGTTACATCTCAGATCCCCAACCATCAAAACCACCTACAGTGGCTTAGGTGTGCTTCAGCTGGATGAAAACTCAGCCTTAACTTGAACACCCTTACAGGTACAACTGGCTAAGCCCATGAAAGGACTTGGGCAAGAAAGGCAATGTATGTGTAACTATGGCGAAAATTAAACTGAAGCCATTACTTGAGGTGGTGCCCTCATCCTTTTTGTATGTGTTTGCAGTGGAAGTATAATATATACAAAATAAAGAGACAGGAGCTTAAGGAGAAGGGAAAGCAAGAAAATAACTGAAATCCAGGAACAGTTTCTCTATGGTGGCCTATATCTCTGAGAAACCCCATTTGGAAATCTTAACTTACCAGGTTTGGTTTCTAGACACGCTGAGAAGTCTCCAAGCAAACTGTCATAAAACAGTTTGGCAAATCCTGGCATCCCCTCTATGTTGTTCCTTTTCCTTTTCTGCTTCATGCCTCATTCTACCCTGAAAACAGAGTTGTTACGTTTCTTTTTGTCTGTTAAAAATGACACAGCTTTCAGTGGCATATCTAGACCATATCAAAGAGCAGATCAGAATTGGAAGTGCAAATCAGTCCATTAAGCTAAACAAGTCGGCTCCTGTATTTCACTTTTAAAATGTGCCTTTGGGTAGCTTTATGTGGCAGGCGTTTGCTCCTGGTTCAGATACCATAACCTTTTGCTTGCCCTTCTCCAGGCTGATAATCACAGCAGCTCCTGGTGCACAGGCACCTTGCTCTTCTATGGACCTCTCAGGGCATCCAAGACATACAGGAACGTTTGTTGATGTCTTGCGGGAGACTTTAGCATGGGCTGTTTGAGGAGCCGCCAAAAGTCCTTCAGAGTCACAGTATATAGCTGTGCTCATACACATTTTGTGAATCCTTTCCTTTTGGATCTAACTATGCTCATTTTGTTTCTGTGTAATGTCACTC
>NW_009650064.1:8644836-8654605 GCF_000708025.1 Charadrius vociferus
TTGGTGTTGATGGACTTGCTGGAAAGCTTGCTCAGTCTTTATTACTAGGAAATAAGGGGAGATTCAGGAACTAGAGGAAAAAGCAGGGGGGATCAAAAGGCCACCTGTTAAAAAAAAATAAAAATAAATCAAGACACAACTGGACAAACTCAGTCCACTCCCCTAAGATGTCTGACATGTCAGAGAGAACCAGAACTTCCACTCCAGATGTGGTGGCAGAACTGTACTGCTGTGGACAGTGACAGATTCATTCAGCCTGTAAGATAAGCCTAAGTGCTCTGAGAGAGATGCTGGGCTGTTTATTACCCTTTTATTACTGTCCATTGGAAAGTAAGTTAATAAAACCATAAAGTCGTAAGAAAAATGACTGTTTTATTTGTAAAATAAATAAATGGTGGATAAGTCCCCAGGTAGTGTCAATTATGAATTTTCATTGACTGTAATACTTTTTATCCACTGTGAGTTGGTTAGACCAAATCTTGCCATATTGATATGTGAGGATCAGTTAACCCTGTTCACCCCTAACCTAAAATAGTGTTACTTTGAGAGTATGAATGGCTGAAGAAGGCTGGAATAGTTCCAGCACAGCCAGCATGATTTTTAGCAATCTTTATGCTGTTTCATTGCAGGTTGCATCCAATTCTATGGTAGTGTGCTTCTGATAATTACTCACTAAACCAGATACTTCATGTTGTCAGCTCATGAAATGCCTTAAAGAAAAAAAGAAATAGTTTCCTGGGTCCTTTTCTCTGTGTTGCACTCCCACAGTTTAAACCTGTTTTGGCAGTCATTTACGACATGACTAGTCCCTAGGCAGCAGCTAGATTACTTGTGAAGCTGTTTGTAAAAGTAAATGTTTTCTGCATTCAAAGTCAAAATGTTTACCTAGTTTGTCTTGATAAATTATAGGAGCAGAAGTCAGTCTAGCAGAGGAGAGGGGATAAAATCGTAGTCACATTTCTCCTTGTGATTCCCTGAACATGTCCAGGGAAGTTTGGTCTTACCTGGTTTCTAGTCTTTTGGAGAAATAAGCCTATGCCTTGAGTGTGCAAGGTACTTGGTTGATATTCTTGGTATAGCATCTAACTGTGGAAGAAAATAATTGCTGTTTGCTGAACAGAATAAACATCTTAATACTTGCTACTCTAGAGAGATTATATCTCTCCAGTTCTACTCATCATCTGTCACTCCTGAGCTCCCAGTAAAGTAACACCTAGGGCTGGTC
The DNA here is from genome assembly GCF_000708025.1 of Charadrius vociferus. Lineage (NCBI taxonomy): Eukaryota > Metazoa > Chordata > Aves > Charadriiformes > Charadriidae > Charadrius > Charadrius vociferus. Next base: position 8,646,062 of record NW_009650064.1, read on the forward strand.
AGACCCTTATGGTAGTACCATGGTAAATTACAGATTATTTTCCATGTATGAAAGTTTGACTCTTTCTTTATACAGATTATAGAATGTATAGATTACTGAATAAACCTCAGTCCCCAAAAGGCCTCAAAGCTCTCTTAGAAAGTTAGATCACTTCTCTTGTACCAAGACACACATGAAGTCTGGTTATCTGCACTGTCCCAGAGAAGCAGAAACATCTTAGTGACCTGTAGGTCTCAATTCAATATTTAGTATATCTAGGATTTGATCTGTTAGTTACAGTGAATGTTAGGAATAAATCCTTCTCACTGGTATCTGTTGCTCAATATGAGCCAATACAATACCTTGTCATGGTTTAGGCCAAATCAGCTACTGGGGACCTGGGGGACCCCAGATGGGACCGACAGATACTCCCCTCTACCCTCCTTCAAACAGAGAGGCAGAGGAGGGAAAAAGAGACTTACGAGTTTAGAAAGAGCTAAACTACTTTAATGAAATATTAATAATAAAATAAAAAGACATAATGAAATATATACAAAACTGTATCAAGCTCCCAAGAGGACAATCATGACACCGGCTGGCACTGGGGCAGTCCCAGACTGGACTCGGTGACGGACGGGAACTGGATTCTGGATTTGCATTCAGGATCGGGATCACAGGCAGATGAACAGAGTCCTCCTCAGATGTTGGCCATTGAAGAAAAAGAGAGCTGACCCTTTGATCCCTCAGCTTTTATACTGAGCATGAGGCAGATGAGGTGAAACACCCTGTTGGTCAGTTTTGGGTCACCTGTCCTGTCCGCTCCTCCCCGCAGGTGGGACCCCTCTACGTTTTTCCGCTTCTGACCCTCCAACGGGGCAAATAACAAAGTTGGTTGGCCTTGGGTGTTTTAGCAATAAGTATAAGCAAGAGCCTCTCTGCATACCATGCCTGGGCATCAGCTATAAACATAGGTCTTATCATTCTGAGAGCGAACAGTGTCTGCACAATATGGTGTTAATTTCAGTAGTTAGAAGAGGCCCAGCTAAAAAGCAACTGAAGAAAATTGGTTCTGTTTTACCTCAAACCAGGACATACCTGAAGCCAGGACTGATGGGCTCACTGCAGCCAAGGTCACACAGAAGGTGAGGAGTAACATTTTGGGTCAACCGGAATTGCTTCAGCATTAGTAACTTCCTCCACAGATGCAGCTGGTCCAAATGGCCCTGCCTAGATGCAGGTCCCATGAGGTGATACTTCCACAAATGACCCAAGTGCCACCATGCTGTTAGCCAAGCCTAGCAAGCAACCCAACAGGGCTCAGAAGCTCTGCACAGCTGACAAACGAGGGCGTGAATGGAAAGTGGGAACGCTGACAAGTCTGCTACTACGTAACACATTTTGAAGAATGAATAGCTGAGACATATGGGGGGAGGTCAGTCGGCCAACACACATCTCTTTACCATCCAGATTTGTAGCAAGCGCTACAACTAATACGGGTGCTCTGCCTGAGAGAAAAGTAAGCAAAATGAAGAAAGGAATATGAAACCTGCATATCCTTCTCCATTTGCTACCTTTTGATGGCACTGCTTATACAGATCTTGCCCACTCTGTGCATATTATTCATTTGCAGCTATTACTGGAAGGAGTTAATCCAGAGTACCTTAACATATTGAAAGAATTACTGGCAGCAGATGGATATCATAAGCTGAGATGAAAGGCAAGGATGGCTTGGTGTTCCACTAAGTGAGCAGAGCTAGGTGATTACTCTACAAGGTAGTAGAAGCAGAAGTGAATTCAACAGAGTGATATGGAAAAGTAACATATATATATATAAAACAAAGGCCATAGCTGCCCATGACTGACATCATATGGGCAGGAGGTCAACAGGCACCTGATTTGACCTAAGTGCTGTATTTTCCAAAGGGTGTCTTTATAAATAGCTCTTTGCTACCAAATAGCAGAAAGACTTGGAGATTTCACAAGTTTTACCTGAAAAAACAGATGAAGAAGCAAAAAGGGAAGTATGAGGACTGAGAACTGCTCAGACATTCAAACAGAACAATTATTTTTTTTCATTTCCATAAAATAGCTCATTTATTACTATAAAATAGCTAATTTACTGTCTATGAGATACTATTAGCTTGTTTATTATTTATGCTTAATGTGGAAGTTCTGGAAAGGATGTTCATCATCCTTTTGAATTAGGTATTCATATTAGCTGTTATATATAGGAAATGGCCAGGACGAGAAAATCTGTCTTCTGCTACAGACATGAAGGCAATCCGATAAGGAAAGAGGAATGTTTGAACTTTAACCTTATCTTCATTTGAACTTGCAGCAGGTTGTTAAACAGCATTATTCAGAATATGTAGCTGATACTCTTCACTGGAGCTAAGTGTGTCCTTCTCAGGACTTTTGCTATCAGCTAGAATATGCACATCGCTCTGATTCTGCTGCTTTGAGCAGAAGGCCTCAAAACAACGGGCTCTCTTTCTTTCCTGAGAGCATCAAGCACTCCATCTTGTGGAGTCAAATGTAACTCCACCGCAAATTTTAAATTCTGCTTCCATGACCACACACACGCTGAGCTGGACGGGACCTAACTCCTAAAATAGCAAGAGAAAGATGAATTTAATTTGCAGCTTTCCTTATGTGATGGCATTGCATGGAGAAGAGCAATGGCTAATCAGATATAAGGTAATATCATCATAGCAAGCATATTTTGACCCAAACACCTACTGTGTCATTGCAACCAGGTTCTGCAATTCTTCTTTTGAGCTGTTATAGAAGCACATCTAAATAGGTTGGGCACCTTGTTCAGCAGCTTGTCCTGAACTTATGGTCATTACCATCAAATTTGCCTTTGTTCTATTTCTAAATGACTCTTCACAGTTCCCCTCTAAAAAGGAAGGATTTATTAGAGTTTTAAACTAGTGCATGTTCCTTTCTTTTTTCCAGTGTCTGCATGTAGGTAGAATGTTCTTAAACAGCCCCAACCATTTTTTTTTTTTTTCCAATTTAAACTCTCTTTGCCCTCCCTCCAGCAGGTGTGGCTCACAGTTATTTTTGGCTCTGTGAAATGAACATTTCTGAGCACTAAGTAAATATATTGCTGAATTAATCTTTGTTGAGTTTGTATGCCAAAATGTATTCAGTTCCATCATTTGACACATATCACATTTTGGGTGATGAGCTCTCTAAAGACCTACTTATTTCTGCTTTGCTTTTTCACAGAATTCACAGAATTCACAGAATTCACAGAATTGTTAGGGTTGGAAGGGACCTCTGGAGATCATCTAGTCCAACCCTCCTGCCAGAGCAGGGACACCTACAGCACGTTACACAGGACAGCGTCCAGGCGGGTTTTGAATGTCTCCAGAGTGGGAGACTCCACCACCTCTCTGGGCAGCCTGTTCCAGTGCTCCACTACCCTCAAAGTAAAGAAGTTCCTTCTCATGTTAAGAATTGTAGCATGGATCAATTAATTTTCATTTAGTCTACCTGTTAGAAAAGGGTCGACTCATGGTCCTTTGCTTTAATGTTGACCTCTCCTGTTCCAAAACCATGATCATGTAAACCAAATTCCACTCCCTTCCTTTGAATCTAATACTGACCTTTCTAGGTAGCTAATAACCAGATATTCCTGTAGCCTATTAATCTTTCATGTTTTACAGTGACATCCATTACATTAAATGTGTATTCCTAGATAAGCACTTCTAATTTCTTGTGGTTATAATCCAGGCTTCTGATGTATAAGTCAAAGAAGTCATTCTCCTGTTATTTTGTGGCATCTTGTTTAGGTTTGCATTTTATTTTCCTCATTTGCCTTTCTTTTTTTTTTTTTTTTTTAATTTTAGAGCTATTGAGCCACTTGCAAAATTATAGCACTTCACATAGTTGCTTGGCTGCCACTCCTCATAAGCCACAAATCAATCCTGTGGAAAAAAAAAAAAAAAAAAAGGAAGATTTACAAAACCTGATAGCTTATCAGCTTGAGAACGGGGACTTGGCAGATCTAGTACTACAGATTCAAAGATTGTGCAATAATACTTCTAAAGTTCCTGTTACACAACAAAGGTAAATTTCAAAAAAAGATCTTTAGGAAGTGTCTCCAGTTTTAAGTCACACATACGCCGAAGGCACTTTGTCCTGTAGCAGAGCTGTGACCTGGCCCAGTGTCAGGTTGTGCGTCTCTCAGGTTGTTTCACACTTCAGTATCCTCGTCCTACCTAATGTGCGAAGGCATTTCTTCACCTCTGTACCCAGGGATCACACAACAGCCCTTACAGCTCTTCAGGCTCATGCAAAGCCCAGGCACCTTCATACTTTCTATGGCCGATAGTCTTTCCTCTATTGACACCAACTTCTGTTTTCCTTTGCTGGCACAGAAATGGAATCTGATACCAGTTCTCCCATTTTTATTCAAAGAACAGTGATTCTCAACAAAAAGCAAGAATCCTGTATTTTCTTGATTCCCGAGGAGGTTATACTACTCCCAAGTACCGTATTGTCCCAGCATTTGCCCCTGAAAGACCCTTCCCAGCTCTGCAGGTGAGCTGTTCTCCAGGCTCTCTTGCCCCTGCAGCCTGCCAGGATCCCCTTACTCACCTCCATGGGTTACGTCTTCCACAGGCTCCCCGTGTTATCCATACCCCAATCCCTGCCGCCACAGAGATGCCAGCTGATAAACTACATGTCAAACAGCCTCCTCCTTATGTTTTGTTATGTAATGATGGGATACTTAACCTGGATGCAAGATCTGAAAAAGTGTTTATTGTTTGCCTGAATAATTGAGCATCTGTGAATAGTGTACAAAGGTGTGGTTACCCTTAGATCAAGAAAGCATTTGGGTAAAGAATAACTAATAACTGCATTGAGAAAAAGCCCCACCTGGAATAACCAGAATTTTTGCCATCCATAAATGCTTATTTTGTTGTGTTATAGAGAACACAAATAAAAGTTAGAGTCTTATTGCTCTCCTGGGAAACCAACTTGCGAGATGTAAGGCAGGGCAAATTTAATTCACAATACTATTTTTATGATTTAAAACCACACAACTATAGCATTTGCCAAGGATCAGATGTTTATTTATTTAAATACTTCAGCATCTATGACTTGCTTTAGGTATTTCACAATAACTTACATGTATTATTTGTAAGGAGTGAAAAATCAACAAAAACATTAATGTTTCTGAGATTCTGACGTCCATAGAGAATTTCAACATTATTCACATTTATAACCTTGTATCTGACTGCTACTTTCTTTCTGTGCAGAAAGAAAGAAAATGAAGGCTTCTGCGTCATGCCCAGAAAGTTAACAGATTCATGCAAAACCAGATTTTGGCAAAAAACAGACAAAGAAGTTTCTCAGGTCAGAATTCTCTACAGAAATGGTCTTAGTCCATAGCCCTTATTACACTACCTGTAGTGCCTGCTATCTGTCACCACCTGAGATGTCACCTCAGGTGTCTCAAATCACCTAGGAACTTTGGTCCTGCAAGGAAAATCTTCAGAGGATGGTACAATGCTGTCCTGGTGTGACACATAGCTCAGCACCAAGCATGACTTTGAACTCTGTGGAGGTAGACAGTTTGGTACTGACTTGTAGGGTTTATACTGTCCTTGTGTCCTGATGCTGTCTGCAACTGTGGCTCTGTCATTAACCAGTGCTTTGCAAAAGATGGGGCGAAAATGCAATATTTCCATACAATCGTAGAGCATGATCAAAATGGCTCTATACTCTACCAGAGGCATGTGTTGTGTGCGTGAAGAGTACATGAGGATGTTGTGAGCTGGGCAAACTCAGCTACACCCCAGGTCTTCTTTCCTCTTTGTGTTTTGAGATTGTGATGCTTAAGTGATTCTATTGCTTAAAAGTTGTGGCTTCCAAAAAGCAAAATGTGTATCTCTAATATCTTCATTTTTACCTTAATTTAGTGCACTTTTATTACTCATACTTTGTACCAAAAGAAAACCCCACCAAAAGGAAACTGCCACAGTAGAACGGCATTGAAATGCAAATAGAAGGTTTCACAGGAGCTCTGTCAGCAAAGACTGTGTTGGAGATGCATGAAATTACAGTCCTGCAAATGGCCTTACCATGGGAGGAGGGAACGAAGAGATGTTTAAGTAGCAATGATTGCCGCCTTCCCTATTCCATTGTTCTTTCTCTGGGCAGACATCAATACAAGGTCCCTTCCAACCTAAACCATTCTATGATTCTATGAAAAGACAATAATGCTAGAAGCTACAGGGACTTGTATAAGTTTAAATTACCTTAATTTGGGTTCATTGAATAGGAGTAATGAAACTCAAATTAGAAACAATACATGTTATATTCAAATGTAATTACAGAAAGGAAGTATGACTTGCCAACAAGGGTAACAAATGGTACTACATATCAGCAAACAATATTAGAGCTGGAGAAGTTGCTTTTATGGTCTAGGTTGCAAGGCTAATGGCTTCTTTTTAATGACAGTTATTGTCTCTTCCATTTCAGGAGATTAAGAATTTGGACAAGTTGCACATTCCTGTGTGCCACACTGAAAAACTTAATGTTCAAAAGACTGATCCTAGCTCTTAACTGCCCTTTTCTTTCATGGCACCCACTGGTGAGCGCACTTCTCCAGTGCACGTGCCTGTGCTGGGTGTTGTGCAACGGGCACCTACGTGATGTGAAGACCTGGCAGCCAGTGCTGGAAGCTCTCTGCGTGCTCAGTAGGAGACCTCACCAGCAGGAACTGCTGAGGCCTGAAGGGTTGGGCAGGGGCTCAAGGGATTTTGTAAGCATCAGTAGTTTTTAATTTCTCCTTGTGAATTACTTAAATAAATTCCACCATGGAAAAACTTAGTGTGATTCATGGGGTACCACCTTTGGTACTTCTAGGCAAGCAATGGACACCACGAAAAGGTGAAGTCTTTTCCCTGAATGTACTCTAGCTGGAACATGACTCGTGGAACATGAGTCCTTACAGTGTTCCACAGCAGGTTGTTCTGCTGGAAAGCAAAAGTCCTTCAGTTACAATGGTATAATATGTTTGTTGAAAACTCCTGTTCTGCAAAAGGGTAATGAATGTGGGATATTATAAAATGAGAATTTCTAACAGGATTTAAATGGCTGAAAACTTTGGTTTTCTCCTTTTGGTTCAACATGTATGCCAGGAATTACGCATCAGAATAGTTTACCATTAATACTACATTGACTTAAAGCATGTCTACCAGTTTGAATTGTATATTTTTTACTTTGGCTAAGAATTTGGTTACATTTTTGGAAGTACACTGTGGCTTCTACTTCCCAACTTGGGTTCTGAATCTTGCAAATATCTGGTCTGTCTTTTGTAATATTTACCAATTTATTTCTTAGGATTGTGACTAGACCTGATACTTTTTATTACAGTTTTGCAATTAATGGATCCAATATTTAGCACTTTTCGACTAATAAATGTTTGTTCATACAGTGCTTCATAGTTTCAAAGTGTTACATGATAACTCACTATGAACAATTTTTTAAAATTTGTTTTTAAAGATAAAATTTTAAGAATTTTTTTAAAAAATCCTGTAAAACAGAGTGGTTTATAAAAAAAGCACATATTAACAGACATCAAACTGATGCATAGTACCGTGGTTAGTGCTTTAGTATAACTGAACACATGGGCAGAACTTCAGATGACAAAAATTGCTCCAGATAGGAAATGTCAAGGCAGAACTCTCAATGTCAAGGCAACTCTATTTACTCTTAGCTGCTGTGGGTTCCATGTCTATGTCCAGGTCTGACAGAGCACAGTAGAAGAGTATCTGAACATATTTTGTTGTTGTAGCTGTAATACATAGAAAAAAACGTGTGAGGCAATTATAATACATCTTAGACAAATATATGGATTTTGAGGATTTGAAAGCACTACAAAAATATTAGGGAAATCTTAAAACACCTTAATCAATTGGATTAAGCACATGTTATAAATAGCTAAAGGCAAAATGAGCTCAGTAATTAAACAGAAAGTCTTGTTTAATCAGACTTTCATCAACATTTTCATTGAATTGTTAGATTGATAGTTGAGTTCAAATTGAAAAAAAATATTAAAGTTTTGCTTTTCAATATTGCCTGAATTAATTATTTCATAATTTATGAAAAGTCATGGACTTCTTTGATTGACATGTTCCACTTCTTGGGCAGAAAGTGAAGCAATGGTGTCTTTGTATTTCTGCCTTCCAGGGTATCAAACTGCATGCATTTGGTCTTCACAATCCTACATGGCTTTTATTGAGTCAACATCTTGGAATGACTCAACACCACAAAAATTAGGTGACCGTATATATCCACATATTGGACTGTTTTGTACAGGTATGCAAGGTTTTGTTTTCAGGACCATGTGATGAAGCAAATGATCTCAGACATGCTGTATACAGCATAGTAAAACTTCATAAGGAAAAAGGATTCTAGGAAAAATTATTCTTTCTGCCTTCTGACCAAGCATTCAAGATTTTGGTGCACTGACTAGGACAAGATGATGTTGCTTACCAGAAAGCCACTGTAGACATTTAGGTCGTTTTTCAACTGGCAGATGGA
>NW_009650064.1:8654663-8663788 GCF_000708025.1 Charadrius vociferus
TCGCTGTAGAGAGGAACTATGACCAGGAAAAGGGAACATAAACAGTATACTATAGGGAAGAAGAGGTTAAGCTGTGGAGACAAAAAAATAAAAAAAATAAAAAAAAATGCCAACACTTATTAAAAGATGCAGTAAATATGTTATTTTCAGGCATTGCAGATTAAAATTGGACAAGTCAATAATAAAAATATAACTATTGACTATATGACTACTATCTTTTGACTGCCTACAGTCAGTACAATTTTCTAGCTTCTGTGGTTGATGCTAAGAGACTCTTATCTGATTCACACCTGAATATCTGACCATTTTGTCAGGCTTGCACAAGCTCAGTTCTTTTCCACATTAGTAAGAGATTGATCTTTGAAAGTAGTACTTTAAAACTGAGCAGCAATGGCTAGTTTTCCCTCAAACTTAAATTGCAAATTTTTAATTGTAAAGTTTGATTGGGAAGTAACTCAGCTAGACTTTCCGTTACTGTGTTGATGCCACTAAATTAATGGACTGATGCACAACCATTTTGCCTGGGCACTTAACAAATATCATACCACAAACAAGGAAAGTTTCAATAACCTCTTTATGGATTTATTTTTCACTACAATTTTTTTCACTGGTTGTAGCAGTGAGCCTTCTCAAGAGTCCAGGAGCTGACATTTAAATACTAGCTGAAACTCCTGAGAGTTTACTGGTATAAATATTTATTTTTTCTTATAAAGGTTAAAAATGTAAGTTGATGAAACCAGCTGCTACCTTTCAGAAAAGGAAAAAGTGTATGCAGAGTTGTGACGTTGACTAAGCAGGCAAATGCTTAGAGGAATTAAACAGTCATTATCTGTAATCTGACTGTAATCCTTGCTTTAGCAGAGTCAATAGCAAAACTGCCAGTAAGGCAAGATTTAATCTTTATCTTCCACATATTTTGGGTGAGAGTTTTAGAAGTGTGAACATGCTCCAGGAAAATTTGGTCTGCTCTGGAAGAATGGAGGGTTTTCTAACAGTAGGTGCTTAGGATATTTTATTCCTTCATTTGAACCATGTTTTTTATAAACACAATGTTACATTTAAATGGGAAAAAATGTTTTGTTAAAAATGGTGTGGGAGGTTAGGAAGAGTGAGTGACATGGAAGAAATATTTAGATAGGGTGTTAATTTGGATTTCTCATAATTTTTACTGCATCAGTGCAGAGCCGAAATGCAGGTCACAGAGCCAACAGAGCGCGGGGAAGCAGGAGCCATCACGTGGTTTTGTGTGCCTGGGGGAAGCTGTGGGTTTCCGTCCCTGCTTCCTGGACAATCACTGGATTAAAACTAGAATCAATTTTTAGGCGTGCTTTGTTTCTGTGCAGTCTCCCTCTCCTAACTGATAGCCAGATGCTCTCCTGCAATCAGTCAGTAAACTTCCAGTTTACTGTCTATGACCACTATGGAATGGAAGAAAACACTCAAAATATATTTGATTATTTAAGCTTTTGATCTCCTGCATGAACAGAATTTTGGGCATTTTGGGTCTTGGAAGGGATTTTGCTGAATTTGTTAAGTTATGTAAGTTTGATCAGTGTTAACCTCTCTGGAGCCCCCATCACTAGCTCTACTGAGGTCCGCTGTGAGCAATACAAAATGGGGTCGTTCCAGGAGGGACTAAGAACCCCAGGCATATATTTATTCCTTATTTATTTTGAAATAAAGGTAGTTATAAGGTTGAATGAAAGGAAAAAGAAATGGTAAATATTATTTCAACCTCGCAGCAAAAGTACAAGAACAGATGTTCTTGTGGAGACTCAAATGGGTTTTGCTCCTTCGTTTCTTATCTTGTATGTTGAAAGGGTTTCTATGGCTGATAAACAGTCTATAACATAACTATTAATGTTATGGCTGTGGTATTAAGGATCACATAAACATGTGCATTAGGTGGCTTTTAGGACTTGTTTCCTCTCTTGTTTACTTACTTTAATAGGCCGTGGTCTATGTGGCTGAGTATATCTCAAATATATCAGTCCTGCAATAGACAGACCCACAAAGAGCCAGTAGTTGAAGCAGTAGTAATTAATGAGGAGGAAAACATCTTCCACAAGGAGATAAAGCAAAGTCATTAAGCCCTAGAGATAATAAAAACAAAGACTTTTTAATGTGAAAATAAAGACATGCCTTGTAAAATAAAGAGGTAGTAAAGTTATAAAATGTCCTGTTTCCCAGATATTTGCCTGGAGTCAGGAGATCAGTTCCTTGCAAGAAGGATGCACTTAAAACTCTGAGAAATCTGCAAATAAGATGTGTGAAACATGCTGATATCTCTTCCTGAAACGTAGCAGTGACACCACCACATTTGGCTGAAGAGGTGTCAGGTTTGTGAAGTTCTGTTTCAGCACAGGCAGGAAACCCTCCTCAGAAGGCCAGACGAGGAGCCCCAAACTCTGCTGTGCTAAGGAGAATTGTACTTAAGAAGCTTTCTGTAGGCAGCGGCTTACTCTGCTGTTCTGGTTGGCTTCGTTTGCAAAGCAAACTTTTAATTTGCTTTCACTGTTGGAGGCTCTCACAGTCCACTCATACACTGAGACCATTAAAGTAAATTCTGTGGTATGCAGGTATGCATGAAAAGACCTAAAAATACCAGGAATTTAATGTCTGTTTTAACAGATGAGCAGAAAAAAAATCCACCTTGAAAAACGTGAATGGTGGTGTATTAAGGGAGTATGGCCCATCTTACTGGTGCAAACAGAATTTGTCTGAGAAGAGTATTCATAATGACATTATAACTTGTAGTAAATTATTTGACGTCAAACAGGACAGGCATGATAATCTACTCATTAACCATATGTAACACAGGGCAATGGAAGACACCAATTAAAATACATGTTCAAATAAACAGCAGTGAAATATTTTTTAATGATTCCACCGTCTCTGTTTGTGCATATTCTCCCCCTTATTTTAATCTGTTAGCTTTATGGATTATTTATTTAAGTTATTTGCACTATTTCTACACCTTATGGTTCCTCAATTTTGTGTCACAAGATTTATTTGTATAGTCACAGCAGGAAAAAGTCAGTATGGCTACAGGCATCCAATGGCAGGAATTTAATTTTAAGTGCTTTGTCACTCCTGTTATAACTACAGTCCTAGAAAGTCAGCCTATGACAGGGTCTGAGTGATGTTCCTGTCATATTCTTCTCCAGTGACACTGAAGACTCACATAAAGACTTAACTCCTGTCTATACTGTTACATATTTAGCCATTCTCTGTTTTCTAAGTAATGTTATTGTACTCAGTCCTCACTAATCTTGTTCAGAGAGCATATGAACGGGAATCAAGCCATTCTCTTTCCACTGAAAAAAACCCAAACCCATCAGATAAAAAATAATGCCACCACAACCCTCAATGAGTTTTAGAAATTGTGGGCATTTGAGGAAGGTATCTCCAGCCCAGAAGCGAGGTGTTATACCCCCCCGGGTCCGAATCCCCAGCTGCCCCAGCCGGGCACGGGGCCAGGCTGTCGCTTACATTGAAGAGGAGAGCCGGGACTGGCGTGAAGCACGTTATATGAATCAGGCTCAGACTGTCAGGAAGGTGTCCTTCCCTGGCTCCAACATAAAAAAGCCTGAAAAAAAGAATAAGAAAACTCAACCAGACAGCGAGCCAAGGACTAGCTTGTTGCTTTCTGACAAAGGCAGCATTAAGGCTTTTATTACAGTGTTGTAAATGCTGCTCTCTTCTCAAGCGGCTTTAGTTTATCAATTGGTGCTGATCATGAGAAGACACGTCAGATTGTAACAACCCTTCCATCATAAATGAACAACCTGTCATGGCAAAAATTAACTGTGTCACTTTTACAGTTCATTAGTAAAAAATGCAGATTAGTAATAAATGATGCCTTTTCAATTATTTAAAATAAATCTTATATTTCATACCTAGATGCTGCAATTATTGATGAGTTTAAGCCACTATAGCAAGACATGGCCACTGCTATAGGAATTATCCACTTAGCATAACTAAGGGTTTCACCGCCAAACGTCTGTAACAGAAAAAGAAAATAATAGTGAGTCCCCTAACATTAAGCATATGGAAAATCCTGAGAAACTCTCATGAAAACACAGCAGTGCAAAGATAATGTCATAGCCCATGCTTTGTTATGACATCCAATAATGACTTGGGAAATTAGAATTTGGAAAAACTGATCAGTATCAAAATAAAAATGGCAGATAGATACCTTAAAAAAGATAAAAAAAAATCTAAGCCTAGATCAAGCCAATAAGATAATAGAAGATGATGTGTTGGGTTTAACGTAGTCTGACAAATCCTGACTGTAGTAATCCATGAGTTATAATTGTACATTTTTTTGTAGAATATTGATAAGGTTTTAAAAACCATTTCACTGCACATTTTTGTGTTGAAAATATTGCTGTGATCCTGCAGCATTAAATGTCACACACTGTACATTAGAATGATAGCAAACCTCCTGGTTCTTAAACTGCTCAGACTTATCATAGCACTTTCTGTCTGGGCCTGGCAAAAACATCTTCTACTATGAAGTACTGTTACGAGCAGGATTTGCACAGTATATGAGAGGATTTTACAAGAGCAGATTTGTTGTATATATTCTTTATATTCTATGTATTCTTTTATATTCACCTTCTAATATACTGGTACTCTTACATAAAAACAAAGTTTAAAACAAAGCAACAACTTTGAGCATGGAAATAACTTCAATTGTGTTGCCAAGAGGTATGCTACCTGCGATTCTTCCGCAGTGACATCCATACAGTAACTGTTGGTTTAATTATTTTATGCAACTTACCACAGCCACTGCGTCACTTGTGAGGAGAGCTGACATGTCCAACACTACGTAGTATGCTATATTAGTCAGCAAGTAAATAACAGTCACAATAGGCATTGAAATTGCGATAGAAAGAGGTAGATTCCTACAAAAGGAAAATGGCAAAATGATTTCATGTTCTTGAAATAAGGAATATTTAAGTAGAAGATTGTTCCCAAAATCAAACATTTGTGAGTGGATACCTCTATCACTTTTTGTAATTCATCATTTTGTTGTTGTGGGATTACAAAACAATGTGCAGCCATGTGTGGAACAATTCCATAAACACCTTAGTTGGCTGCTTCTGGGTCTGTCACAAGTTTTAGAGCAAAACCATACATTTATACCTGTAAAATTTATATACTGTCTTTCCTATGAAGCAATTTAAGAGAGCACTTAAGCAATGAGATTTGAATGCACACTTAAGTGTTTTCATGACTGTAGCATTTTTTTCCTGACTTGTAACCTACGTATGTCCCAAGACAAGGTGGACTGAGTCTGAATAGGTAAGGCACACCACTCCCACAGGCTGGACATCCCAACAGAGGGGAGGAGATGATATTTCCAGTGCTGCTGTGGACTTCTTTATTTTTTACTTAACCTTTCATCTTCAGTAAAATTAAACATTTTTTGCATAAAAATTAATGCTAAAGATCACATGACAAAACAGTCATAAACCTGAAACAGTCTTACTCTCCCGGTGGAAAATAAAATAACTGTTCTATTTGACTGAAAAGAAATAGGGGATATTAAAGAGCTAGATGGACCCATGCTTTTCCTGCTTTCAGTGGGGATTTGTTCTCCTCCTTTAAAAATTCTGGCCTAAAGTGGAAGGTTTAAAATACATCCATGCAGACAAGTGATTTATTAGTGTGACACAATTGGTGAGAGAGGACAATAATCAGGAAGAATTTGTGTGCTTACTACTCTGGAAAAGAAGAAGGTTTTTTTTCAGAAAAAATAGTTTAACTAATTTCCAATCAGAAACAAATATGGAATGTTTTTTCCTGCCATCACCTGTCTTACCAGAACACTTCAGCAATTCAAAGGAAAAGCACCCCTTTACCTCTCGGGGTTCTGCATTTCCTCAGTGACGTAGTTGAGCGTGTCCCATCCTGAGTAGGAGAAGAGGGCAGAGTAGAGAGCCAGCGCAATCATCCCTGGGTTTGTTGCTGAGCCCTCAAACGGAGCTCTCAGGTTTTCTGTTTCTCCTGTACAAATGGCAGGTAGCAATTAGCTGTTACATTTCAAAGATTATGATGCAGGAGGACACTACACTAGAAGTCTCAGCTAACCAGAAGGATATAAAAACCCACTGCATCCAGGTTTCATTACTATTTCTACAAGTGCACAGCTTATATTTTCACTTGACAAATAGGAAAGTTTCAGTCAGATGTTCAGACAGCTACACTTGTACATGGAGACAGCAGAAGACGTTTTCCTGTGTTTGGTAATTGGATGTGACTTATGTAATTCTACCAGAATTCACGGTGTCCTCGCCTCCTGGCACCGCCATCTAGCTTACCAAAGGAGGGAGCCGTACTGAGGTCATGCTATGCCTTATCAGCCAGGCAGAAGCACTTGGAAAACTCAATTTCAGTTCCCAAATCTGTCTCATATTTCTTCCTCTTATCTGTGCTTTTGTTTTCACCAGATGAATTAGTGGCCACTGGAGGGGGAACTCCTGGAGGCTTGGTTCTCAGTGTGATGCTCTGCCCCACAAAGGTGTCCCCCAAAATTAAGAGAGGAGACTTGATAAATCTTTCCTTTCAAAATTCTCCTCTAGTTTAGCTCAATCAGCTGAAACGACAACCTGCAGAACACTGCAAAGTAGACGAATGTTAATGAAATTCCATGAGCCTTCACTGTGATTCTGGAAAGGGGAAGAAAGCCCTTACTGAGTTTGCAGAAGGAAAGTCAACTATCTAATATGAATGGAAGTGGGTTTAAATCTTAAGGAAGACAGAAACATGCTGAAACCTCTATTAAGGAAGAAAGTAAGGTCTTTGTCATAAAATGAAATAACTTCACCATGTGGTTAAACTAAGGACTTTATAGATACCACAAAAGCAATACAGTATTTGAAGAGCAGTAACTACCAGGAGACTGTTCGAACCGAGGAAGGTGAAGCTATGAGATGCACACACACACTTTGGGGAAGAAAATGGTTGGAAGGAAAAGACCCTGAAAAATCCAAAAGGGCCAAGAAAGCTTTTTTTACTCAAGACAGCTCATATTCAAAATCAGATACATTCACAGTGTTGTTTTAAAACAAGAGCCATATCTGAGCACATCAGAAGGAACACAGCAGAGCTAAAATGTCATAACCATTCTTTTCATTAAAACAGCTGCTGAGTTTAAAAGAGTGCATTGACCTGATCACAGCTTCCTCCAGAAGTCTACATCGTTTCTCCACCCAGTCTTTTCTGTATTCAAGTGCTGTCATGGTTTCCGTTGGGATAGAGTTAACTTTTTCTTACTAGCAGCTGGCATAGTGCTATGTTTTGGATTTGCGATGGAAATAGTGTGATAAGGCACTGGTGTTTTTGGTTGTTGCTAAGCACTCAAGGCCTTTTCTACTGCTCACACCACCTCACCAGTGAGTAGACTGGGGAGGGCACAGGAAGTTGGGAGGAGACACAGCCAGAACAGCGGATCCCGACTGACCAAAGGGATATTCCATGACATATCATGTCACGCTCAGTACATAAAGATAGGGGAATAAGAAGGAAGGGGGGGACGTTCAGAATAATGGAGCCCTGCTTTCCTGGAGATGGCTGAACACCTGCCTGCTGATGGGAAGCGGTGAATGAATTCCTTGTTTTGCTTTGCTTGCGTGCATAGCTTTTGGTCTAACTATTAAACTGTTTTTATTTCAACCCACAAATTTTTCCTCACTTTAACTCTTCTCATTCTGTCCCCCATCCAAACTGGGGGAAGTGAGTGAGCAGTTGCGTGGTTCTAGCTGCTGGTTGGGGTTAAACCACAAGTGCTCAGTTCTGCTTAAATAACGCAGAGACGAGACCTTTACTACCACTAAAAGCCCTCAGCATTTTGCGTTCCTCACAATAACATTTCCTGTCCGCCTTTACCCTCCCTGACCCCACCAAGCAACGCAAAGGACCTGGTGTGGGTTATGTGGATGCACGAGCAGAGGGAATGGCCCCTGGTCCAAACCACATCGTGGCAGCTGCAGAGCAGTGGGTTGGCTGGGAGTTTTGAAAGCAGTGATTTGAAAGCATGGGTAAATTTGTGACTGTGGGGACAGGGAAAAGCTGCTGTAGGGGTCACATCATGGACTCACCCCTTTGTAAAACTGCAGCAGCTTTATGAGGGGAACTACTCCTTCATGTAGCTGTGGCCCTTAAGCAGTGCTTTTTCTCTGCATCTTCACATTCACGCCCTTAGGACTGGGTTTGTTTGTTCAGGTTTCTTTAGACTTGAATAAATCAGTGACAACTGATGTGCGCAGATAATGGCTAAACAAAAAGCTCTCTTGAAGTCTGGTGTAGCTTTACAGTGTAGCAGCTGATGCATTAGAACTGCAGCCAAGGAAAGGAGAAGGACAGCAAACATGGAGAAGCAAGCATGCTTGTTAGGTTTTATAAGCTAGTTTCAGCAACAGAAAAAGACAATTCCTAAATTGAAGAGACAAATCTATCTTTATTTTAACTGAATAAAGATACAATGCCTATTTAGGGATTTCATGGGAAAGGAAAAATGAAGAACCTTAGTAACTATGCTTAGTAAACGGAGCTAGAGTTGGAAGAGACTTTACTGTACCAGAGACCCAAATTAATAAAATCGTATCTATTGTCATATGCAAAGATCAAAGGTAGCACGGGAATAAACTAGTCTCTGGCTGTTCAGTGTATTCAGTTGGGTCCAGTTAATGCTGATACAGGGTGGCTCATCTGTTCTGTGATGTTTTACCATACCACAGTGATTTACAGGACCACAGTATTACAGTCTTCTCCCTTGTATCATAGAATCATAGAATGGTTTAGGCTGGAAAGGACTTTGAGGATCATCTCGTTCCAACCCCCCTGCCATGGGCAGGGACACCTCCCACTAGATCAGGTTGCCCAAGGCCAAATCCAGCCTGGCCTTGAACACCTCCAGGGATGGGGCCTCAACAACTTCTCTGGGCAACTCTGTTCCAGTGCCTTACAACCCTCAAAATAAAAAATTTCTTCCTAATGTTTAATCTAAACCTGCCCTCTTCCAGTTTAAAGCCATTCCCCTTCATCCTATCGCTACATGCCCTAGCAAAAAGTCCTTCCCCAGCTCTCCTGTAGGCCCCCTTTAGGTACTGGAAGGC